>NW_021703776.1:7245446-7499082 GCF_005190385.1 Monodon monoceros | reverse complement strand
GAAAGAAAGAAAGAAAGAAAGAAAGAAAGAAAGAAAGAAAGAAAGAAGAAAGATAGAAAGAAGGAAAGAAAAGATTTGAAACAACAGCTTTCAAGGCATTGGATGCCAGACAGTTATCCCTGAGATAAAGGCAACTCAAGAAGTAAGCCCTACAATTGCCTCAACCTATAACATTTCCCAGTCAAGTCTCAGGGAGTGAACTCAGGCAGAGTCTGGCACATCCCATAAGCTGAGGAGATGGCTCATGGGGACACTTACTGAGAGCAAAGAGCTCAGTAGAGTCCAGAGAAATAATAGAATCATCCATGGATGTAAAATACCAAAGGTCAGGGAAAGAGTCTTGAGTGAAAAAGATGAGAAGATATACAGCTGGTACTGACAGGGCTGAGAGTAGTGCCTGTGTCCACTAACCAGATGGAGACCTCATAATCTACAAGGAATTGCTCTGGGCGTTCAGAAGGATCTAGCCTCACTAGTGAGGAATAATTGGCCCTAGAATGAACACTTCAAATATTAAGAGTCTTCCTAATAAATATTTAAGGTCAGTACCAAAAGCCTCAATCTGTTTCCAAGTAGCCTAACCAATTCCAGAACAAAGCTCAAGAATATTTAAAGACATACAAAATATCCAGCCCTAGAAAGGTAAAATTCATAAAGTCTGGTATTTAATGAAATATTTCCAGGAAAGAAACAGGGAAAAAATAGGAATATTTGACCCATTTTGAGGAGAGAAATCAATCAATTTAAACCAACTCAGAACTGTTACAGTTGTTAAAATTATCAGACAAGGAATTAAAAACAGTTGTTATAACTGCAGTCTGTATGTGAAAAAAACTACCGGAATAGTTGAACAAGTAGAAGAATGGAAGGTGTTTTAAAAATGAAACTTCTAAAGATGAAAATTAAAACATCTGACATGAAACATACACTGGTGTAATTAATGGCATATTTGATATTGCAGGGGAAAAAAAGACTAGGGAACCTGAAGACATAGCAATAGAAAATATTCAAAATTAGATGTAGGAAAAAAATGATTAAAAAAAAATAGAGTATCAGTGAGCTGTGGAAAAACTTCAAATGGCCTAATATATGTATTATTTGAGTCTTCAAGGAAGTCATGACAGAAAAAATATTTTAATAAATAATGGTCAAACACTTCCAAACTTGATGAAAACTATAAATTCACTGATACAATAAACTCAATGAACTGCAAGCAAAGGATATATAAAGAGAACAATATCAAGGACTTTATAAACAAATTTCTCAAAACTAGCAATAAGAGAAAACTTCTAAAGATTGTCAGAGAAAAAAAATACACATTACATATAGAAGAACAAACATAACAGTGACAGTAGATTTATCATCAGAAACATACAAGTGAGAAGAAAATGGAGCTGCATCTTTAAAATACTGAAAGAGAAACCATCAGCCTAATACTGTATAGCCAGAAAAAAATACCTTCCAAAAATAAATGCAAAATAAAGTATTTTTCAGATATACAGAAGCTGAAAGAATTACCCCTAGCCATCTCAAACTAAAGGAAATATTAAAAGAAACACTGTAGGCACAAGAAAAATGATATCAAGTGAAAATCTGTATGTGTACAAAGGAATAAAGAGTAAATATACAAGCTTTTCTCTTATTATTCAATCTCTTTAAAAAATAATTGACTATTTAAACAAAAATTTAAGAACAGCCCTTAGTAAAATATTAGGAAACCAAATCCAGGAGCATCTTTAAAAGATTATACACCATGACCAAGTGAAACTTATCTCAGGAATGCAAGGTTGGTTCAAAATCAATCAATGTAATACAGCATATTAATAAAGACAAAGAAAACATATGATCATCTCAACAGACACAAAAAGAACATTTGACAATATCCAACAACTTTTCATAATAAACACACTCAACAAACTAGGATTAGAAGAAAACTTTTTCAACTTAATAAAGAGTATCTATGAAAAACCCACAGAGAATATCATGTTTAAGTGAAAGACTGAACGTTGTCCTCCTAAAATTAGGACTAAGATAAAAATGTCTATTCTTGTCACTTCTATTCAACACTGTTCTGGAGGTTCTCACAAGTATAATTAGACAAGAAGAAAAAATAAAAGATATTCATATTAGAAATAAAATAAGTAAAGTTATCACTATTTGCAAATGACATGAGCTTTTCTATACAAAATCCTAAAGAATTCACACACATGCCCATACACACACACACACACACACACACACAAACTATGAAAGCTAATAAATAAAGTTCAGCCAAGTAGCAGCATAAAAGAAGACAGAAAAAACCAGTTGTATTTCTATACATTAGCAATAAACAGTCTAAATTTTTTTTAAAATCCAGTTAAAACAACAAAAAGAAAAAATGCTTATGAATAAATTTAATCAATGAATATAAGACATATACTGCAAATCGTTGATGAAAGAAACTAAAGAAGACCTGAGTAAATGGAGAGACATCCTGTCTTCATGGATTGGAAGATTTAATATTAATGAGATGACAACACTTAGAAATAAGCCCATATATCAAAAGTAAATTGATTTTCAGCAAGGATGTCAAGAGTATCTTTATCAACAAATGGTGATAGATAATGGATATCCATACACAAAAGAATAAATTTGAACCTTAGCTCATACCACATATAAAAATTGACTCAAAATGGATCAAAGACCTAAATGTAGGTGCTAAACTCTTAGAAGAAACATTGGTGTAAATCTGTAAGACTTCAGATTAGGCAATAGTTTCTTAGACATCACATGAAAAGCACCAACAGAGCAAAAAACAGATAAATTGGACCTCATCAAAATCAATTTTTTTTTTTTGGCTTCAAAGAATACCATGAATAAAGAAGAAAAAACAAACCACAGAATGGGAGAAGATATTTGTAAATCATATTCTGATAAGAATCTAGTATTCAGAATATAGGAAGAACTCTTACAACTCAATATTAAAAAATAATAACCCAATTTAAAAGGGGCAATGGGTTTGAATAGACATTTCTGCAAGAATATTGACAAATAGACATTTCTCTAAACAGTATGTACACAAATGTATATGTTCAACATTGTTAGTCATTAGGAAAATGCAAATCAAAACCTCAGTGAGATACCATTTCATACCCACTAGAATGGCTATAATAATGTTTTTTAAAAGGAAAATAGTGTTGGTTGAAGATGTGGAGAAACTGGAACACTCATGCATTATGGGTGGGAATGTAACATAATGCAGTCATGGTGAAAAACTGTTTGGCATTTTCTCAAAAAGTTAAACCTATAGAATTATCCTGCAACACAGCAATTCTTCATCTGCCAAATAGAAACCTCAAACGCTATACCTACTTGAGATATGTGAGGGGAGATTCTCATTACCTTTCTCAGCTGGGCAATGAGGAGGAGGTGTCAGGGATTTCAAGAAGATATGGTTCTTCTAAACCCTAGGATGCTGCCACTCCTGCCATAACTTAAAGGAAGTGTTTGAGGAACAGAATGAAGGAGAGAAAGAAGTGCAGTGAGATGTGTGGGTCTAGTGGAGGTAAGTCATACAGGACATGGTGAAAAATAGATCTTATTAGAAGAATAATGGGAAGCCAGAGAGCATCTTAGGCAGAAGAGTAATATCATCGGATTTCCAGTTTTAAGAGCCCAGTGGATTATAGGGGAGAACTAGTGGAAAAAGGGAGACTAGTTAGGGAGTTAGTGCAGTCATCCAGCATGGAGACTATTCCTGTGTCCAGTGGTGAGGGCATGGATGAGGGTATTAGCAGTGAGGAAGGTGAGAAATGGAGGAAGGGAGTCAATAGGACATACAAGTGGATTGGACATGAGAGGAAAGAAAAGAGTAATCAAGAACAACACCCAGAATTTTGTTTCAAGTACCAGGGTGGAGGCTGGAACATCTAATGGAGTTTAGAAACAAGGGAGCATGGATTTATCAAACAACATTAAATCTGGAGACCTATAAATGGCTCCATGTTTCTGAAATACAACATATAAGGCAACGTGATTGGAGCAATCGATGAGGCTGAGCATGCAGGAAGAGGCAAGATTATGGAAAGTGTCATACAATAGGATTTTCATCATAAAAGTGAATGGACCACCACTCCCCACCCCCTCTTTTTAAATGGCAGCATGATGTTTGAGAATGTTCTCTCTGGTGATGGTGTAGAGTTTAGATTCTAGGAGAAGAAGCCACAGGGAGGGAGACAAGCAAGGAGGATGGATGAGAAGTCAGGATGACTAAATCTTCCCTGCTGAGCTACTTCTCTGAAATAAAATCATCCAGTACCTGACATCAGCATTCTTTTTGCCAAATCTCTTCATTTTGAATGCAAATTCCAAGATGTGTTTTCAGCTAGGGATAATTATCTAGTTAATCTATTATCCACTGTGATTGTCTCATCTTCTCTCCTTTCTCCCTCTGTTGAGTGTGTGGCTTTTGGCGGGCTTGAGAAAGATATGACTCAATCTCCTGTCAGCACAGCTTTCATGAGGAGAAAAGATCATGGAAAAAGAAGGTCACTGTTGCAGGAGCAGCATGGTAATTGGTTACTAATTACTGAAATATTATGTCTGAAGGAGGGAAGGCACAAGCCTACTTTCCAAGGCTCCAGGTAATTAGCAAACTTGAGACACCCTACGATGGCCTGAGGAAACATCTGAGAAGAATGAGACCCTTCAACCTCCCTCTAAGATTCATTTATGGCTTTTGCATGATGTGCTTCTCACTCTCAAGCTTGAAGGATGGGGTTGGGACAGAGGAGCGTCCCTCAACATTGCCATCCAAAGGAGGGTGTTGTAGATAGTTCCCGGATGGCAGTGCAAAGGGCAGCAAAGAAAGGGAAGAAGTGAGCTGAGCTCTTCACTTTCTCAGAAACATTAAGGGCAATCTTTCGAAAACACAAGGCCAATCATGCCCCTTCTCTGCTTGAAATTCTCCAATAACTTCCCTTTCTCCTGAGAGGTCAAGATTCTCAATTAACTGGCTTACAACGCTCTCCACACCTCCCCTCCCATTGTCCATAGAGAAAGTCTGGCTGGAGTCGGTGGGTGGAGAGACTGGAGGCTGTTCCTTCTTTCAGTGCATTGAAAGGACTGTAATTTCTCTCACCACCAGTATTTGCATCTTCAGTGTCTTATGCCTACACCAACCTCCTCTTCTGCCTGCCAACTAATTCTTCCTCACCCTTTATCTTAGCTCAAATGCTCCCCTGACGGCGAGGCTTTCTCTTGCACCCCCAAAAAAGCTGTGCACTTTCATCAGCTCATTTTTTGAAAGAAATGAATTCTATTTTTTTAACACAGTTTTAGACTCAAGGAAAAAAATATTAAAAGATAGTACAATCTTCATATATCCCACATCCAGTTTCTTCTATTATTAATATCTTACATTCACACAGTACATTTAATATAACTAATGAACCTGTATTGATACATTTTTGTTAACTAAAGTCTATAGTTATTCAGATTTTCAAAGTTTTACCCAACGTCCTTTTTCTATTCCAAGATTCCATGTAGTACACCACGTTGTATTTAGTTGTCCTGTCCCCTTTGGCTCCTCTTGGCTGAAACAGTTTCTCAGACTTTCCTCAGTTTTCACAAGCACTGCCCAGGTATTTTGTCAGATGCTCCTCTATTGGAATTTGATAGTTTTTCTCATTATTAGACAGGGGTAATGGTTGTTTTGGAGGAAGACAAGAGTTAAGTGTCATTTCTTCACAACATATTAAGGTGTGTACTATCCACATGACTCATCACCGTTAATGTTGAGCTTGATCATCTGGTCATCGGGTGTTTGCCAGGTTTCTTCACTAAGGAGTTGCCCATTCTCTTCCCTTTCCAGGCTGTACTCTTTGAAGGAAGTCACTATGCATAGAACACACCTAGGCATGGAGAGGTGTAGCACATCTTGAATGCACAGAAACTATATCCAGTTATTTAGGATTTTTCTGCATGGGAGATTTGTCTCACTCCCTGACTTACGTATGTAGGTATGCAAATATGTATGTAATTATTCAGTCATTTATTTATATCAGTATGGACACAGATGTTTCTTTTATTCTTTGGCTTATAGTTCTATGCTACTTTATTTTGTTGCTCATATGTTTTCATCTTTGGTCATGGCAAAGTTTTTCAGTTAGCTTCTCTGTCCCTTTGCAAACTTGTATTATTATAGGGTCTTTTGTGTTAGTTTGTTCATTTTGCATTTTGTTTTTGTTTTAGCACTTCCTTAATTTCTGGTGCAACAAAAATACATGCTCCAGGCTCATCTTATATATGTCCTGCCCTTGTCCTAGAATCAGCTGTTTCTCTAAAACATCCTAGTTCCTTGTATTGGAGAATGGCATTAGAAACCAAGATCTCGGTAGTAGGTGTGCTCATTATTAACAAGGTGTCATTGCTTCTAGGCCTTTCAGCTGAAATAGCTAGAAGATAGACAAATGTATATAATCCATGTGTGTACACCTATCTGTGAATATGTCTATATTTCCCATCTACACTAAGCTAAACATGAGTTCACAGTGATGTCTCCAATTCTAATCCATTACCAGATGGATCATCTACCCTCCTCCACTTGCCTTTCTGTAAACTCTCACTCTAACAGCAAGAAACCTGGATTCCATTTCTGCCCATCCATTTACTTAATCGTTCAGGTCCAGTATACATGTGCAGCAGTGTCAGATTGTTGAACCAGTCCCCTGTGGGGGACGCTGTATCAGTTACAGTACAGTGTTTATTTACACTTTGTCTTTAGTCTTATAGAGTCTAATCATTTCCTAAGCTAAGTCAGCACCTCTCCCCTCCCCTCTTCAAGTGAGGCTATTTCATAACTTTGTAACATAGTTAGATTCTTTCATCATATCCTGCATTCCATCTTGAGATTCCCCATCTCCTAATGATTTTTTTAAAGTTTGCATATTAAGTATTTGGAAAGATCACTATGCTTATAGAACACCCCCATTACAGTGTCATAGAGCATCATGCCACCACTCTGAAGAATCCACTATTCTTCACCTATTTATTTAGCTTCCTTAACCCCTGGAATCCCTAGGAGGGACCAGTCTTTTCACCACTACTGAAGTTATGTTTTATCCAGAATGTCACATAATTGGTGTCATATAGTGTAATATTTTCAAACTGGCTTCTTTCACCTAGAAATATGCATTTATGATTTGTCCATTTTTTATGGCTTGATAGCTCATTTATCTTTATTGCTAAATAGTATTCCACCTTCTGGATGTACCATAGTTTATCTATGCCCTACTGAAAGATATCTTGGTTGCTTCCAAGTTTTGGGTATTATGAATAAAGCTGCTATAAACATCTGTGTGCAGGTTTTTGTGTGGGTATAAGTTTTCAGTTCATTTGTGTAAATGCCGAGGAGCACAATTGCTGGATTGTATGGTTAGAGTATGATTAGATTTGTGAGGAACTGTTAAACTGTCTTCCAAATTGTCTGTACCATTTTATATTCTCAACAGCAATGAATTAGAGTTCTTGTTACTCCACATCCTTATCAGCACTTGGTGTTGTCAGTGTGTGGTTTTTATTGGTGTGTAATTGTAACCCTCACGATGGCTTTGTAGTGATATCTCATTATTGTTTTAAATATCTCCCTGACAACTGTTGTTGAACATAGTTTCATGTGCTACATGCCATTCTTATATCTTCTCTGGTGAGATGTCTGTTCAGGTTTTTTGTTCATTTTTTAATTAGGTTGATTTTGTTTTTAATTGCTGAATTTTAAGTTCCTTTGTGTATTTTTGATACAGGCCCTTTAAGACATATTGGCCTGTTTTGTGTGGGGTTTTTTTTTTTTTGGTAGGTTATTAATTATTGATTCCATTTTTTTAAATGATATGTAGATAATATCTACAGTGTTGATAACAATTTTCTTAACATTGTATTTCTTCTTGGTTTCTCCTTTTCCTCTATTTTCCTGCCACCTCTGATTTTAATCTAGCGTTTTATATGATTCCATTTTCTCTCTTAACACATCAAGTAGATTTCTTTTATAAAAAAACTCTTTAATCATTGTCATAGAGTTTGCAATATACATGTTTACCTAATCTAAGGCTGTTGACTAACTAACTTTACATACTACTATATACTGTTTCATGTGTAGATCAGATACTTTCTACCAGAGTATTTCTGGTTCCCCCCCCACGTCTCTTCTGTAATTGCTGTTATACATTTCACTTATCCATATCCAATACATTGTTACTATTATTACTTTAAAAAGTTATTTTAGATCAATTAGAGATATGAAAAGTAGATTTGATTTTACCTTCACTTATTCCTTCTCTGATGCTTTTCCACTCTTTATGTAGATTCAGATTTCTGACCTGTTTAGTTTTCCTCCTGCCAGATAGAACTTCTGGTGATGAATTCCCTCAGTTTTTGCTTCTTTGAGAAAGTTTTTACTTGTTTTTCACTTTTTAAGGATAATTTAGCTGAAAATAAAATCCTAGGTTGTTTTTACTTTCATCTAAGACTTTAAATATTTCACTCAATTCTGTCTTGCTTGAATGGTCTGATGAGATGCCAGCTATAGTTCTTATCCTTGTTTCTCTCTTGGAAGGATGTTTTCTTCTCTGTTTTTTTTTTTTTTCAAGTTTTTTTTTTTCTTTGTGTTTTGTTTTATGTAGTTTGCGTATGATACACGTTAATTATACCTAGAGATTTCTGGAGAAAGGACTCACAATTTCAGCTTGGTCTTTCAAAACAAATGAAAAGTCAGAAAAAGACATATTTTTATTGTTTCTTTTGTGCTGTTCTTGTCTTTAGCAATTCAGCCCTTCTCAGAGCTCCAATCTCCATGCGTGTAGCCTAAGACAGAAATAACAATGATACCTTTGAATAGGCAGTAGGAAACATTGCCCCTCTTGGGTAACAGGTCTAGAACATATTAACTGGTCTATGTGCTGGGTCCCAAATACCACAAAAAGACAGGCTCACAAAACACATCCTCCTACCAGACCTAGCAGGTCCTATAGACTCATGACACAGATAAAAAGGACAGCACTGAGATGCAGGGTTTATCATGTTCTAAGTCTAAGGGAGACAGAAGGTTTCACTGCTAAGACTGAGGCCCTTGTCTTCTCTCTGGAACCATTGTGACATCACCCAATGGTACACCTTGCTCCTGCATTTCTCCCAATGTACCCTCTGTACAGAGTCCTTACAGAGTCCCTACCTAATGTGCCCTCATTCTTCTCCTGTTGATTTTATATAATCATTTAAATTTTCTATAGTTTTAAATGTTTCTCAACAAATATGGCATATAAATACAGTGGTAAATGTATGAAAATTTTAATAAATAAATATAGATAAATCAGAGAGCTAGAAGTTCATTGATAGGGTGCATGATCAAAAAAAAAAGTATGAAGACCAACCACCTGCCCACAGCACTGCCTCTGTATTGTGTGAAATCCTCAGTCCTCACATGGCCGACCTGACCTGGGTGGGAATAGAGCAGAGATTACTCCTTGTGTGGGAAACCAAGAGAGATAAAGATAGCTATGAAAGACCCCTTACAAACGTTTCCCTATTACTTGTCCCTGGGGGCACAGCCTGGATCAATGCCTACAATAGAGCAGCATTCCAAGTTTTCACTCTGCCAGTTTTTATTTGGCCATGAACAAGCTGCTTAACCGCTCCAAGCTTCTGTTTTCTCACTTTTAGAATAGGAGTGGGGATGCCTGCCTTACAGCATCATTGTCTGCATGTGAACAAGCCATGGACATTAAAACTGAGGCTTGGTACCAACAATGAATGTTATTGTTCTGAAGTTCCACACCAACATGCAACAACAAAATATTTCATATAGTTTTTAACAAGAATGTTTCTGATGGAAAGTTCTCATTAGAGCACAGAATCACTTAGAAGAGAGTTTATCCAGGACAAGATTTCTTTCTACAGAATTATTGAAAGATGATCACCCAACTTTGGTTGCATTACATCTAGTAACAGGAAGCTCCCCACTCTGAGGGAAAGAGATTCCATTTGGGGATGCAGGGTTGGGTAGAATGTTATTTTATTAAGTAAAAATATCACCTCTGGTAATGTTTATCTTTTGAATCTATCTCCTTTGGACCACCCAGACTGTTGCACTTACCTCTAACCACAATCATGATACATCTTCACCAGTCATCTATACACATACCACTAAATTTCCCTTTTCCTGGGTAAATAGGTCCAGCTCTTTCCAAATGTTCTGGTGTGATATGATTGCCAGAAATCTTGTATCCATCATAATGTGAGACATCAATGCATTTATCTAAGAATATGTGGTGCCTAGAACTGAAGATAATATGCTAGATTATTGTAATATTGTAATGTGTAATATGATCTATGAGGATATGGTCATGTAGTTCACTTTTATTATGAAGGTGCCATGTTACACTAGTTACAAACTTTGTAGCTAATAATACACAACCATCCATCCTCTCACCAAACACCAAGAACCCCTTTCTTTGGATGTGGAAACAAAACAGACACTCAGAGAAGTTCTGAGAGCCATTCCCTATCACACAGATAAAAGAATATTATAACATAGGCCTCCTGACTGCCATTGACCTCAACACTCAGTGAAGAGTACTTGTCACCACTAGCTTGGATCAGCTACTCTCTAAGCCTTTTTTTCCATGTAGAATGATGCCAGGAAAGTGCTCTGTTTTGAGAAATTGAGTCTGTTGATTTTTAATATGAATGTAATTGTCTAAAATTTAGAAATACAGAATACTTAGATATAAGAAACCTAAAGAGTATATGAAAACTAGGACACACTTACGAATAAGTGACAAGTAAACTAGTTAAATGTCACATAGCCACTTAATCTAAAGGTGGAAATAGAGGCATGATCTTCAGATTTTCAACCCACCACTTTTGCCCAAATCATCCAGTGTATCAAAAAATTATGGATTCCTTTACTGATGCTGTATGAATTAGCAGACAGTCAAGTGACATTTGGGTTCATTTGAAAATATAGATTCCTTACAGTTGATAATTTCACCCCCAATACAGAGATCTATTATTTTACCCCACATAATTTAAAAAATCACCTTCAACTCGGAATTACATAAATATTGAAAATTCATTTGTGGTGGAGAGATGGATAATTGGACTGACCGTGGGATGTGGCACAAGAAGCAAGTGTGTCAGTTTGCTGGAAGTCCAGGGCTTCCATAAGTGCCTGCCCAGTCCAGGTGCTGCTGCTGATTCTACCTGCTATTTCTTTTTCTTTCTTTTTTTTCTTTTTTTTTGTGAAAATATCTTAATGTTCTTTTCATTGCAAATTACTCCTTTGGTTCAATGTTTCAAATTGTGGATTTTTAGAGTGTTACTTTCCAAGTTGTAATCAAAACTAGAAGATACTTTAACTTGTTACTTGCTATTTCTGTAGCTGTTTTATTCTAGTCTTCAAAGGAAGACTAGAAGGAATACCTAGGAGCTGAAAAATGTGCCCTCTATTTTAGCTCTGGGAACAACCTAATTCAAAATGGCCATTTGGAAAAAGCAGTGTGGCTTCAAATCACTAAGATGATTTTTCTTCTCTTTGGACCGATTAATCTAACCCTGGGAACAATTCCAGAGAAAGAAAAAGCTTCTTGCATGATGATTTCCATTACAGCATTATATACAATACTGAAAGTTTGTCAGAGAATTCTTTCATAAATTATCTGATAACAACATATACATTATCAAAAAAGAAATGTTGAGGGCTTCCCTGGTGGCACGGTGGTTGAGAGTCCACCTGCCGATACAGGGGACACGGGTTTGTGCCCTGGTCTGGGAAGGTCCCACATGCCATGGAGTGGCTGGGCCCGTGAGCCATGGCCACTGAGCCTGAGCATTTGGAGCCTGTGCTCCGCAATGGGAGAGACCACAACAGTGAGAGGCCCGCGTACCGAAAAAAAAAAAAAAAAAAGAAATGTTGAGAACTAGTCACGGCTGGTGTCTAGCACAATATCTTCCACATTGAAAGTGCTCAATATATGTTGAATGAGTGAACGAGAAGTTTATAATACAATGCTAAGTTTCAAGAATAAAGTTATCTTGTGCGTGTGTCACTTGGTACCTTACAAAATGAGAGCATATATCCTCATTTTATTCTGGTGAGACATTCATAAATTTTGTGTGCATTTTGTTCAAAAAGTGTTTGGATAAATACCAAAAAGTTGCTAAGTCGTAGGTTATGTTCTTTGTCCATAATGCAATAAACTGAAAATTAAAATTAAAATATCACCACAAAAAACAAACCAATGTATTTGTAAATGATAAAAGAAAACTCCACTAAAGCTTTGGAACCAGAAGAACTCAAATTTGAACTAAAAATTATTTTGAAATAAAAACAATGAAAGAGTTGAATGGATCAAAATCAATTGGATGCTTTCAAGTCCTGGGTGAGTATTTAATTGGATATCAACTATGAAATATTGAGAATGAATTAAGTATTTTCCTTAAGAAATAAGAAAATTTCTTATTTTCTTAAGAAATAAGACTATAGCCAATTAAGTAAAGCAATAGGAAACAATGATATGAACTAGTTAAGAAATTGTTACAATAAATTAAAACCAACTAGCTAAAGGGTCTATTAATGAAGCAAAAATTGATTCTATGAGACAAAAAAATATATCAAAACTCATGAAAAATCTGATTATGAAAAATAGAATAAAATATATGTATATATACAATTATTACATAAAAGGTTAATGAAAAAGTCTGGAGATAGTACAGAATTGAAAAGAATATTATGTGTAATTTTATGCCAAAAACTGAAAATTTACATACAATCAATGCCCTATTTTGTTAATATAAATACACAAAAGTAAGAAATAAAGAGAAAATTTGAATAGACAAATAAAAATAGAATAAAATAAAATTTGAATAAACCACTTAATGAAAATAGACTAAAATTTGTCACTAAAAATGTCTAGGACCAGAGAGTTTACTAGTGTGTTTCAGTAATCTATTATTATCATGTTTATAAAATTCCCTAACATTAAAAATGTTTGAAAAACTCCAGACTTATTTTGCAATGCTGGAGTAACCATGGTCCATGATAACAAGGTAGAATGCGAGAGAGATTGGGAAGAAAGAAGGGGGAGTGGGAAGGGAGAGGGAGGGGGGAAAAGAAAAGAAAGGAAAATAAAAGAAAAGAGAAGAGAAATTATTTGCTCACTTTAATTATGAATATAGAGGCAAAAATCCTAAGAGGTTCATAGTAGTGCTCATATTGGATTTAATGTGGTGGATAGGAATAAGATAAGCAAGCAAATTCAATACTTTTTATGAACAAAAACAAGTTTGAAATATTTGAAATGTAATTTTTTAAAAATTGTGGTATTTTAATATAACAGATATGAAGCCATTATATGGAATTTGCTACATCTGCATGTACTTACACAAAAAAGATTTTCCTTATAAATTATTGCTCAAAAAATGCACGTTGAAGAACAATATATATAATATGATCACATTTTTTTTTTTGCAGTACGCGGGCCTCTCACTGTTGTGGCCTCTCCCATTGCAGAGCACAGGCTCCGGACGCGCAGGCTCAGTGGCCATGGCTCACGGGCCCAGCCGCTCTGCGGCATGTGGGATCTTCCTGGACCGGGGCACGAGCCCATGTTCCCTGCATCGGCAGGCGGACTCTCAACCACTGCGCCACCAGGGAAGCCTGATCACATTTTTGTTAAGAAAAATAGCATAGCTATTGTAAATAGAGATGCAATGAACATTGTGGTACATGACTCTTTTTGAATTATGGTTTTCTCAGGGTATATGCCCAGTAGTGGGATTGCTGGGTCATATGGTAGTTCTATTTGTAGATTTTTAAGGAACCTCCATACTGTTTTCCATAGTGGCTGTACCAATTTACATTCCCACCAACAGTGCAATAGTGTTCCCTTTTCTCCACACCCTCTCCAGCATTTATTGTTTCTAGATTTTTTGATGATGGCCATTCTGACCAGTGTGAGATGATATCTCATTGTAGTTTTGATTTGCATTTCTCTAATGATTAATGATGTTGAGCATTCTTTCATGTGTTTGTTGGCAACCTGTGTATCTTCTTTGCAGAAATGTCTATTTAGGTCTTCTGCCCATTTTTGGATGGGATTGTTTGTCTTTTTGTTATTGAGCTTCATGAGCTGCTTGTAAATTTTGAAGATTAATCCTTTGTCAGTTGCTTCATTTGCAAATATTTTCTCCCATTCTGAGGGTTGACTGTTGGTCTTGTTTATGGTTTCCTTTGCTGTGCAAAAGCTTTTAAGTTTCATTAGGTCCCATTTGTTATTTTTGTTTTTATTTCCACTTCTCTAGGAGGTGGGTCAGAAAGGATCTTGCTGTGATTTATGTCATAGAGTGTTCTGCCTGTGTTTTCCTCTAAGAGTTTGATAGTGTCTGGCCTTATATTTAGGCCTTTAATCCATTGCAGCTCTATTTACAATAGCCAGGACATGGAAGCAACCTGAGTGTCCATCAACAGATGAATGGATAAAGAAGATGTGGCACATATATACAATGGAATATTACTCAGCCATAAAAATAAACAAAATTGGGTTATTTGTAGTGAGGTGGATGGACATAGAGTCTGTCATACAGATTGAAGTAAGTCAGAAGGAGAAAAACAAATACTGTATGCTAACACATATATATGGAATCTAAGAAAAAAAAAAGGTCATGAAGAACCTAGGGGTAAGATGGGAATAAAGACACAGACCTACTAGAGCATGGACTTGAGGATATGCGGAGGGGAAAGGGTAAGCTGTGACAAAGTGACAGAGTGGCATGGACATATATACACTACCAAATGTAAAATAGATAGCTAGTAGGAAGCAGCCGCATAGCACAGGGAGATCAGCTAGATGCTTTGTGACCACCTAGAGGGGTGGGATAGTGAGGGTGGGAGGTAGGGAGACACAAGAGGGAAGAGATATGGGAACATAGGTATATGTATAACTGATTCACTTTGTTATAAAGCAGAAACTAACATACCATTGTAAAGCAATTATACTCCAATAAAGATGTTAAAAAAAAGAAAAAGAAAAAGAAAAATAGCATAGAAAAGAATATTTCTGTTTTCTGTGCATGTGTGTATACATATACCAATGTATATAATTGTATGTTTACGTGAATGCATGAATAAATGTGTGGATTTGTGTATGTGTGGATTTGTGTATGTGTGTGTCTGCATATTTAGGAAGATATACTTCAAATTATAAACAGCAGTTAACCAGAAAGTTGAGATTGGAAATGGACAAGTTTTTCACATGTTGCATTTTATAATTTTATATGATTAGAACTATTGTGCATTTTTCTTTTTATATTTTGCTTTATTTTTAAAACATATTTAAAATTTCTGTCTTAAAAATCAGAATGTTCAATTTTATCACAAACCTGTAATTATATTACAAAAATGTAAAAATAATTCTCTACACAGTTGACCTTGAACAACCATACACAGTTCCACATCATCAAATTTAACCAACCATAAATCATCTAGTACTGTAGTACCTATTTATTGAAAACAATCCATGTATAAGTGGACTTGTACAAACCAGTTCAATATACACAGGTCAAATTTGTATAAATTTAAATGATCTGATTTGAAATTATGTGATAAAAAATATTCTCTAAGACTCGCTCTATGAAAAAACTTAGAAAGAAAATGTGAATCAAAACATACCTTTTGAAGTCCACCAAGAACCACATACTTTCAGAGCAGAAACACATGTGAACTGCAAACTTTGACACCATGAGCACCCAGCGGAGCTGGAAAGGAAACATGTCTGTCATCCTCTGTACCTGTGAGCCAAGCTGTAGAGCTTCAATGATGCTGTATTTTAATATATACTGATTATAAATAAAACTTCTTAGGAAAGCACAGAAATCTGTGGTCCATAGGCCAAATTCAATCTTCACCTGCTTTTGTAAATACATTTTATTGGAGCACAGCCATGCCCATTTGTTTGTGCAGTGTCTGTGACCAGTTTTGTCCTACATTGGCAGAGTTGAATACAGACTATATGCCCTGCAAAACCTAAAATATTTACTGTCTGACCTTTCACAGGAAATGTTTGCCAACCCCGTCCAATAGCACTGTACCCACTCATTCATTAAACTGCTACTGTCTGACTTTCACAGGAAATGTTTGCCAACCCCTGTCCAATAGCAATGTACCCGCTCATTCATTAAACTGCTACACTATTGTTAATGCAAAGCCAGTAATGATAATGAAAATGCACCACCAAATCCAGTTGGAATGGAAGCTACATGAAGAAGGCAAACCACATTAATATATGCACTGTTGATTTAGCGAAAATTATTCTGCCTGTATTAGAGATAATGCTAAGTGTTATGGTCTGAATATTTGTGTTCTTCCAAGTTCATATACTGAAACTCACTGCCCCAGGGGATGGTATTAAGAGGTGGACCCTTTGGGAGGTGATTAGAGTTAGATGAGATCATAGGGTGGGACCCCTGTGATGGGATTTGTGCCCTTATAGAAGGAGACAAGAATGTCTCTCTCTGCTTGTACACACCAAAATGGCCATATGAAGACATAACCAGGAAGAGGCCCCTCACCAAGAACCCGACCATACTGGCACCCTGATCTTGAACTTACAACCTCTTGGAACAGAGAGAAAAAAATATTTGTTAAGTCACCCAGTCTGAGGTAATTTGTTACAATAGCCTGAGCAGACTAGGACACCAAGAAAATTATAAAGCAGCTTTAAAGCAAAAATAGATGTAATATTTATAGATTTATTTAGTCTGAAAATATAGACCTCTGTTCTCATTTATTCCTATGTAAAAATCACTTTTGATTGTGCAAGTCTAGAACAAACATTAGGATGTCACCAGGCCCAAACCGCTAGCACATAGTGTGGCTGCCAGCCATCCCTCCACGGAGCAGCTGCTCTGGGCCATGCACCGTGATCTGGCCCACAGCCAGGTGAGCTTGCTGCTACACCTCACATTGTGGTTGAGAAAGCAAAAAGACAAAATTATCTTGCTTTGCTGGATTTCCTTGTAAAATTATACATGGCATGCTTCCATAAATCTAATTTGATTAAATGAATCTCCTTTGACAATCCAGGATTAAATCCCTTTGTTAAAGCTGTTACTTCTTTCTGGAATTTCTTCCTAAACTTCTCCACAGAGAGAAATCCCCAGAGCATTTCAGACCCAGCTCAGGGCTACCTGCTTGGAAGCCTTTGAACAGCTCATTCCCCAAACTCAGCTGTGGCTTCCTGCTGGGTTCTCTCAGGGCCCTGCTGAAGTGTTACCACCCACCCACTTCTGCCTTACCCCAGACTATGAGCATCTTGAGGTGGGACCCCAAATTGCCTACAATAGTCATTTTAATACTATTACTAATACCTTAGGGAAATGTGCCCCCAAAATAGCTTTTTATTATGACCCCATCAATAATACAAATAATCTTAAAATGTGAATCTCAACCTTTAATTTATCTGTTCTTTGAGAACATTTAAATGTTTGTACTTCTTTAAGAAAATCCACTTTGGAGTAGAAGAGAATTTATTTCATTTTTTTCTCAATTGTTAATTATTTTTTGTTTTGTTGTCTTTTGAGGGTTTTTTGGTTGTTGTTGTTTTGTTTGTTTGTTTTGGGTTTTGGCCATACCACCACAGCATGTGGGATATTAGTTCCCTGAATAGGGATCAAACCATGCCCCCTGCAGTGGAAGGGCAGAATCTTAATCACTGGACTATCAGGGAAGTCCTCACTTGTTAATTGTAATTGTAGGAAATTTGGAAACAACAACACTTATTTTAAAATATTATTCAAGTCCTACCACCTAAAATAACTGCTCTTAAAATCCAAGTGTGTTATCTTCTATTCCTTCTCTGAAGTGTGATCACTTACACCCCATGGCCTTTAGAGTATATCTAAGCTTCCAAGAGAATACATACCTAGGAGTATTGCTGCATTTATATTAAAGAGTAAATATGTCTGATGGATTTTTTTCATCCCATCAAGTGATCTTGTTGCATCTAGCCAAAAGTTGTCATAGATTTCCTTTCTCCTGGATGTTTCTGAGTTTCAGGTTGCAGATTTATATTAGCCTGTTTGCTTTTCAGTGATGTTTGTTAATGAATTGCTGTAAGTATGCCATGTACCCATAAAGGGAGTATTTATGGTGTCCTATGGTAACCTCAAATCATCCTTCTTGCGTAACAATCCTTTCTTCTGGCTTTGATTTTCCTCTTTAGAAAGCACATCTTTTGGAAGTTGATTTAGTGAAGGTCGGTTGGTGATAAACACAATTATTGTGTGTTTGAAAATGTGCCATTGTTTTAAAATGGTAATCTCTCTGGAGAGAAAATTCATGATTATCGATCATAATCTCTTAGTTCCTTAACAATATTTAAACCATGAAGTAGAAACTGGAAATTATAAAGATAAATCTATTCTACAACTACTACTAATTTTGCAATTAGTGCAATTGTTCCTTTGTAGGCAATATTTATTTTCTCTTTCATTGTTTTTTTAAAAATTTTATTTATTTTTTAAATTTTTACTATTTATTTGGTTGTTCCAGGTCTTAGTTGCGGCAGGCAGGCTCCGTAGTTGCAGCTCACCAGCTCCTTAGTTGCAGCATGTGGGCTCCTTAGTTGCGGCATGCATGTGGGATCTAGTTCCCTGAACAGGGATCGAACCCGGGCCCCCTGCATTGGGAGTGTGGAGTCTTATCCACTGCGCCACCAGGGAAGTCCCTCTTTCATTGTTTTTAATACATTTTTTCTCCAGCTTTAATGAGGTATAATTGACAAATAAAATTGTAATACATTTAAAATGTACAACATGATGATTTGATATATGTTGTGAAAGGACATAGAGTTAATTAACACACCCATCAACTCACATATTTACCTGTTTTTTTTTTTGTTGTTGTTAAAACACTTAAGTTCTACTCTACTAGCAAATTTCAATTATACAATACCGTATTATCAACTGTAATTGCCATGTTACACATTTGATCCTAAGACCTTATTTATCTTATAACTTAAGTTTGTACCTATTTACCAGCCTCTCCCTATTTCCCTCAACCCGCAGCCCATGGCAACCATCATTCTACTCTCTGTTTTTTTTCAGTGCATCATTTTTTGTTTGTTTGTTTAATTTCACACACAAGTGAGATCATACAGCGTTTGTCTTTCTCTGTCTTGCTTATTTCATATAGCATAATGTCCTCCAGATTCATCTATGCTGTTTCATATATCACATTTTATTTTCTTTTTCCATCCATTGGACTACAAACATTTACATTGCTTCCATACCTTGGTTATTGTGAATAATGCTGCAATGAACATGGGAGTACAAATATCTCTTTTAAATCACAATTTCACTTCCTTTGGATATATATACCTAGAAGTGAGTCTGCTGAATCATACTGTAGCTCTGTGTTTAATTTCTTGAGCAGACTCCTTACTGTTTTCCATAGAGACTGTACCAAATTACATTCCCACCAATAGTATACATGGTCCCTTTCCTCCACATACTCATCAGAATTTATCTCTTGTATTTTTGGTAATAGACATCCTAACATCTGTGAATTGATATCTAATTGTGGTTTGCATTTCCCTGATAATTTGTGTACCTGTAAGCCATATATGTCTTCTATGGAAAAATGTCTATTCAGTCCTTTGTTGATTTTTCAATTGAGTTATTTGTTTGTTTGTTCTGCTTTTTAAGACTGCTTTGGCTATTGACAGTCCTTTGTAGTTCCATACAAACTTTAGGATTTTTTTCTGTTTCTGTGAAAATGCCATTGGAATTTTGATAGAGATTGCATTGAATCTGTAGATTGCTTTGAATAATATGCATATTTTAACAATATTAAGTTTTACAATCCATGAACATGGGATATTTTCACTGGATATAGAATTCTGGATTACCAGATTTTTCATTTTTTATCATTTTAAAGGCATCATTCCACTATTTTCTGGAATTCATGGTTTCAAGTTGTCAGTCCCCTGTATACAATGCATCTTTTTTTTTCTCACTGCATTCAAGATGTTTCTTTTACTCTGGTTTTCAGTAGTCTAACTATGATATGCTTAGTCTTGTATGGGGGGTGTGTGTGTGTGTGTGTGTGTGTGTGTGTGTATGTGTGTGATTTTGAGATTTGTATTTATGCTCTTTGAAGTTCCTTGAGCTTTTTGAAACAGTAAACTTTTACTTTTCATGAAATTGGGGACATTTTTAGCTATTATTTCTTTGAAAAATTTTTTCTGCTAAACTTTCTCTCTTTACTCCTTTGGAGACTAGTTAATCATAAGGAAGACTGTTTGATATTGTCTGACAGGTCTATGAGGATCTGCTCACTTTTACAGAATATTTTCTCTGTCTTCTTCACATTGGATAACATCTATGAATCTATTTCTGGAAACAGCAAATGATGGCATACAGGACAATCCTAGCCTACAATGTGCTTTCATAGATAATGTGTTATTAGAGCACAGCCATATACATTTATTTACATATTGACTACAGCTGCTTTTTTTAGTAGTTGAAACAGAGACTATAGGGACCACAAAACCTAAAATATTTGCTCTCTGACCCTATTCAGAAAAAGTTGCTGATCGTTCAAATTCTCTGACTTTTCCTTATGTTATCCCCATTCTGCTATTAAGCTCATCCAGTGGGGTTTTTTTAGATATTGTAATTTCCTAGTTCTAAAATTTACATTTGATCCTTTTAAAAATATTTTCTGTCTTCTGAGATGTTGTTTTTTCAGTCATTACAGGCATAATTTCCTTTACCTCGTGGAGCATAGTTATAGTAGCTATAACTATATATAGTATAGTTTTAAGACCTTTACTGATAATTTCAACATTTGGGTTATCTCAGGGTTGTTTTATATTAATTATATTTTCCTTTGAGAATGAGTGATGTTTCGCCAGTTTTTCCTTTGTCAAGCAATTTTGGATTGTATCACAGACATTGTGAATTTTATGTCCTGTAGGCTCTGGATTTTATTATTTTATTCCAAAGAGTGATAATATATTTTTACTACCAGACAATTAACTTGCTCAGACACAAATGGCAAACTTTCACCTACCTCCAGGGACCATGGTTCAAATCTCACTTCAGTACCTTAAGATGTATCTGTGGGCTGTTTTTTGTTTGCCCTGTGAATGCATGGCTCAGGGTCAACCACAGATTTGGGCAGAGTTCAAACACAGAACATGGATCATTCCTTTACTAACTCCCATACAGAATTCCATCCTCTCTGGCGGCTATGGTTGTCCCAGGACCTGTCTTTTGATTTCTCAGGCCAGAAAGATAGCAGCCTATCAGAGTATAAACTCCTTGACACTGTGAAGCCACTATGACCTATTCTTGGGTCAAAACCACAAAAGTGGGAATGTACCACAAACTGCTACCTACCTCCAAGATTACACTCCCATTAAAAGGTTGCTCACTCTTCAGAACTCTCTTGTAGTGCTTCTTATACTTTGTACAGATTTTATAATTGTTAAATGTGGCATTGTCAGACTGCTAAGAGTTAACTCCATCATACTAGAAGCGCTATTAAATTTAATGTAGATCCTGATACTTTGGAGTTTAAGTCTACTATCATACTATTTATTTCATTTCGTTATTTTTATTTTTTCTCATCATTTAGGTTGATCTATCATCATGATTGTCATTATTATTTCATTTCTGCCTCGTTTTGCTTGTTCATTATACAATCTTTTTATTCATTTTAATTAGCCTAGAGATATAATATGCCCCATCAGCCTCTCTAGGACACTCATATACTCATTCTCTTAGCCATACTTTTGGCCACTTTTTTCTTTTGAAAACACTTTTCCACTTGGATACCATTTTCCTATTTTCCTCCCATCTGGCATCCCTTTTCAGTCTAAACTGATTCCCTGTCTTCTTCCCATCTTCTGAATATTGAAATTCTGCAGGTCTCAATCTCTGGCCCTCCTTGCTTCTCTCTCTGCTCTGTCTTTCCATGTAATCTCATCTAGTTTCTTGCTTTATATTCCATCTCTAATTAAATTCTTCCAATTTTTTTCATTTTGAGCCCTGATCTCTCTTTTGAGTACCAGTCACATATCTAAGAGCCTACTCAATATCTCATATAGATATTCAATAGGTATGCCAAGTTTATCCTCCCTGAGACACCGGGGCACTATATTGCAGTGGTTAAAATCATGGACTGTGAAGCTAGACTCAGCTCAATTCTTGTATGTCACTTAGTAAACCTGAGACAATAAGCAGTATAATTTACTCCTCTATGTCTCTACATTTGTAAAATGGGGAAAATAATAATAGCATCTAACCCACAGGGTTTTTTTTGGTAAGGATTAAGCAAATTATTATTCATAAATGAATTTAAATAGTTGCTTGTCTATAGTAATAATTGCATCATATTTTACTATTTTTATTTTATTGTTATTATTACAAGCGTTCCTTGTTTATTGCACTTTGCTTCATTGCCCTTTGCAGATAACTGTGTTTTCCACAAGTTGAAGGTTTGTTAAGCTGCATTGAGCATACCTATCAGCACCATTTTTCTAACAACATTTGCTCACTTTGTATCTTTGTGTTACATTTTGGTAATTCTTGCAATACTTCAAACTTTTTCATTGTTGTATTTGTTATGGTGATCTGTGATCAGTAACCTTTGATATCTCTATTTCAAAAAGATTACAACTCACTGAAGGCTCAGATCATGATTAGTATTTTTTAGCAATAGAATATTTTTTAATTAAGGTACATATATTGTTTTTTATACATAATGCTATTGCACACTTAAGAGACTATAGTGTAACCACAACTTTTATATGTACTAGAAAACCAAAAATTTATGTGACTAGTTTTATTGCTGTATTAGCTTTATTGCAATGGTCCAGAACTGAACCCAAAATATCTCAGAAGTATGTCTGTATTATTAATTTCATCAGCATGTCCCCATTTGCTCAGGACAAAACTTTGGAGTTACACTTCACACCACTCTGTCTCTGAGCCATTCAATCCATGACACATCTTTGTGTTATGCCTAGTTATGCAAATTATGCCTAATTTGCCTTTTTAGAGTACTTCTACCTCACTATTTCTCATCTCTCACCTGGACAATTGCAGTATGTCCTCATTGCTAGTCTCCCTGATTCTCCTCTTGCCCTTCTACATTCTATTCTATACATGGATGTCATACTTCCTCTTAAAAATGTAAATTGTACCTATTTAAACCTTTCCATTATACCTAGAATAAAATCTAACGGCTTTGACAAAGTGGGTGGGGCTCACGTCAGCAGTTGTCTCAGCCTCCACCCACGTTCCCTTAATCAGCTCTCCAGCTTGTAAGCTAAGTCAGCTGCCTTTTAGTTGGCCTCCACTGAGCCAAGAGTCTTTGCACTTGTTGTTCGTCCCTGACATGCTCTTCTCCAAATCATCACCAGACCTGCCCGTTTCCAGAGGCTCTGGTCTCTGCTTAGATGGCTCCTCCTCAGAAAAGCCATCTCTGACTATCCTATGTTAAATTCTTCCCCTACATTCCAATGTTCCATTTCATTTGATTGGTGGTTGCTTTGTTACTACTGTTTATCATTGATCTTCCCTAACTAGAAAATAATTTCCGCAAGAGGAGGATCATTGACTATAGCATTTAGTCTTGAGACCCCATATTTAAGATAGTACTTTTACATATTAGGCTTTCAATAAATGTATTTTGGATTAATAAAGGCCCAGATGATAAGTTGTGATTATTTAATTTTTCCAAAAAACATAGGAAGTAGTTAATTCTATCTACATAGTAATGATATGAAGTTGAAAATTCACTGGGTAACTGGTGCAGGGGCATAAGTTTGGTTATTTATGGAGTCAAATTGATTACAATATGAATTTTGTTTGTTTGTTTTTACTATTCTACCACTCCAATGTTCCCTCCTTTCCTTGAAGGATAACTAGGATTTATATGTGTGGAAATAAGCTGGGATTGCTCAAATAAGGATAAGAAACATCTAAAATTCATGAAAATGTTTCCCTACCCACAAGAATAAAAGGAATTTATTTAACTGACATTTATATAATGCATATTACATAGAGATTTTGCACTTAGAAGTAGTAATTCATTTAGCTGGGATAACAAACATATGAGCTTGGTACTATTGTTGTTCCTATTTTGCAGATGAGAAAACTGAGATACAAATTAGTTACATGCTGTCAAGGTTCCCTGGGGTGGTCCCAGGCAGTAGTACATGGAAAATGATATATCAGAGATTGTGATTCCAATCAGAAAGATTTTCTTAGTTTAGAAAACACAAATTGACTTTGAAGTGCTAATAGAAAAGAGGGAACATGTATCAAAATCAGTTTTTGTAAAGTGCCATTCAAGTGAAAATCAGTGAGGGGAAACAATTTGTATTTGAACTCAACTTGGTATTCTCTGCAACAACTGTAGCGTCTTACTCTCTTTCTTATTTCCAAGCCCAGCGCGCAGGACTGCGATAGGGCAGGACCACATCAATCCCATGAGCCCAGAGATGAGTCAACTTGTCAACTAAACCAGGTACTAGGCTATGCACCAAGAGAAAGGAAATCATAAGGAAGTCCAGCATAGCACCCACATAAAAGTGAGCCTAATGGCTATATATTGAGGGGCTGATCTAAGCATTCTACTCTGAGCCTGTAGGATGGTGAGAGTATTCACATACATGCAGCAATGAAAGAGCATTCTAGAACAGGAAAATGTATAAGCAAAGACTGGAAAGTGAGGCCATGTGGTATATTTTAGAGGTACGGCCATAATGTGAAAGTTGTAACATGAAAGTTCTAATAGTGTAATGTGAAAGTTGCAGAGAAGTGTCACAAGAGCCAAGATGGGAAAAGTTGTGTAGCTTTACCTGTCATCTAAGGCATGTCAATTTCACTTAATAAATAAAAGGGAACCAACATTAGTCTACACCTAGTTGACCTTCATGCTCAGATCTTCCTCTGCCACGTACATAAACAGCACCATTTCACCCTGGTCCCCAGTCTGAGCATTACGTGGCTTTCTATCGTGCCAAAACAAGTCATTCAATAGAGCAAAATTCTATAAAATATAACCATCTGCTTTTGTTTAAATATAATATGAACAATTAAATTATACTGGAATATTCCCTGAATTTCCCTCTTTGGGATAGTCTTTAAGCAACCTATAGACGTGTATAGTAGTTTGATATTATACCATGCCCAGACTTTGTTTATATTGGATCAAAATAGACATTAAGGGAGGAAAAAATGTAAAGATCCTAGTGTTTGATGTATCTAATGCAAATACTCCATCTCAGGGTCATAACTTTGTAAGTAGGAAATCCTACAATTACTTTTCCTTATACAACAGGTAAGTATAGAGTTAAGGCAGCTGCTTGAACATTTGTCCACCAGGATCTGCAACAGGACATAAAAGGCAGGTCAACATAGACCTTATAGCAAGGGCACATAGATAATGCACAGGGCACGTCATCCTCTCAGAAATGGAAATACCATGAAAGCTCTGGACAAACATCTAAACTCAACTAAGACAGCTTTAATATAAGTACATAGTAGATATCTAAGAATGTGATGCTTCATTGTGCTTGCTCTTGGATTATTGTGCTTGATTTGGGGTCACTGGCAAACTGCCACATGTGAAGAAGAGACCCCAGATACTGAAGGGATCTGGAAAATATCTTTATATTTCTTTTAATGACTAGAATTTAAAACATATTTTAATGAGAACACTTTCTCACCATCTTTACATAGAAATGACTTGCACTTTTTACTCTGAAGCTGCGAGGCCATCAGGACTTCTTTTCTTCCTGGTGCTTAGGGCTCTGAAGCCACGCCCCCATCAGTTCCCCAGTGCTCTTGAGGCACGTGTTGGCCATGTCCTCCTCCATTGGGAGAACTCGTGGCAGCTTCAGGGGCTTGATTCTTATCAAATGTTTAACCGCTTTCAGTTTTGCCTTCACCAAAGGGATATTCTTGTGAACTTGAGGAGTATGTGCTTTTTGTAACCCAAGCATCCTTATTAAATCTTTCTCCCAATATGGACGTCTTTTTGTACTTTTTATTCTGGTAACAATATGCAGTTTATGAGGTTGCTGTGGATCCCCACCATATTTTTCATGACCTTCAGGTGAAGGCTAAAAAACTTCATCTGGAATTCTTGACTTCGTAAATCTTTGACAAATCCAGTCTGTACAAAAAGAGGCTCCACACCTTTTGTCACCATTGATAGTGTGCCTGGGGGGCTCTGAACTATTGAGTGCAAAACCCTTGCCATGAGGGTGGTGACTGTTCTTAGAGATGGTGACTGCTAAATGTCTTTCCACCTGATGGGAAGTAGACTTCATAGAGGATACTTAGTGTGGAGGATAGAACATTTGGGTGGGAGATGGTAGAAGTTTTCAAGTAGAAATGGTTTACACCAGGGAGTAAAAAAGCATCACTTCAACTTTTTAAGGAGGACGCTTTGTCAGTTGGAACTCTTCTAGTTTAAACGCAAATTTTGTAATGTGATGAGGTCTGGGGTGAAATTGAAGCAGGAGCTACAAAACTGCTTGGCAGGACACTGGAAATGGTTACATAGAGTTGGGCATCCAAGTCAGTCAAATCTTGCGGCTTTGGATTCCAGGTTCTCTTAAGTTCTATATTAGTGCTATGAGGTAGGTCATCTTAATACCATACTGCTTTAAAACAGCCTCAGAACACTGCACTTCCTGCTGAAAATGTCAGTAGCCTCCTTCAAAGAGACATCTTGATTTTGCTAGATTCTTTTTCAGTGTTTGGCAGCTTGGTAAACTTTGTATTAGTCCACTTATTGTTGATTTTGCATTGTTTTGTTTTAAGCACAAAAGGGTGAAGTACTCAATTGTGTGTTTTAAACTTTAGGGCTCTATCATGTTAAATCACAGATACCCGACATGGCTGAGTAAATGTTTACCTTCTAGAGCCAGCCTAAACAAAGAAAAACAACTGTCCCAAATAGTTTCTTTGCAGAATGATAACTAAAGGCTCTCTTTCCTGAAGTCTTAATCTTAATCTTAAATATTTGCTGTCCTAAATTAAGGAAAGTTAGGTCTGTAGTCTTATTATCTGTTTTTCTTCATGCTCATCATAAATGCCAAAGGGTAATTCTTCCTAGAAAAATCAGTCTTTTGTGATAACATGCAATGTGTTTTTAATTAATGAAGCTGCTTGATGCTGGCAGACCAGAAGCATCTTATCGTCACATGCTGGGGGAATTCATGCAGGGTCCTGTCTGTGCATGCTGAGCCCTGGAGCCAAAGTAAAATCTCCTGTCATTAACTGCTCTGCCTAACTAGCCTACTTATTAAGAACCAAGCCATCAGTCATGCTGGATAAGCATATCAAGATATAAGGAGACGCCAGAAGCTGATGAAATATTTTGGCGAGAGCAATGACCAGTTTTGTTATAATAACTTGTGGTTCATCTCCAGTGTTCGGGGGAAAAAAAGTCATTTGATATTGCTCAATATTCTTGGGCAAAATGTAACTGTCATCTGAACCCAGAGGTAGAAAAGAGAATTTTCATTTGTTTGTTTTGTTTTGAAGGCGAAAGATGGTCTTTCAATTGGGGGACAGAGGGAGAGCCTTGAGTTGAGTCACTTCTCCTTTTTAATGGCCCTAACACCTGGTACAAGTTACCTGTCCCCTCCAGGACTCTGTTCCCTCCACTGGAAAATGAGGCTGAGAGTGCCCACTTCATGGTGAGTACATGGGATAAAGTGTTGAAAGCACATTGTAGACTATAAGGACAAAGACGTTGTTACTCCTTCTTAAAATTATGATTATTTTAGACTCATAGAAAATGTCACCAAAGTGAGGGCTGGCAATAAACATTTCTAAATATTCATAAAAAGAAAGATATCATTATTCTCACTTTTCAGATTCCCAAATTTCAGGTTTTAGTATGAAAGTCTGATCAACAAAGGCTCCTTTCTTTTTCCCCTGAATGTTGCCAAAATAAAATGTAGGCATGAAATGCAGGGAATTTTTTGATAATGGAGCAGAGAGGTATTTATTGTTTCAGAAAGCACTTCCTGAAAACATTTATAACCATGGAGCCAATAAAATGACGGGTTCATAGATAAGTATACTGGAAGGAAACAAAGACCATTGCAACACATAGTGAAACACCCTGGAATTATTCTTCCTTGTATTCTTAAACATAATTTTTACATAAATATAAAGAGTCAAAATAAAAGTTCCCTTTTGGGCTTACACAATACCCAGCAACTGACCAATCAGAGTAAAGAGAGCTCAAACTAATTGTTTTTAATTATATGAACATAGCCCAGGTTGACTTATCTCTAAAATGGGATAATTTTATAGGCATTGAACACTCTTTTAATGTTTGAAGGATTAAATTATTTCTGAATTATAAGCTAATAGAGTGAATATTGAATCCAACACAAGACCTTTATACTATGGAAATCATAAAATAATATAACTGCAGATAATAATATAAGGATGTTATTTTAATAACATAACAATAATAACAACAATATTTACAGCTCATGGAATTTATGAAGATAACTGAGACAAGCTAGATGGAAGAAACTTGGAAAAATGCTAACAGTTAATCTATATTGTTTCTTCTTCTTGAAGTGTTGGCTCCCTAGTCTCCATATGACCACACTCTATCCTTTTAAAGCCCAGGTGGAGCCCAATGTCATCCACAGAACCTCCACTTGCTCCATATTCTCTCTCCTCCCAGTGGGATCTCTCTTGGCATTCACCTTGCAATGGAAAACTCCATGAGGGCTGAATCTTAAATATACTCCCTTTTATATCCCCCAGTGTCTTTGAGCAATACTTAACATGTGTTCGATGTAGCCCACATGAAATGAATCATATGACAAAAGAGTGGTATCCTTGAGATGCACAGCTGGGTTTGTCTTACAGGGTGGGCAAGAGGCAATATTAATGGCCATCCAATATAGGGAAATTTGATTTGGAGCCCCATCAGGATGCTATCCTTCCTTAATAATGAGTCAGCACACACACTCTGGCAGACCAAACAAGAACAGATGGGAGGCTGATCTTTGGTACTATGTAACTGGTAACTATTATTTTGTAGAGTTTATTAAAGGAAAATGACTTTCTGATCTAGGATAATAGAGAATTGATAATTCAAAATAAACTGAAGGAGTAATGTAGATCACACAAAATTCAGAGGCATGAGAAAAGCACAGACTGTTTCAGGTCTGAAGGAAACAGGAGTTGAGATATGGTGGAGAATTGGATGGACGGCCAGGTATTGTGTTTAGAGCTGGCTCTGTCCCCACCCCTCCTACCCACCACTCTTAGGGTAAATGAGTCTCGGGTGTCATGTGGTGTGCTTTTGAGACCAGAGGTAACTTAATAGAGGAGATTGGGGGCTTTAAAAGTCAGAGGACATGTTACCCAAGAAATCTCAACACAACATGTTCAGGATTGTGTTCCATCCCATCATGCTAAAAATCAGACCGTCTCCTCCCATGCCAGAAACAGCAATCCTGTTATCAAAAACTGTGGTCACTCACACATGATCAGCTATTCCTATAATTCTATGGAAATTAACTCAAGTAACTTCCTCAATCTAACTTCCTGTATCCAAGTAAAAAGAGAAAAATCGAGTCACCAAAAGAGACACTAAATAAAGAAAATAAGCTCAACCAGCAAGAAGGAAACAAAATGTTGTGAAATAGTAAGGTAATAATAGGTCAATAGGTATATTAGTAGAAACTTGAAAATATCTCAGTAGAAAGATTCAAGAGGAGATTATAGCTATCCTGTAGATAAGCTTCAATGGAAAAAGTATCAGTATTTATAAATATAAACATTATTAATGAAATTAAAAAGACCAAAAAAAGAAAAAGTCTCCAACTGATGTCCCAAATAGTCAGATAAACTTGGTATCTCAAAGAAAGAGATTTGTGATTCTGATATTTGCTGACGCACCCCAATCTCATAGGAAAGGCACAGAGTTTTTAAGAGAATTGTTCTATGGAAACACTACCAGCTTGGACTAAACTGGGCACAGCAAAATGAAGGCCTTGGACCCCCAAACTACCAGGGGTCATGTGGTGGGCAGGATGCTAAGACAGCTAATGAGACTCCTGGACCCTGGTGGACACAGGTCTTCCTCCAGCTATCTAATCAAATACAATTCAAGAGACAGCTGTGAGGGGATTTTGCAGATGTGATTAAGCTCTCAAATCAGCTGACCTTAGGATCAGTCAATTCTCCAGGTGGGCCTGACCTAATCCCATGAGCCCTTTAAGAGTGGGAGAAGAGAGGGACAGCACGGACACACAGAGATGGGCTCGGCCTGGCCTGGAAGAAAGCAAGTCCCCATGCTGTGAACTGCTTGTGGGGGCCACCTGGGCAAGAACCTTCAGGTGGATTCCAGGAGCTGAGTGCTAGCAGGAAAACTGTGAGATTATCACCTGGTGGTGTCAAAGCCACTAATTTGGGATCACTTGTTACACAGCAGGAATCAGGCTGAAAAAACTACGCAGCTCTAGAAACTGGTCATTCCTCATGGTAAATGGATTACTCCAGAGCCCAGGGGCTGGAGCCAGTGTTACCGAGTCCGAGCTTGTATTGCTCATGGCACAACAGTCCAATAAATCGGGAAGAGGTGTTGGGACAAAGAATAGCGGCTCTATTCGGAAAGCCAGGAGACTGAGAAGATGGTGGACTAGTGTCCCAAAGAACCATCTTACCTGAGTTAGGATTCAGGCTTCTTTTGTACTAAAAGGGGAGGGGATGTGGCTGGTGGTTACAAACTTCTTGGTGCTGGAATCCTTCATTCTTCCAGCTGTCTGCCTAGGTCAGGTCACGATGCTCCCGTAAACCTCCAACAAGACAAATGTCTCTGTTCTGCAACATTTTATCTCCACATGAATGGAAAAGAGTTATACCTTTAAAGGCCAGACCCTTAAGAATGGGCTCTCCTGTATATTTCAGGCTGTAGGCAACATTCTTTGCCAAAATATCCAGAGCCAGCATGACTAAGCACAGACAACAGAGCACGAGGGTTAGAGCTAGAGGAATAGATCCAGTGTGGGGTTAGGTTTGTTCTTCCCTGTTTCACCATAAGCCATGAAGAACCGCCTGGGGGAGCACAACTGGGCAGCACTCAGTGGGTCTGAGCCCATATGAACCGATGGCCACAGCGGCCCTCCATTTCTCTCCTTTTCAGCTGGAGAGCCTGCTCCACAGTTGTAAGTTAGATGAGAGACGGACAGATAAACCTTACTCAAGAAAACTCATCGGACACAGGGATTGTCGGAGTTTCATGGAGTACTCACAGGGGTGAATGTATTTTCATGTGGAAGGACGGTATGTGACATGTGGCCAGAGGTCTGGCTATCTTGGTTTTAAACCTGCCTGAAATTCTTTTCTCCATCCCTTCCCCTTGGCCCCAGGTAGCCTTTGTAATTGCCCCACATGGGCATGCCAGAAGTCAGTTAGAGGAGGCCCCAGCTCTGGTGGTTTGTTTCACATTTTCTCTCTCCTTCCTCTGTGCAAGAGGCCCCCCACCTTCATGGTCAAAGACACAGAATAAAGACAACCTAGCTGAGCCAGGACAGCCTCGCCTTTAGGAGAAAAATCAATGGTTGGTAGTTATTTAAAAAAGAAATCCAAGACAGAGCAATTAAACAACTGACCAGTCACCTAAGAGGATTTCCAGAAGGGTATAGCAATGACATTGAATGGGAGGATGTGGTTTTAAAAAATCCAGAATGGGATTCAAGCCTTTCAATTGAAATGGCCTTCTAAGTATTAACAGAACATCAGGGAACAAAAGGTTGAGATGCATTCTGGTGAGATTTCTGGGCTGGGGGCTGGGGTGTGGGGTGGAGTAGAGAGAATGCACTTGCCTCACAGCTCCTGGGGAGGAGGGCTCTGTAAGTCTTTCCTTTCCCTGCAACTCCTGCTCCTAACATGCTTGAATAGGTTTTGTTTTCTGAGACATCCCCTTCATTGATTACTTGGCTAGGATTCCTTTGTGCCAAGTTCCTTTGAATCTTCACTCATAATTATAAAATAAAGTCTGAATAACTGGTTAAAAAAATAGACAAGGAAGAAATAAATAAGTGGATGAAATGTTTCCCCCCTCACTGAAGCTGCCCAGGTACGACCATCTGGTTTTCTGAGGAAGTGCTGGGGAATGGTCTCTGCCTGGACCCCAAGGGATGGGCAGGGCCAAATCCTTTCTGTACTTCACCTGCCTCCTCGCCACCCCCCAGCTCTCCCGAGGGACTAAGCCTAGAGTGGACAGAGCCACTCAGCCTTCTCCCGCATCCAGTGGGGTCAGAAGGGTCACTGGCCTCTCCCTTTATTCCATTTCCTAATTCCCTATCGCAGGTCTGCAGTAAAGCTACAACTGACATAGACAAATCTAACTCTTAGAATTCTATTTAGAGACAAGATATCTTCTCTCTTTCTCTTGAACAATGCTTGAATTTCAAAACCTTTGCCTCACTAAGGTGGTCGAAATAGAAATAGGTCGTGATGGTCTACAAACAAGAGATCACTAAACTAAAAGTGCATTAAACAATAAAAAACCTTTGTTATTTCCTTTAACAAGAAATGAGGAGAACAGATGGCTGTGAATTCAGAACTCAACCATGCCATGGAGATGCAGGCATGATCCTTTACAGGCACAATTTCACGCTCCGGCTTGTTCCCTCCTTGTGGCAACATGGCCACATGGATTTCCTCATGGGATTTGCACCCAACAACAAGCAAAGGGAGCCCCTTTCTGGTGAGACGGAGGAGAGTCCTTCCCAGACCCCCAGCACAGATGCCCCGGAGACCCTTGCAAGAACTCAGGCGCCCTGCTCTAGCTCTTACAGAAGAGACTGGTGTGAGGAGTAGCTGTGGGGTGTCTGCTCAAAGACCAAGAAATTATCAGCAGTGCCCACCTTCTCCTTCCCCAAAGGGACAGCCCTCAGGGGAGAAGGAAGAAGTCAAGATACAAGAGCTCAAGGTTTTCAAATCAGCATCCTTTGAGCTCTGCAATGGGCAAGTGTGTGCTACTGTATGACCTGCTTGTTCCATGGGGTGACCAGCAGTTCGTGTCCATTGCAGGAGAGTTTGGTAAGCAGCATCCAGCCCTGACAAGCTGGGGGAGCAGGCAATGGCAGACTCCCCAGCAAAGAGAAGGGGCAGAGCCAGGAGTCTGTGCTAGAAGATCACCTGACTCAGACCAGGCTCCTCAGAGGCTGATTGAACTGTGTCACAAAGTGGTCTCTCACCAGGATGCTCTGCGTTTCATAGAAAGCCATATGCAATTTTTATAAAAGGAATAAACAAATAACGCTCAAAAAGATTATGTTTATATGGAAATTTTCAGAACTGCTAGAGTGTGTGAAGTTGTCCCATGGTGAACTTGTATGTAAGAAATTAAATCCATGTATGTAAGCAATTAAAACAAACGACCACAAAATCCTGTGCAACCTCGAAGCTTTGATGAATTCTTGGCGGTTAGCAAATGCCCAAAGGTAGAAAGACACAAATATTTGTATTTTTCCTGAACTATGAGTAATGAAACAACTATTTTTCCTTACACAGCAGTGTTTGTGTCTTGTACTTTGTCCTGGGAGCTGCCACCCCTCACACACCAGGCTCTCCTTCCATCCTTACCTTGTAGCTGTGTGACTTGAGGAAATTCATCCTCCCCTTTCCAGTCTGTGTTCTTCTCTGCTAAATGAACAAGATGATCACAAACCCAAGGGGTATTCAGTAAAGTGAAGGTGAAAGAGCTTTGTATCCTCGACAGACAGTAACTACAAAATGTACCCAAATGCCCTCATCAGGTAGCCCAAGCTTTGTGTGTGTTAGATCTCCTTTGTCCATCTCTCAACAGAATCTATCATTTTTAAAACTTATGATCCCTCCTTGTAGCTGAACTCACTCTTTAGGTTTTTCCTTCTCTCCTCCAGTCATCCACCTTCTCCTCTGCCTCAGCCCTGACATATCTGTGCCAGCACGGTTGTGCCAGTGGGTCCCACAGGGCAGGAGGAGGGCAGCAAAGTGGATCTTGAGAACCTGCTGGTTCAAAAAGGACCTCCCCCAGCCACAGCTGGGTTCTGGCCTCGGGACTGGACTTTGACAGTGACTTTCTGGCTGTTCACTCCCTCCTGCAGACAATACCCACTCTCTCCTGGCCACTGCTGTCCTGACCAAGTTCCATGTGCCTCTGCCAGTGCATACCTGCTATGCAGGCTGCTGCAGGTCACACTGAGTGGCATGTGGACTCTGCAGGCAGCACCTTGCTGGCCCTCCCTGGCCTCACCAATCACCAGATGTTTCCAAGTCAAGTCATTTTAGCCCCAATGGTGAGGCCAGTTTTCAATGCCATTTCTCATCTTAGAGTTATGTGGCTTCCTGTGCTTTTCCACTTCTCTGGCCCTTTTAACTGCTTATATATTTCATATCCGTTTTTATAAAGCTCATATAAAATTAAGAATAATAAAGGTTAGAGTATTAAAGGTATTATAATGTTATTATAATAATTTATGCAAGTTGCTCTAGCAGTACATCTTCTCAGGCAGCGTATGAAGAAACATAAATGAAGAAAAATTACAAAATGTAATAGGTGAGGGAATTTTGGGTAAATTTTCCTTACCATCCAGAGACGAGTCATATTTGAACTAAAATGCATCTATGTCTTAAAATCTTTTCAGAAGATAATTATCATACACATTTTCATTGATATAATTGTGCACCACCACACGCTCGAGGATTAACCAAACAACTCTCCACAAAACCTATTATGGTAAAGTTAAATTGCATGCATTTTGTATACTCAAAATTAAAAATAAAGAATAGCAGTAACTGAAAGTAACAAGACGCGGAAAAGATGCCTTGATTACAGAGCATCTATTCTAAAAAGCACAAGAAATTTGACTGTCCACGTGAACTTGCACAGTAGGGATTCTGTAACTTGGCTGTGTGTTGAATGCAAGTCAACTCATTAGCAAGCTTCCTCAAGTGGTTAATAAACCCTAGTAGAATGTTGGCTTCAGTTTACAATAACTTCTAACTGTGTAGTAGATGTCCATCAATAGCCCATAGTCCAATGAAAATGTACTGAACTCTGCATCTTTTGCCCATGATAATTTATCAAGAATATGTTCGTAGGAGTCATTGACTCATTGAAGGGACCTTTACACTTGGCACCTCATAATTTAAGATTTACTGCCCTGAATTTTCTAAATGTGCAGGTGAGCCATGATGATTCCTTAGTTAGAATCAGGAGAAATAGGACCAAACGAAAAGTCTGTCTGAAATTGCTGTTGACTTGAATGTCTTCAGAGCTGCTGTAGGAGTGTAAGCGGCACCTGCTCAGTGAGTGGTGTTGACGCGTTATTCACATTCTGCTTCAGAAAAGACATATTCAGGTAAAAGTTGAAGTAAAAATAAAGAACAAGCCTTGGCAAGATTCGCAGCATCTCATGCAGTGGAAGCAGCCATGCAGAGATTGAGAACCACGGGTTTATACGTTGACATCGGCAACTAGTGTTTGGTGGGTGCAGGGACAGAGCAGGCGGCGACCAGCTTGCTGTGTGGACAAGGGCTCAATTGTTAGCACAAGCTCCACACTGAACACTGAAGCGACTGCCCTTCACACAAAGTGTTTTTTTAGAAACACTCGGTGCCAGTGCCACTCTCAGGAAGGACTCGGATTCCACACAAGAATGGTCCAGCCAATGCTCCCAGGCCAGATTCTGAGGTGCTGCACTGGGAGCCACCTTTGTCAGTGGGAGGCATGGGATTAATGAAGGGGCTGAAGACAAAAGGTCTATTTACCCAACAATCTAAAAAAGAAAGGAATAGCTGGGGACAGACATTCCTCCCCTGCCTCACTCAGCCACCTGCTCACTGCTTCTGTCCCCCTTTTCTACCCCATCCCAGGGAGAGGGGTGACAGTGAGGTGCCAGCCTCCTGGGGTGGTAATGATTCTAACACCAATTCTGATGTGTGGGATTTTCGTCACACCAAGAAATTCTGTGGCATCAGCTGGAGGTCCTACAATTAACTCAGCCTGACATTGGACCTGGAGATAGCATCAGACCCCACAGGCTAAGGGCTTATCTTACCAACTTGGAAGCTTCTGAATCCCATTATTTTGGGGTTTTATGGAGACTTCATTACTTACGCACGATTGATTAAATTTTTGGTCATTGGTGATTGACTCATCTCCAGCCCTCTCCCCTTCCTGGGAAGGCAGGGTGTTGGGACTAAAAGTTCTTACCCTCTAAGCACCTAGTTTGTCCCCTCACCCCCTTCAGATGCCAGTCTCAAGTGCAGGTTGTCATCTGTGCTTCTAACAGACCAGCTTAGATGGAAGGCTCCCACGACCTCTCCTTGAGTTTCATTAATTTGCTAGACTGGCTCACAGAACTTAGAGAAGCATTTCACCTACTAGATGACCAGTTTATTATAAAAGGTTCATTATAACTCATGAACAGCCAGATGGAAGAGATACACAGGGCAAGGTATGGGCAAGGGACACAGAGCTTCCATGCCATCTCCAGGATGTCACTCTCCCCAAATTTTCATGTGTTCACCAACCTGGAAGCCTCTGGATCCCATTATTTTGGGTTTTTATGGAGGCTTCAATACTTACACATGATTGATTAAATCATTGGTCACTGGTGATTGACTCATTGCCAGCCCTCTTCCCTTCCTGGGAAGGTGGGGGCTGGGACTAAAAGTTCCAACCCTCTAATCACTAGGTTTGTGCCCCTGGCAACCAGTCCCCATCTCCAGGTGGGGTCCCAAAGCCACCTAATTAACACATCAAGAGACACCTTTATGCTCTCACTACTTTCCAAGCATTTTAGAAGCTCTGTGCCAGAAACAGGGATGAAGACCAAGTATAATATATACTTATTATTATACATCACCATGTCACAGGAGGATAGTGACCCCCGCCCATAAAGGACAATACATGTCTTCATCAGCCACTTCCAGCAAAGTCAAATTAGAAGGGCTTCCAGATAATTCTCCTGGAGTCAGGGGTCCCTATAATGAAGCATCTCCCTCCTTGGGTAGAACTCAGTTGAGGGGATGGTTTGTTGGCCACCTGCTATGTCCCTACCCAGCAGGTAAAAGGCGCACTGGACATATGGTGCGGTGGAGAGAAGGGACAGAGTTCAACAGTCAGATTGCCCAGTCTGACATCTTCCAAAGAAGGTGGCCAGCCTGGAGTGCCTGGCCGTATCTCACCTGGGGGGCTAGCCACCAAAGCTGGGGTAAGAGTGCAGGGAGGTGTCGGGCGGGGGGGTAGTGGTCACAGTGAGATACCAGTGAGAGCTGCATGGAGTGAAGGAAACCAGTAAGGGCCAGGAACTAGAGAGTGGAGAGATCCCAGAGGAACCCAGAGAGCTGTGTCCCACTTAGCACCTGCACAGCCAAACAATATGGCAGTGGAACCAAGGCCCCAGAGAGGATAGTAGCAGTGGACATACAATGTGGTCACTACCTGCCCTCTTCCTGTCTCTAGCTCTGTGGAACTTCATCCAGAGAAGGAACAGTGAGGAACTGCACAGAAGCAGGCATTCCACGCCCTGCCCCTCAGCAGGCACAGACACTCAGCATAGTTGGGAGAAGTAGTTAAGGGCAGGCTTTCTTTCTGGTGAGTCTGGCCGTGAATGAGGGAGGGGAACAGTCTAAATCAGTGTGCCTTTAAAGTTTTAAGCTGGAGCAACTTTTGATACTAACGTTTTTATTAAGAAGATAATAGTGTCACAAACCCCCATGTACCCACCACCCAGCTTCAAACTATTCAACCATGCTTTATCTTTACCCCACGCATCTCTCCCTTGCATTATTTTGAAGCAAATCCCAGATAGTGTATCATTTCATCAGTTATATGTCCACTAAGTATCCTGAAAAGACTAGGATCCTTCTTTTACCATTTTACCGCAGTATTATTTTCACACCTGAAATGTTACTTCCTCATCAGATATCCATTCAGTGTTCAGCTTTCACCAGGTTAGAAAAACTTTTAAGAAATAATACATGAGGTTAAGGGCTCTGAATACGAAGCCTTAGGCCTGAGTTGAAAGCTGCAGAAAGATTGGGAGAAATGAAAATCAGGATGACAAATTTTCTTTAAAAATCTATAATTCAACCTTGTGTGTATTTAAAAATTTTTATTGCATCTATTTTCAAAGGCATTCAGGTGGCTCAACAGATACTGTGATGGATTAAAAATTATAAAATGTTATGATGTTAGTTTATTTTATACATTGTTTTTTATAATTAGAGTATTCAAAATTATAACTCCCCCAAAACTCTTGACTCAATTTGAAAAACTAAAAAAAAAATCTGTGTTATTCAGCTAGGGCTACCATAACAAAGTACCACATACTGGGTGCCCTAAACAACAGAAATTTATTTTCTCACAGTTCTGGAGGCTGGACATGCCAGATCAAGGTGTTATTATGGTTGAGTTCTGGTGAGGGCTCGCTTCCTGCCTTACAGATGACTGTTTTTCACTGTGTCCTCAAGTGGTAGACAGAGACAGAGAGGAAGAGAGAGAACTCTGGTGTCTCTTCCTCTTCTTTTGAGGACACTAATCCCATCAAAGTGACACCCCCCCCTTATCAACTCATTTAACCCTAATTGCCTCCCTAAAGACCCAGCCTCCAAATACAGTCATGCTGGGCGTGTGGGCCTTAGGGCTTCAACATATGAATTTTGGAATTCATTCTATAACACCATGCAAAAGGGTGATAACATTTATCTTGTCTGTCAAAGATTCTCTCAGATAAGGGCCATAACTAGTAGGAGGAACTCCAATATTCCCTTAATTATTAATGATGATGGCACAACACAAAAAATGATTCCATCTTTGTATCTGTATACTCTGCTTCATTCCAAAAAATATTTCAATATAACAAGAAATTAAATAGTTAATTAAACTCAGGACAAGGTAAAAATTAAAAATGGGGAAATTATATGAAGTCGATATAATTTTCTATAACTACAGAAAGTGCATGCATTGTACTAGGTTCACACAATGGTGAAAGAGGCCACCAATTTGTTTCAGAGTTTTCTGAAAGGAAAACAAGAGTGAGTTAAGAATCTCCTTTTTTCATTAAAAAAATGGTTGTTCAGCATAAGCACAGATCCAAAAAGAAATTTTTCCAATATTGCAAGGAGGGACTGTATGTTATAATAGACTACACTGTCAAAGCCCCTGCCCTTAAAGTGACACAGTTAGAATAACATAAATAACAATCATTTAATCCAAGCAGCCCATTACCACTAGCAACCATTGGCAAATGTTCATGTCTCCCTTGAGAAAGAAATTCTAAGTTGAAAATGAATCACAGTTCTAGGTCTGAGTAAAAAATTATTGGATACTGACTAGTACTAAGCACTCCTCTAAACATTTTGTATAGATTATTTCATTTACAGCAACTCTGAAGAGGCGGATACTATTGTTATCCTAAATGAGCAGGTGCTAGAGCCCATTAGACTTGTAATGGTTAAGAGTCCAAAACCACAGACAAAATAAGGAGCGAAGCCCCTCTTGGAAGCTAATCTGTTCACTGTGGCCTCCACCTATGTTTCACTACATCATAGATTGTGCTGCATCAGAAACTCAAAAAATTGGAAATATTTTTGGTAAAAGCATTTTTATAAACATTTTTTGATAGAGTACAGTTGACCCTTGAAGAATGCAGAGGATAGGGGCACTGACCAGCCCCCCCCCACCATGCAGTCCAACGTCCATGTATGACTTTTGACTCCCCCCAGAATTTAACTGCCTATAGCCTACTGTTCACAGGGAGCCTTACTGATAACAAATAGTCAATTAACACATATTTTGTGTATTATATATTGTATTCTTACAATAAAGTAAGGTAGAGAAAAGAAATGTTATTAAGAAAATCATTAAGGAAGAGAAAATACATTTATGGTACTGTACTGTATTTATCCTTACCATAAGTTTGCATTGCCTGTTTACAAGGTGAATTACCTTGTCTGTCCATACCTACATCAGCATCGTCTTATGTGATACAAAGCACTGTAGATGTTATACATATTACTAACAATAGACATAAAAAATAAAATGATAATGTGAAAAAGTTCATATTTATTTATAGGTATATTGATACATGCCTTGATAGCTAAGAAGTAGAAGTATGATTGCTTCACAGTAACTTTGCCTATACACTAATGAATGGCTCGTTATAGGAGTTTTATGGCATAAGGTATTATAGTCATATTCATAATATAGTATTGGAAACATTGTTACTTTTTTTAAAAGAAACACCTGTGATTACAGGCTGATGAGCATTTCTCCAATTATGAGAGAGGCATACTGTACAGTAATGTAATTCCTTGAAACAAAGTTATAAAACAGTAAGAAAACTAACACATTATCAATTTCATATTAAATATCACTCACCTTATGCCTATGTAAGGATAAACTAGTATCTACATCTATTTTATGCATTCATGACATACCTTTCCTTAATTTTTTAGATATTTCTAGGCTACACGGTTTGTCTGTGAGATTTTTTCAAATTGTCATAAATCTCCAGAAATTTTTCCAATATATTTATTGAAAAAAATCTGTGTATAAGTAGACCCCAGAAGTTCAAATCCATATTGTTTAAGGGTCAACTGTATATAGAAGAAAGCATAGTTTTATAAGTTATGCTCAGAGGAAACAAATTTCTTCTTTGTCCCTTTTGGTTTTATTGAATTAAACCAGAAGACGGATGACATTGTAAGGTCATGTTTGACCTTCCTTGCAATGTCAGGTTTGGGCACATCTGTGTATGTGATTGTTCATGGGAAGAATGAACTTTCCAGAATAATACACACCTCAAATGGGTCACTGTCTCCTGGGAGTGAAGGAACAAGTGTGGAAGTCTTCCCTGAAGAGGTTTGATTCCGGTAGAATTTCAACTATTGCCATGTGGTGTCATTGTAACTTACACACTCTACCAGGTGTGACCAAATACTAGTATTAATGGACTACCTGCTCGTTGTAATATTGAAATTATCTCTGGTTTTGTCCCTACATTCAGTCTTCCCATCCCCAATTAGACTGTGACTGTGAGCTCTCTTTTTTCAAAAAACTATTTTTCCAGCTGTATTGAGATAGAATTGACATATCACATTGTGCAAGTTTAAGGATTTAATCCATTTATATCTTACAAAATTGTTACCATCGTAGCATTAGCTAACACCTCCATCCCCTCACATAACTACCATTTCTTTTTTTGTGTGTGATGAGAACATTTAAGATCTACTCTATTGGCAACCTTCAAGTATATAATACAGTGTTATTAGCTATAACCACCATGCTATGCTGTGCCTATAGATCCCCAGAACTTATTCATCTTATATCTGAAACTTTGACCAGCATCACCCCATTTCACCCGTCCCCAGCACCTGGCAACCAATCACTCTGCTCTCTGTTTCCCTGAGTTTGGCTTTTTTATCATACAGTGTTTGTCCGTCTGACATTTCACTTAGCCCAATGCCCTCCAGGTTCATCCAAGTTGTTGCCAATAGCAGGATTTCCTTCTTTCCCATGGTTGTGGCCTTTCTGGAACAGGAATGGATCTTTTCTTCTTTGTGTCTCCCATGACCAGCTCAGGCTCAGCATGTGAATATGCTGTATAACTATTTGTAGAGCTTAACCCAACCAAGGAAGACTTATATGTCAGACTCTATGTTATCACCTTATATAACGTCACCTCATTTTAATTCTCATCAAACTTTCTGAAGAAGGCATTGTTAGCCACAATGTACAGATAAAAGGTGTGAGCACTATTCATTTACCACATAGCTAATAAAAGAGCAGAACATAGATGCTAATTTATGCCCATCTGGTTCAAAATCCCAATTCTGTATATAATAGTTCAACGTTTTCTAGAAGAAAGGAAATTAATTTTAACTCAATAGTTATATTCTTAATATAAATTTAGCAAATTTCATATATAAAAGATATTCTAAAAGTTTGGTTTAAATAAAAACTAAAAATATTCCTTCCTCATTTACTATGCATGACATGACAGCAGACAGCACAGAGATGAACCAACTGAAGCACTTGCTATGAGAGGTAGTGAAAGTACAATAATTACTTATGATGTGAGAGGCAACAGTGTATGAAAATGTTGCTGGGCCACTGACAAGTAGATATTGTGGGGAAACGATAGCCGTAGAGGGGCTCACCTCACCTTCCAGAGGACAGAAGTGCTTTGGGAAAGGGCAGGGAGGCTTGAGTGGTGATGAGGAGAATGTTAATTCTCTTTAAGTGGTTTAAGACAAGTGAAGTTGAAAGAATAGGGAAATGAAAGAAGTATTACATTATTGACAGAAAAATACCATAGTATGAGGAGGGTTTACAATTTTTAAAAGTGCTTCTTCTATACTTTGCTGAATGTGGTAATCATGATGTGTGTAAGAGGCTGAGTTGTATTCCCCCCAACTTCATATGTTGAAACCCTAACCCTAGTACCTCAGAATGTGACTCTTTTTGGAGATTGGGGCCTTTAAATAGGTGGTATTAGGGCCTTAGCATAGGCTCTAACCTGATCTGACTGGTGTTCTTGTAAGAGGACAATTTGGACATACAGAGAGGCACCAGGGATGTGTACACAGAAGAAAGGCCAGCAGAAAGTGAGGACACAGGGAGAAGACGGTCATCTACACACCAAGGAGAGGCCTCAGGATACACCAAACTTGCCCACACCTTGATCTTGGTCTTCCAGCCTCCAGGAATCAGAGAAAATAAATGTCTGTTGTTTGAGCTTCCAGAACTGTGAGAAAATTAATTTCTGTTGTTTAAGCCATCTGGTCTGTGGCATTTTGTTTGGGCAGCCTGCAAACTAAAACAGTATGAAGTGAGGAGTGATGCTGAAGCTGTGAAGAAAATGTAGCCAGTGAGGCGTCAGCATGGTAAAGGGGAAAGAAAATTAGCTTGATTCCCAGTATAGATGGATTTTCTCCAGAGCTCCTTCCTGTACTAGCTGTGAAACTTTCGAAGAGCCACCTTATATTCATGAAAATACATTTTCTTAGTCACAACTTAAAATTCCCAATAATTGCAATTTCTGTCTCACCTCAATTTCAAGTAAACCGTCCTCTGATCACCACTTCAAAAGTCCCAGCTTATTTCCTCCAGTTCTCCAATCCCAATAATCTTCCCCATGACCCATGAATTCTACGACTCATGTTCCTCACTCCTTTCATGTCCACTCACCTGTCTTTACCCTGCGTAGTTCTCTGGTCAATCATGGGAATCAAGTGCTTGGCTACACCCTCAACCTCCCTGTTTTTCTTGCTTCATATACTCACTTGGCAAAATCCCAGTGTAATTAAATACAACTCTAAGCATCCATATGAATGAATGTGGCTGGAAAAAAATACCAAGATGCCGATAAGGGCAAAAGATAAAAATAACATGGGAGAAGAAAATAGAAAGAGCTGGAGGTCAGTGGAACATTGTGATTATCTGTTATGTTTATAATCTGATTCCCTCAACCAGAACAGAAGGCACATGAGAAAAATGGATGCTGACAGTTTTATTCACTGCTGTTTCCCTAATAGAACACTAACTTATATTTATAAAACACTCAACCAGCAACAGCAGAACACACATCCTTTTTGAGAGTCCATGGGACTTTCACCAATATAGACCATGTTCTGAATCACACAGTAAATCTCAGCATATTTAAAAGCATACAATGTATGCTTTCTGAACAAAATGAAATTAAATTAGAAATCAATATCCAAAAGATATTTGGATATTCCCCAAGTATTTGGATATTAAATAACAGACTTATAATTAACCCTTGGATCCAAGAAGGAATCAAAAAGAAAATTATAAAATATCTTAGCCTGAATGAAAATGAAAGCACAACGTATCAAAATTTGTAAAATGCCACTATTGCAATAGGAAGAATTTACAACACTAAAAACCCATATTATAAAAGATAACTATTACAAATCCACTGCCTCATCTTTTACCTTAAGAAACTAGAAAAAAAGAAAGCAAACACTGCACAAAGTAAGCAAAAGAACATAAATGTAAGGGTATATATGAGTAACATGAAAAGTAGAACAATAGTAGAGAAAATCAATGAAACCAAGAGTTGGCTTGTTGAGAAACTTAACCAAATTGATCAACCTTTCTCTAGAATGATCAGGAAAAAAATAAGGAAGACACAAATTACCAATATCAAGAATGAGAGAGGTGACATCATACAGGTTCTACAGACGTTAAAAGGATATCAGGGAAGGTTATGAACAACTTTATATCAGTAAATGAACAATTTAGAGGAAACTGACAAATTTCTTGAAAGATACAATCTACCAAAGCTCACTCCAAAAAAAATGAAGAACCTGAATAGCCTTATACCTACTTAAGAAATTGTACCCACAAAGAAAATTGCAGGCCCAGATGACTTCACTGGTGAATTCCTCTAAATGTTCAAGGAAGAAATAATACCAGTTCTACCCAAACCCTTTCAGAAAATTGAGCTGGGGAGAATGTTTTCCACAAGCACTTTTTCGCAGAAAAAGAAAACTATATTTTTCATGAACATAGATGTGAAAATTAGAAACAAATTTTAGCAAATTGTATACAACACCATATACAAAGGATACCACATGGTAACCAAATGGGGTTTATCCCTGGAAAGCTATGTTAGTTTAACATTCAAAAATCATCAATGTGCCTATAAAAAAATCATCAATGCAACTCACCATACTAACAAAGTAGAACTATTATTGTTTCAATAAATGCAGTAAAAGCATTTGGCAAAATTCAATATCCATTCCTGACAGAAAATCCTAGCAAATGAGTACACTGGAAATTCCATAATATGAAAAGATATAGCTATTAAAATCTACAGCTAACATCATACTTAATGGTGCAAGACTTACTTATTTCCCCACAAGATGCAGAATAAAGCAAGGATGCCAATTTTTACTACTTCTGTTCAAAATTATACTAGTGAGTCTACCCAGTACAATAAGGCAAGAAAAAGAAATAAAGACAGCCAGATTGCCAAGGAAAATTAAGGCAGTCTTTGTTCTCAGACAATGTGAAAAGTCTGGATGAATCTCCAAAAATGTATAGCAACTAATCAGCGAGTTCAATATGATTCAGGATATACAAAAATATACAAAATATACAAATCAATATACAACAATTATGTTTCTATATACTCTTAATGAACAATCATAAACTTACCACAATCATGATGCTTAACAAATAATTTTCTTATGGTTTTCAAAATTTTCCTTTTTGCCATATTTTTGTAACCCTCCAGATTTATTAGTGGTGGTGTTATCTTTTAAAGTTTTTTTTTAACATCTTTATTGGAGTATAATTGCTTTACAATGGTGTGTTAGTTTCTGCTTTATAACAAAGTGAATCAGTTATACATATGTTCCCATATCTCTTCCCTCTTGCATCTCCCTCCCTCCCACCTTCCATATCCCACCCCTCTAGGTGGTCACAAAGCACTGAGCTGATCTCCCTGTGCTATGCAGCTGCTTCCCACTAGCTATCTATTTTATATATACTAGCTATTTATATATATAGCTATATATACTAGCTATCTAGTTTGGTAGTGTATATATGCCCATGCCATTCTCTCACTTTGTCGCAGCTTACCCTTCCCCTTCCCAATATCCTCAAGTCCATTCTCTAGTAGGTCAGTGTCTATTTCCATCTTGCCCCTAGGTTCTTCATGACATTTTTTTCCCTTAGATTCCATATTTATGTGTTAGCATACGGTACTTGTTTTCCTCTTTCTGACTTACTTCACTCTGTATGACAGACTATAGGTCCATCCACCTCACTACAAATAACTCAATTTCATTTCTTATTATGGCTGAGTCATATTCCATTGTATATATGTGCCACATCTTCTTTATCCATTCATCTGTTGATGGACACTTAGGTTGCTTCCATGTCCTGCCTATAGTAAATAGAGCTGCAATTAACATTTTGGTACATGACTCTTTTTGAATTATGGTTTTCTCAGGGTATATGCCCAGTAGTGGGATTGCTGGATTGTATGGTAGTTCTATTTTCAGTTTTTTAAGGAACCAACAGTGCAAGAGAGTTCCCTTTTCTCCACACCCTCTCCAGAATTTACTGTTTCTAGATTTTTTGATGATGGCCATTCTGACCGGTGTGAGATGATATCTCATTGTAGTTTTGATTCTTTAATGATTAATGATGTTGAGCATTCTTTCATGTGTTTGCTGGATATCTTCTTTGGAGAAATGTCTATTTAGGTCTTCTGCCCATTTTTGGATTGGGTTGTTTGTTTTTTTGATATTGAGCTGCATGAACTGCTTGTAAATTTTGGAGATTACCCAAAGCAGTCTACAGATTCAATGCAATCCCTATCAAAGTACCACTGGCATTTTTCACAGAACTAGAGCAAAATTTTCACAATTTGTTTGGAAACGTAAAAGACCCCGAATAGCCAAAGCAATCTTAAGAACGAAAAATGGAGCTGGAGGAATCAGGCTCCCTGACTTCAGACTATACTACAAAGCTACAGTAATCAAGACAGTGTGGTACTGGCACAAAAACAGAAATATAGATCAATGGAACAGGATAGAAAACCCAGAAATAAACCCACGCACATATGGTCACCTTATCTTTGATAAAGGAGGCGAGAATATACAGTGGAGAAAAGACAGCCTCTTCAATAAGTGGTGCTGGGAAAATTGGACAGGTACATGTAAAAGTATGAAATTAGAACACTCCCAAACACCATACACAAAAATAAACTCAAAGTGGATTAAAGACCCAAATGTAAGGCCAGACACTATCAAACTCTTAGAGGAGAACATAGGCAGAACCCTCTATGACATAAATCACAGCAAGATCCTTTTTGACCCACCTCCTAAAAAAATGGAAATAAAAACAAAAATAAACAAATGGGACCTAGTGAAACTTAAAAGCTTTTACACAGCAAAGGAAACCATAAACAAGACCAAAAGACAACTCTTAGAATGGGAGAAAATATTTGCAAATGTAGCTATCTATTTTACATCTGGTAGTATATATAAGTCCATGCCACTCTCTCACTTCGTCCCAGCTTACCCTTCCCCCTCCGCATGTCATCAAGTTTGCTTTTCTCCTTCTCTACCATGTTTTTCAAATAAGGCTGCCAGATAGCCATGGGATAGAGACTGTGGCACATTTGGGGACATTTAAGCTTATTCTACCCCATCATGGGAAGAAAACAAACAAAATGGGCTGGTTCCCACCAGCATGGTGTGATGGCATACCCGGAGACCACTGGCACAAATGCTGCAAAGCCAATCGTAAAAGAAAACCATACCACAAGAACTGAAGTATGAAATGACCCATCCGACAGCCAACAAAATGTCTATTGGCCCTGCCATGGTTATGGTTCAAGAAAACAGCTAGAAGCACAGTGATCTGATGATGGTTGTAAAAACTTCTCCTCAGGCTCCCAGGGCTGTACTTATAAGGTGACGTTTATAGACATGGTCTGCAATGCATCCACTGAGGAGCTGTTTCACACCTAGACTCTGCTGAAGATGCATTGAGCTCCTGGACTGCACATTGTAAAAGCAGGTGTATTGTTCCCACTGGGTGCTGCCCTTGAGCCTCAAGAAGATTCTGGGAAGGAACAGGTTTTGGGGGGGTTTTTTAAGATAGCTTAATCAAAAAGAAGTCAATGAAAATTTAGGAGGAGTATGATATGAGGAGAAAGAGTGCCAAGATGAACAACCTCTGGGGAGAAGGTCCAGCAGGGCAAGCTGTTTCCTGCTGCAGCACTTTGAAGCCACAGTGTGGCTCAGCAAATGGCTGTGTCATAGAGGGCAGAAAGTGGACAAACGCCTTACTGAGAAAGATTAAGACTCAGAAAGGCAAATAAACCATCCTCTTTCTCATCTTAGTTGATGTAATAAAGTGTTTATTGTTCTAAAGAAAAACCAGAAGACATGGAAACATGAAATTACACAATGGTCCCTGGACCACCTGTAGAAATCTTTTTCTATTGTTCCTGATATTTCTAAATCAGATAAACAGTAGAGGCTAAAGATCATAAACTATAGCTATGAAGTGTTCTCTGTATTTCAGTTCAAAGATTATCGAAGAAGCAGCAAGAGGAAGGTTAATCAGGATATCCCTGGTGATACAGATATGGTCACTTTAGGTTCTCTCTCTTTCTCTCTCTCTCTCTCTCTCTCTTTCTCTTTCTTTATCACATTGTATTTTATATTGTAATAGAATTGCAAAACATAACATTTCCTTTTTAACCATTTTTACTGTAAAATGTGGTGGCATTAAGGGCATTCACATTGTTGTGCTACCATCACCACCATCTTTTTATCACATAAAACTGATAGTTTTATGTACCCATTAAAGTGTAATCCTCCATTCTCCCTTCCCCTGGTCCCTGGAAACCACCATTCTACTTTATGTCTCTATGAATTTGACCCTAAGTATCTCATGTAAGTGGAATAATACAGTATTTCTCCTTTTGTGACTAACTTATCTCACTCAGCATAATGTCCTAAAAGTTTATCCATGTCAGAATTTCCTTCCTTTTTAAGGCTGAATAATACTGTATTGCATGTACATACCACATTTTTTTTTCCCATTTATCCATTGATGGACATTTGGCTTGCTTCCACCTTTTGGCGGTTACAAATAATGCTGCTATGAATACTGATATACAAGTATCTCTTCAAGACCCTGCTTCCAATTCTTTTGGGTATATACTCAGAGGTGGAATATACTCAGAGGTGGATCATATGGTAATTCTACATTTAAGTTTTTGAGGAATCACCATACTGTTTTCCACAGTAGCTGTAACAGTTTATATTCCTACCAGCAATGCACACAAGTTCTAATTTCTCTATATTCTCACCAGCAATTGTTTTCTGCTTTATTGATAATAGCCATCCAAACAGATATGAGGTGGTATCTCACTATGGTTTTGATTTGCATTTCCCTAATAAGGAATTTTTATAGTAAGGTACTTTATATTAAGGTGTTTCTCTTTTTATGATTTCTTCTAGAACTGATCAAATTCTGAGAATGGTCTCATTCTTAACTAGACAGAGACGGGGAGGAGAGAGGGAGGGAGGGAGACTACACACTGTAACGCTTTTTAAATTTCCTTCAGAGCAATCCGGTGACCCATTTATCCAAATAAATTAGTATTTCCAGTATAGTGGACTCAACTGTGTACAACGGCAAGATCACATGCCAGTAGTGACTATAAAGGAGGGAGACATGGAGGACAACTGAAGGGTGAGATTTTAAGGACAGGTCAGTGTCAAGAGCATCTAAGCTGGGTCTGGACAGATCTGGCTTATAACCCAGAGCTTTCACTCACTCACTCAGACCAGTCACCTCTCTCAAACAAAGCTAATAAGAGTCAGCACTTTGTTCATTCATTGTTGGTATGAAGTAAGCTCATTAGAAGGAGTAGCCTATCATTTATAAAGGAAGATAAGGCATGTGAAAATGCTATGTGTGAAATAAAACACTGAATAAGGGAATGGCAGAGTGTGATCAACATCAGTGCAGGAGGTGCGGCCATGGATTGTTGGAAGGAAAAGAAAGCTACTACTGATGCCCCACCTGGGAGGCAGGGACAAATCAGGAAACATAAGGTGAGAGAAAAAAAGGTACACTTTTATGCATTATGTTGCTCCCTTCCACTGGCACCCCCCAGATCACCTTTCGTAGACTTGGTTCAGATTTTCATACAAAAAGGAACTAGGAGGTTTTCAGACACTGGTAGGCCCAGCAACTGCACCTGGCGATTCAGTACACAGGGACTTGAGACATACTGCGGTCAGCTCTCCTTTCTCTGCCCTGCCAAGACGTTTTACAGGCTGACTTCCTTCATGCATCCCAGACTGCAAATGAGGTTTTTAAAACATTTTTAGTTTTTGCCAGTCATAAACAAGAGATTCACTGCATATTAGAATGAATGGTGCCATGAAGGACAAAACCTTGCTAGGTCATAAACATGAAATTAACTATTTGTTTCTGGATAACAGTAGACTGGGGGCAAGTCATGAGCATTTTCTTGTCATCTCTGGTGCACTCAGGTTGGTGCAATTTTTGCTAGTGTTTTCAATGACTTTTTGTTTTATGCTAAGGTAGTTATGCTAAGGGAAGTTGCTGATCCTTCCAATGTGAAGAAATAAGTCACTGGGTAGCAAGTTCTATCTGGATATATAGGGTTCCTTGGATTTTGGAGAAAAGGATGCAGTAACGTGCTATCCACTTCCTCTGTTTAGACCCTAAATCATCAATTTGGCTTAACCAAAATTTCGACCACAAGCTTTGGCATTTTGCATGTTTCTTGGAGTGAGCAAAGGTTCAGTATCATGTTCCTGTGTTTCATCAAAGCACACACACACATCCTCTGCATCATTTCAGGCAACTTCATGCTGCTCTTGTGTTAAAGACCACTTCTAACCTGGACTTGGGACTCTCTTCTCCATAGGCGACTCTATTCAAAGGCAACGGCGCTAAGATTTGAAGACCTGGACTGTTTCTCAGCTCCACTCCACACCGGCAGTATCAACTGCCTGCATCACGTCTAACCTGCCACCTTCAGGATCGAAGTCAGAAGGGACCAGCACTCATGGACCACTGGAAGCCCATCTCTCCACAGGTAGCAGGGATCTGGACACGATTTACTGAGCTATGCGTGGCACTGAAGAGTGGTCCAGGTGTAGCAGAGAACTGATATGCATCTTTCCAGCTTTTCCACTTTGTCTGGCCACAGCCAACATTTCCCAGCTATCTGGAGGAGACAGAAGAGACAATGAGATCATCTACATAAGGCCCAGGCATCCCGATTATTTCCCCTATGTCTGAATCTCCAGGCCACACACTCTTCTTCATTCTTTCTTTTTTTTTCATATATTAATAACATTATATATACCCAGACTTGCTAATATATTTTTCACAGAGCTAAAACAAACTTAGGAAAAATTAGAAAGTTAATTACAGAATGAAAAAGGAACTATTTGACTTTTGTTTTTTAACATCCTTATTGGAGTATAATTGCTTTACAATGGTCTGTTAATTTCAGCTTTATAACAAAGTGAATCAGCTGTACATATACATATATCCCCATATCTCCTCCCTCTTGCGTCTCCCTCTCACCCTCCCTATCCCACCCCTGTACGTGGTCAAAAAGAACCGAGCTGATCTCCCCATGCTATGCGGGTGCTTCCCACTAGCTATCTATTTTACATTTGGCAGTGTATATATGGCCTCACCACTCTCTCACCTCATCCCAGCCCACCCCTTCTCCTCCCTGCATCCCCAAGTCCACTGTCCACATCTGCATCTTTATTCCTTTTTTTTTTTAGATTCCATATATATGTGTTAGCATACAGTATTTGTTTTTCTCTTTCTGACTTACTTCACTCTGTATGACAGTCTCTAGGTCCATCCACCTCACTACAAATAACTCAATTTCATTTCTTTTTATGGCTGAGTAATATTCCATTGTATACATGTGCCACATCCTCTTTATCCATTCATCTGTCGATGGATACGTAGGTTGCTTCCATGTCCTGGCTATTGTAAATAGAGCTTCAATGAACATTGTGGTACATAACTCTTTTTGAATTATGGTTTTCTCAGGGTATATGCCAAGTAGTGGGATTGCTGGGTCATATGGTAGTTCTATTTTTAGTTTTTTTAAGGAACCTCCATACTCTTCTCCATAGTGGCTGTATTAATTTACATTCCCACGAACAGTGCAAGAAGGTTCCCTTTTCCCCACACCCTTTCCAGCATTTATTTTTTGTAGATTTTTTGACGATAGCAATTCTGACAGATGTGAGGTGATTCCTCATTGTGGTTTTGATTTGCATTTCTCTAATGATTAGTGGTGTTGAGCATTCTTTGATGTGTTTGTTGGGATTGTATTGCTATAAACTACCCTGTTAGAGCTTCTTTTGCTGCATCCCATAGGCTTTGGGCCGTTGTGTTTTCACTGTCATTTGTTTCTAGATTTTTTTTATTTCCTCTTTGATTTCTTCAGTGATCTCTTGGTTATTTAGTAGTGTATTGTTTAGCCTAAATGTTTTTGTATTTTTTACAGTTTTTTCCTGTAATTGATACCTAGTCTCATAATGTTGTGTTCAGAAAAGATACTTGATACAATTTCAATTTTCTTAAATTTACCAAGGCTTGATTTGTGATCCAAGATACAATCTATCTTAGAGAATGTTCCATTAGCACTTGAGAAGAAAGTGTATTCTGTGGTTTTTGGATGGAATGTTCTATAAATATCAATTAAGTCCATCTTGTTTAATGTCTCATTTAAGGCTTGTGTTTCCTTATTTATTTTCATTTTGGATGTTCTGTCCATTGGTGACAGTGGGGTGTTAAAATCCTGTACTATGATTTTGTTACTGTCGATTTCCCCTTTTATGGCTGCTAGCATTTCCCCTATGTATTGAGGTGCTCCTATGTTGGGTGCATAAATATTTACAATTATTATATATTCTTCTTAAATTGTTCCCTTGATTATTATGTAGTGTCCTTCTTTGTCTCTTGTAATAGTCTTTATTTTAAAGTCTATTTTGTCTGATATGAGAATTGCTACTCCAGCTTTCTTTTGATTTCCATTTGCATGGAATATCTTTCTCCAACCCCTCACTTTCAGTCTGTATATGTCCCTAGGTGAAGTGGGTCTCCTGTATACAGTATATACAGGTTTTGTTTTTGTATCCATTCAGCCAGTCTATGTCTTTTGGTTGGAGCATTTAATTCATTTACATTTAAGGTAGTTATCGATATGTACGTGCCTATTACCATTTTCTTAATTGTTTTGTGATTGTTATTGTAGGTCTTTTCCTTTTCTTGCATTTCCTGCCTAGAGAAGTTCATTTAGCATTTGTTGTGAAGCTGGTTTGGTGGTGCTGAATTCTCTTAGCTTTTGCTTGTCTGTAAATGTTTTAATTTCTCTGTCAAATCTGAATGAGATCCCTGCTGGGTAGTGTAATCTTGGTTGTAGGTTTTTCCCTTTCATCACTTTAAATATGTCCTGCCTCTTCCTTCTGGCTTGCAGAGTTTCTGCTGAAATATCCGCTGTTAACCTTTTGGTGATTCCCTTGTATATTATTTGTTGTTTTTCCCTTGATGTTTTTAATATTTTTTCTTTTATTTAATTTTTGATAGTTTGATTAATATGTGTCTTGATGTGTTTCTCCTTAGATTTATCCTATATGGCACTCTCTGCACTTCCTGCAATTGATTGACTAGTTCCTTTCCCATATTAGGGAATTTTCATCTATAATCTCTTCAAATATTTTCTCAGTCCCTTTCTTTTCTCTTCTTCTTCTGGGTCCCCTATAATTCAAATGTTGGTGCATTTAATGTTGTCCCAGAGGTCTCTAAGACTGTCCTCAATTCTTTTCATTCTTTTTTCTTTATTCTGCTCTGCAGTAGTTATTTCCACTCTTTTATCTTCCAGGTCACTTATCCTTTCTTCTGCCTCAGTTAATCTGCTATTGATTCCTTCTAGAGAATTTTAAAGTTCATCATTGTTTGTTTGCTCTTTAGTTCTAGGTTCTTGTTAAACGTTTCTTGTATTTTCTCCCTTCTATTTCCAAGGTTTTGGATCATCTTTACCATCATTACTCTGAACTCTTTTTCTAGTAGACAGCCTATTTCCTCTTCACTTGTTTTGTCTGGTGGATTTTTACCTTGCTCCTTCATCTGATTTGTGTTTCTCTGTCTTCTCATTTTGCCTAACTTACTGTGTTTTAGGGTCTCCTTTTTGCAGGCTGCAGGTTTGTAGTTCCCATTGTTTTTGTGTCTGCCCCCAATGGATAAGGTTGGTTCAGTTGCTCTGTAGGCTTCCTAATGAAGGGGACTGGCACCTGTGTTCTGGTGGATGAGGCTGGATGTTGTCTTTCTGGGGGGCAAGACCACGTCCAGTGGTGTGTTTTGGGGTGTCTGTGACCTTAGTATGATTTTAGGCAGCCTCTCTGCTAATGGGTGGGGTTGTGTTCCTGTCTTGCTAGTTGTTTGGCATAGGGTGTATAGCACTGTAGCTTGCTGGTCATTGAGTGGAGCTAGGTGTTAGCATTGAGATGGAGATCTCTGGGACAGCTTTTGCCATTTGGTATTACATGGAGCTGGGAGGTCTCTGGTGGGCCAATGTCCTGAACTTGGCTCTCCCACGTCAGATGCACAAGGCTGACACTTGGCCGGAGCACGAAAACCCTGTCAGCCACATGGCTGAGAAGAAAAGGGAGAAAAAATGAAAGAAAGAAAGAAAAGAAAAGAAAGTTATTAAAATAAAAAATTTGAAAAACATTATTAAAAATTAAAAAATAATAAAAAAAGAAACAAAAGAAAGAAAGAAGAGAGCAACCAAAGCAAAAAATCAGATCCACCAATGATAACAAATGGTAAAAGCTATACTAATAACAAAAAAAAACAAACAAAAAAATGGACAGAGAGAACCTTAGGACAAATGGTACAAGCAAAGCTTTACAGACAAAACTCACACAAAGAAGCATACACATACACACTCACAAGAAGAGAAAAATGGAAAAATATATATATATCTGTATATTTTTTAAAAAGGAAGAGAGCAACCAAATCAATAAACAAATCTACCAGTGATAATTAACTCTAAATACTAAACTAAGATAAACGTGAGACAAGAAACAAATTAGATGCAGAAAGCAAACCCCAAGTCTACTGTTGCTCCCAAAGTCCACCGTCTCAATTTGGGTTGATTTGTTGTCTATTCATGTATTCCACAGAGGCAGGTACATCAAGTTGATTGTGGAGATTTAATCCACTGCTCCTGAGGCTGCTGGGAGAGATTTCCCTTTCTCTTCTTTGTTCTCACAGCTCCTGGGGTTCAGCTTTGGGTCTGGCCCTGCCTCTGCGTGTAGGTCTCCTGAGGGCGTCTGTTCTTCGCTCAGACAGGACGGGGTTAAAGGAGCCGCTGATTCGGGGGCTCTGACTCACTCAGTCCTGGCGGACGGAGGGGTATGGATTGAGGGGCGAGCCTGCGGTGGCAGAAGCCAGCATGACATTGCACCAGCCTGAGGTGACATGTGTTCTCCCGGGGAAGTTGTCCCAGGATCACAGGACCCTGGCAGTGGCAGGCAGCACAGGCTCCCAGGAGGGAAGCTGTGGAGAGTGACCTGTGCTCGCACACTGGCTTCTTGGTGGCGGCAGCAGCAGCCTTAGCGTCTCATGCCCATCTCTGGGGTCCGTGCTGATAGCCGCAGTTCGCACCCATCTTGGAGCTCATTTAGGCAGTGCTCTTAATCCCCCCTCCTCGTGCACCCCGAAACAATGGTCTCTTGCCTCTTAGGCAGGTCCAGACTTTTTCCCGGGCTCCCTCCCAGCTAGCTGTGGTGCACTAGCCCCCTCAGGCTGTGTTCACACAGCCAACCCCAGTCCTCTCCCTGGGGTCTGACCACTGAAGCCCGAGCCTCAGCTCCCAGCCCCCACCTGCCCCGGCGGGTGAGCAGACAAGCCTCTCGGGCTGGTGAGTGCTGATTAGCACTGATCCTCTGTGCGGGAATCTCTCCGCCTTGCCCTCCGCACCCCTGTTGCTGTGCTCTCCTCCATGGCTCTGAAGCTTCCCCCCTGCCACACCCCATCTCCGCCAGTGAAGGTGTGTGGAAACTTTTCCTCCTTCACAGCTCCCTCCCACAGTGCAGGTCCATCCCTATTCTTTTGTCTCTGTTTTTTCTTTTTTCTTTTGCCCTACCCAGGTACGTGGGGATTTTCTTGCCTTTTGGGAAGTCTGAGGTCTTCTGCCAGAGTTAAATAAGTGTTCTGTAGGAGTTGTTCTACATGTAGATGTATTTCTGATGTATTTGTGGGGAGGAAGATGATCTTCACGTCTTACTCCTCCACCATCTTGAAAGTCTCTGTCTGACCTTTTAAAGAGGCGTTCCTCCACTGAGTAGCCTCTAAGAACAAACTCATACTATATAGATCTTAAAACATTAGAGCTCAACAACTTCAGATAATAAGAAAACTGATGCCAGAGACATCCACAGCTTATTTGAGAAAGGGAAGGGGTGATGTGTAGCAAAGGCTGTGTGGACTTAGCCAGATATCACTGATACCTTAGCATTCTACTTGGAGCACGGTTTTAGTCCCCATCTGTATGACACAGAGTGCCACACAGTTCCATATTTTCAAAGATACAACCTGGAAGGAGACTATTTTATTAAGGAAGCAATGGGAACAACCTTGTGTCTCTCAGACAGACAGCAAACTTACATACACAGCATTCTGTATGTACTATAACACAGAGGGAACACCTTTGGTTTGCCCTTTTGTTACCATAATATCCTAGTTTAAGAAGACCAAGAGTAAGATAAACATGTTTAACACTAGCCAAGTGTATCTCAGATTATGAGAACTTAGAAATTTATAGGTATATATTTATATATATGCAATTACTTTACTATTAACTTATGGTTTACATCCCCCTAACAAAAAGAAGATATGGTTTTTAAAAATTAATATTTTGGACTTCCCTGGTGGCACAGTGGTTAAGAATATGCCTGCCAATGCAGGGGACACGGGTTCCATACCTGGCCTGGGAAGATCCCACATGCCGCAGAGCAACTAAGCCCGTGCGCCACAACTACTGAGCCTGAGCTCTAGAACCCGAGAGCCACAACTACTAAACTCATGAGCCATAACTACTGAGACCACGCACATAAAGCCCGTGCTCTGAAACAAGAGAAGCTACCACAATGAGAAGCCTGCTGACCACAATGAAGAGTAGCCCCCATTCACTGCAACTAGAGAAAGCCCGTGTGCAGAAATGAAGACCCAACACTTACAAAAATAATTAATTAATTAATTAATTTTTTATGTAATTTGGTAGTTAGAGGAAATCACATCACCATTTACAAAACACTCCATGTGTCCACTATCACTCCCACAGAGCTCTGTAGGGTTAGTTTGGATATTATCCCCATTTCACAGAAAACTAAGTCTTTTGGGTAGATTGACTTGTTCAAGGACACATAGTATGTCATTAATAGTCAGCATTTGGACAAAGGCACACTTTATTTTCTACCACGACAGCAGAATAATATGAGGGCTCCATCCAACAATCTTCCTGTACAAATTCCATTCCATTCCATTCTACAGCACACAGTCAGACAACAATGAAGTCAGGTTCTAATGGTCATGTGATGTGGAACAAGTAATCCTTCTTGCAGTTACTTGGCCTTACATAGAGATACTAACCCTGCTCCCACTGCACAGAAGCAGTGCCCATTGATATTCTGCCAAGGTTGTTCTCCCAAGATGCTCTTTCTCCACGGGGCTCTCCTCCATCCCAGGATTTCTGTTGCTCTTATGCTGATGGTTGTCAGTACTTACAGCCCAAATCTCTCGATCTCTTTGCTCATATAGCCACGTGCCTACCATTCCTCTACTCATGCATTCTCCATAATGCCTAAACAAATCCACTTGCTTCCTCATCCACCCCAATACTCTGCTGCTTCCCCTGTCCCAGAGAATGACACCAACATGCACACATTTCCCAAAGTCAGAACTGGGAGTCACACTTTCTCAGCCTGCTTAGTCATCTAAACACCACAGTGATAACCATATCCTGTCATTTCTAACTCTTTGTCCTTCATTCTGCAGCAATAAAAAAAACAACCCTGGTTGAGGTCACCATCATCTCTCATTTAAATTATTGTGTCTCTCTCCTAATTGGACTTTCAGCCTTTGGGTTTAACTGTCAATGGTCAGTGGTGGAGGAAAGGGGGAAGAAATGAAGAGAGGGAGAGAAGAAAAAAAGAAAGGACATTTATATAGCCTGGGGCTGTTTCTCCTTTTTAAAGACTATTTTTGAAAGGGTTTTCTCAAACTGGAAATTGTACTCTACTACCAGTTGTATGTTCAACCAGATCTTGAGGCCATTTTCTCTTTGTCTTCCTCCTCCTTCTCCTGTCTGCTGAAGATACCTGACATTGATTTTGTTTTCCATTCTTAGGCATACCAAACTCTCCCTGAAGAATCCATCCAACAGCGCTGCTTCGAAAACTCTTTAACATTTCACCCACCAAGAAGCGTTCCTTCCAAATCACCTCACACAACCTTCCTTGGTCATACCAGAAAATTTCTGTCACCAATAATGGCACAATCTTCAAGATTTTAGTTTCAAACAAATTACTTTTTTACTGCTATTTTGTATCCTTCCAGTTAACTTCCCTAGAAATTCTATTTTGCTGAAATTTCAATTTATTGGAAATTTCCATGATTTTATTACTTTCCCCTCAGCCCATCATGCATCCTTAGCCAATTTAGATTCCACTGCTTATCAGCAGAGTCCCTCCCCGGAGAATGACAACTTCCCTCTCACTTCTCATTGATCTCTTTCTGCTCTTTCTATCACTTAAGAGTCTCGTAGCATTTCAAACTCAACAGTCAAAACAGACTCTATTTTTCCTCCACATGACTCTCTCTTTTCCGATTCTCCATCTAAATTAACAACGCTTCTAATCATCCAAGTGGTTAGGAAATTTTTAGGTTTACTTTGTTGGCTTCACTTTCCACTTTCATCCACAGACATCCGCAAAACATGCCTCATCTCCTCCAGGTCTCTGCATTTCTCCCATGCTAGTCCAGACCACCACCATTCTCTCTGTATCAAAGATCACAGACTCTGACTCTTTGCTTCCACCTGCAGACCCCTACAATGGAGACCTCATTCTTCATACAATATCTGTAGATGCTGTAGAAACCTGTTAAACAGAAATTAGATCCTGTCTTTCCCATCTTTAAAATTCTCCAGTATTTCCCCATGCCATTTAGAATAAAATTCAAAATTCTTCTTTTGGATTGCAAAGCCCCATTTAACCTTTGCCTTCATTTCCAACTTCCTTGCCTATAACTGCCTCCCTTTTTGTCCATTCTGGTTTTCCTGCTGTCCTTTCTATTCCTGAGGTTTATTTGCACCACAGGGAACTTTGTCCTTGCAGTTTCACATGCCTAGAACACCCTTCTCCTGAGTCTCCTCATGGTACTCTTTCACTTCATTACACTTGCTGTTTTAAAGTCACAACTCAGGGATATCCCTGCTCACCTCTGATCACAGGAAGCCCTAAGTCACTATCCACCACATACCCTTTTCAATTATCTGCATAGCACTTATTCCTACCTGGTGTTTTGATTGTGTGTGTGTGTGTGTGTGTGTGTGTGTGAGAGAGAGAGAGAGAGAGAGAGAGACAGAAACAGAGACAGAGACAGAAATGGAGAGAGGAAGAAACAGAGAAAGACAGAGAAATGGAGAAAGAGAGAGAGAGAGAGAGAGAGAGAGAGATCACAGAGCCAGAGAGGAACAGAGAGACAGAGACAGACAGAGAAGAACAGAAGGAGAAACAAAGAGAAAGATGGAGAGAGACAGATGACAGAGACAGAGAGAGGAAACAGGGACAGAGAGAGACAGAGACACCAAGCATGCTTATCACTGGTCTCCTTCACAAGAAAGCAAGCTTCATTAGAATACAGACCTCCTATGAGCCATGTCAACCCTCAAGCCCATTTGAGGCATAAATGACTATGAAATCTGAGGGGGATTCTTACACTCTGATATGACCAGGCCTGATGTGTGCAGCACAGGGGGCAGACCCCACTCGGAGCAGTCTCTCCATGGGCTTTTGTTTAGTGAATGAAGGCCTGCAGATGAGGCTGGTCCTGAGCAGACCATGAGAACCCTCCTCAGGCTTCGTGCTCTTTATTCCTCAGATGAACCAGTGAGCCGACTTGTTATTTCACCCCAAAAATTTGACATTAGTGTTTCTGAGGGGAAGTTCAAACTTGAAACTTCACAAGCAGTGCACTCTTGGCCTTTCTGAGACAGGGAGGGAAACCATCCAAGCATTGGTGTGTGCCAAAGAATGGCGTTGTCCAAGGCACAGATGAGGCTCAAAGAGATAAAAAGTTAGGCTGAAGAATTTTATCTAAACTTGTTATAAATGGGTTTATAAATGTAGAGAAAACTGCAGTGCAGGAGCATTCAAATGTGATAAGAAATAATGAGGGACAGAAGAAAGGGTAGCTCACTTGAATCTAGGCATCGTTTGTTCCTCAGTGTCTAGGGTTATCTGGAGGCAAAGTCTGAATTCTGTTTCCTTCAGTCGAACTCATTTCCTCAAGGCTAATTAAAATAGTTGTCTGGCAGCTTCCATGTTGTCCATAAAACTTCCCATTTATAGCCCTTCTTTTTCAGTATATGTCTCAGCTACACCTCTCTTTACAAAGCACTGAGACAACTTTCCAAGGAATGCAGGACAAAATGTCCACCTCTTTTTCCTGAATTATCTTGAAACCCTGTACTATTTAACTTCCATCATGGACATCAAGGGCAAAATAAGATATGAGATTTGAAGCCACAGATAATATTACCACCATTTTGTTTGCTGGCTTGCTTTCAAGAAACAAACAGAGAAGAAGATTTTAATTTTAAGGGGACCTGATTTTCATGGTTTACTTTTAATTCTCTTTGGTGTTGCCTTTGAAAGAAAAGTCTCCTTTTTCTGGCATCACTTCAGATGTTTTACTCCCTATTTAGTGGGGTCAAAACTTGGTGCATGGAGATGAAGGTTTGGAGAAGGAATGCAATGGGGGCTAGAATTCAGGAACTTTAATAAAATGTCATGTTATTTTTCAAAGTTCTTGCATGAGCTTATGATCTCACTAGAAACTGCCCTGCTATTGCCTTACATATTAATTCTTACAAATCACATCAGTATAAAATGTCTCATAGTATTTCAATTTACATGTCATGATCACTAGTAAGTGGAGAAAGTCTTCATTCTTTTATTGACTGTTTATGTTTTTCTCTTCAGTAAATTGCTATTTTTTGTCTGTTGTCCATTTTTTCTATTGAGTGGTTTGTCTTTTTCTCATTTATTTGTAGATAGATGATCGATAAATAGATGATTGATAGATTAAAGAATGGATGGTAGATAGATAGAGAGATAGATAGATGATAGATAAATAGGGATCACATTTCAGCTATATATTTTACAAATATCTTCTCCCAGTTTTTTGCTTTTGTTCACGTTTATAGGATAGTCTGTGATAAGCAGATGTTTTTAATTTCAATGGAGTGGACTCCATCAATCACTGCTTTTGTGATTAGTGTTTTTTTTGTGTTGTGCTTAAGAAATCCTTCTTAAACCCAAGATCAGAATGATTTTCATCTACATTGCTTTTACCAGTTTTAAAGCTTTGCTTTTGACATTTAAATCCTTAATCCATCTGGACTTAATTTTTTTACAGTGGGAGGTACACATCTATTTCATAAATTCTGTGTAGAAATACATTTTCTTAGTTCCATATATTATATAGCCCCTTCTTTAAACAATGACCTCCCATGATACTGTCATCATTTATCAAAATTCCATATAGTCTTTGGTCTGTTTCTATACTTTGTTTCATTAATTAATGCACTATCCTCTTGCAAAATCAAAATAGTAATTGCTATAGTATCATAATTAGATCAACTTGGGCAGTGTCTGCCTCTGTTTCTTTATAGATTGGGAACCCTTTGAAGATAGAGAATGTGCCTCATTCATCTCTGTCTCCCGAAGAAGAACCTGTTATCTGACACATCAAATGCTCTCAGTAAATATCTTTCTGGCAATTTTAATACGGGATACTTCTCCCATCAAGATGTGATGTCTACGTCCTCTCTCCTGGAACCCAGGAGAGCATGTGGTTATTTGACCTCCGGAATAGAGTAGATATGATGCTATGTGACTTCCAATGCTGGTCATTAAAGGTCAGGCAGCTTTTTCCTCATTCACTGAAAATCTTATCCTTGAAGCCCTGATGTAAGGAGTCTGACCACCCCAAGACAATCATGCCTGAAGTCAAAGTCTCAAGAGAAGTGATGAGCAGGCATCCTTGTTCAAGTTTTTGAGTTACCCCATTCCTGATGCCAGGAAATTGAGAGAAGAATTTTCCAGAGAACTCTAGCCCCAGACATTTGAGTCACCCCAAGCTGTTGAGTCTTCCCAACTGAGGCCCCAGGCATTGTGTATAAGGTGAGCCAACTACACTATGCTATATCCAAATTCCTGATCTACTGAGCCTGGGAGTTTAACAAAAGGTTGTTGTTTTCCACCACTAAGGGTTGGCGCTGCTGACGACACTGCAGTAGATAGCCAGGACACGTGTTAAATGGAATGGAGGGAAGAGCAAGTATAGACAGAATTATGGGAAATAGCAAGGCTCTGGGACGCAGGAGCCTACCGTTCCCAGGGGAGCATTTCTGCCAACTGACTGCACATCCTCTCTCTTTATTGGTCTCAGTTTCCCTTCTGTAAAACCATTGTGTTGAACTCAGTAATTTAAAAGTTTCCTTCTAGTCCTATTGTCTCTAGTTGTAAACAAATCCAATCTGATAGCCGCGTTATTTAAAGCCAGAATAGGCTTATAAATTCACTTCAGAACTTCCATTTTTCAGGGTTTGCCAAGTGGATGGGTGCTAATGGTTACTATTAATGTATTTTATTTACTGGATACATATCATTCACAACCCACATTTCCTAATAAAAATGATTTGTCATTCATAACATATTATCTTACCACATTTAAAAGGATTAGAGACTGTGTACACATCTACTAGATGGAAATTAAAAGAAAATACTGAAGAGGTAACATACACAAAAATTTATATTAATATATTTACCATTTGGTAACAAATTGGCAATGTCCATAATAAATATTAAATTCAGTTCTGAGTAATCAAGAAGCAAAGGCAAAGCAACACGTGTTACTGAACTTCATTGTCTGATAAAATTTAGCAGGTAAACCTCTGAGCAATGATCAAAGATGTTCTGATAATATACTGCAAGTAAGAGTCATGTAATGATAAAAAAGCAACAAAGCTTGCAAAGTCTAGATATAAGCTCTCAGTAAAATTGACAACACCCTGTCAATTAAATATCACAGCATTGCCATTTTATAGATTAAAAAACCGAGGATAAGGGAGACTAGTGACAGTTGCTTTAAAATTATACACCTCCCGAATGCCAGAACAAAGACTCAAGTGTAGATTCATGAGCTTAAAATCAACTTCCTTCCACCGTGTTTGTAATAAATCCCAAATTCATTTTACTTTTAGGACCTCACACCAGCACATGGGCAAGGCTGTGTCCAATGTTTCTGACAGCAGTTGTGCAAAAATGCAGGGATGTGACTGTTCCCTGTATTAACTTCCAAAAAAACTGAAGTTACAAATATAATAAAACACTCACCAAAATGATGCAAGTGTGCTGTTTATTTCAGGGGAATAAGGGGGGCTAAGTTAATGAAATTCAAAAGTTATAAAAATATGTCCCACAACACATGCAAGAATAGATGGCTGGCCTGCCCCTGCCCTTATCTTTCTCAAATATCAATCTCCTTAACAAGGTCTCTGATAAGAATTGGAAAGCAAACAGTTCAAATTTGGTCTTTCTTGGCAAGCTGTAGGAATAAACACCATTAAATAAATTTATTGTGAGTCGTTGCAACATGCCGTAACCTGCATGTGCAATAGCAAAAGTGTTGTGTGGTCCAGCAATCTCAGTTAATGTTTTCATGAGAAAATTGCAGGTGTCTTTCAGTCAGATCTCATAGGGTATTGTTAATGTTCATAAGTTTTAACTTTAACAAATATTAAGCTTTGAATTATAAAAAAATTTCCCTTAAATACTGTGGATACAGATGATCTTCGCCTACAACTTTTTCATAGGACCCATTTCTGATGCTCAGCATGGTCCAGATGAAGCCAGAGTGCCCCAGTCTCCTCTCCTATCATTCCCCACCAGTAAGGCCCTCAAATGCTGGACTTCTGGCCCCACTGGTGGATTTCTTGGACATATGAAGAACTGTTTTAACCTCAAAAGCATACAGGCAATTTTACATTACATGAATTCCCAATTATTTTAGGCCTCTTAATTTATGTGACTTTTAATAAATGGCCACTGATGGCTCAACACTCTTGTAAATTAAAATTACCCACAAATTATAAAAAAAACACAACAAAAAATTTCCCTCCTAAGATTGGAAATGAAAAATGCTAAGAGAGATTTTGAAATGACCCTGGATCTATTAGAAGATAAACTTAGCCAAGATTATCCTTTTAATAGTTTGCCTTTATTTAGAATTTTATTTTTGGTCTCTCAGTAATTCACATGCATCCATTTATTCTAGACATTTTAACAGGATTTGTAGGAATCATACGAAAAATCTTGGGCTCTTCCCTGTATCTGCTTCTTTGCAGCTTGTTCCCTTTTCCTGAAATACTCTGTCCTCTCCTTGCTCATCAGGAGTCAGCTTTGGATAGCCCAGTTCTTACTTACTTTTGGAACTCTTCCCCTATTTCCTTAGGTAGAATTAGGGGTCTTACAAGCTTATGAGGCAGCTGTGATCTTATATTAACAATCTGGACTTCCATTTCATTCAACAAACTGTCACTGAAAAATATTTATCTATTGTGTGCCTGCCATGTGCCAGGCATCACTCTAAGCCTGGGAAGATGGCAGTGGGGAAGACAGAGTGACTCCCCAATCTGATGGAGGTTACATTGGAGTGAAGTCAGCACACAAACCAACAATTAACATATTTATAATAGTATATCATATGCACACAAGAAGAAAGAAAAGTGGGAAAAACTATAGACTCAGAGAGTTCTGGGGTGGGACCCCGTGAAGTGATGTTTGAGCAGAAGTCTGAGTGACCCTCCAGAAAAGATTGTTCCAGGGAGAAGGAGGAACAAATGCAAAGCTTGTAGGGTGAACCACATGTGGCCTATTTGGGGAACAGCAAGAGGCCAGCGGGGCTGGAGCTTAATGAATAAGGAGAAGAATAGGAAAAAGGGGTTTGGTGTGTGAACCCAATGTCCCATCATATAGAGTCCTATAGAACGTGGTCAGCACTTTGAATTTTCTTCCAAGCCATTAGAGAGTTAAGGAGTGACATGATCTAACTTATGTTTTAAAAGCATCCATATGGCCACCGAGTAATTGAGACATTTGTCATTGCAGCCCCTCCACCAACTTAATTCACTCTCTTTCGTTATTTTCGTATAATTTCCTCTCCCCGTTTAGAATATAAAACAATGAACTATTGGGGGCAAAAACTTAAAAACCTAAATGGGAATACTCTCAAAGTCAGAAACAAGTTAGAAGAGTTTTTGGCAGTGAGGCAAGACAAAGGTTGTAGTTTAGATGGGGCACGGTAGTGGCCCCATGGAATGGAGCTCAACAGTCTCTTTGTTGAAAACTCTGGAAGGCCAATGGCGATTGAGCTTCACCAGGAATGCAACCCCACTTTCACTAAACATAATCTCCAGTTGAATTAAATGACCATTGGCCACCTTCCCAATGAAGGGAACGGTATATCTTCTGTAAAAGAATATATTACATGAAGACTTTAAAATTTTTAAATGCATAATAAATGTCATTTTTTAAAGAATGCTATTTACTTTGAAACACATAACCTATAGCTGAGGAAAAAACAGATAATACAAACAGATCCACAGGCTACTCAGATTTCGAAGTTAGCTGGCAAAGACTTTAAAATAGTATTACTTAATGTGTCCAAGAAAATAGAGAAAATGATGGGCAAAATTAGTGAAAAATGGAAATTTTTAATTCAAAATTGTAATCTATAAAAATAATCAAATAATAATTCTAGGAAAGAAAAAATACAATATCTGAAACAAAGAACTTATAAGGTAAATAACAGAAGGGTACAACAGAAGCACAATTATTTCTGATTGGAATACAATCAGAAAATATCCAGTTACCAGTAGAAAATATCTAATCGGAAGGATAGAGACACAAATGTAAATATAGAAAAGAATACTAAATAAATATGGGACTCAATGAAAAAAGTCTATCCTAGCATGGGAGGCAGTCTCCGAAATGAGTCCCAATGTTCTTCTGGGTATATACACGTCTTTGTGTCATCATATCATTTTTATGTGGGTTGAATGTAGTGACCCACTTCTAGTAAGTAGAATACCGAAAAAGACATGGGATTCTGAGATTTTGTTACTAAAAGATTGTGTTTCCATCTTGCTCACTATCTCGACCAGGGGAACATTTATTCAAGAAAAATTGCTAAATCTCTGTAAGAACACTAAGCTTTAGAGTGAATTAACTCACAGTAGTCCTACTCCCTGTCCCTGAACTTACTAGCAGCCCTGAAAACAATGGCCTGTATTCCCAGATCAGTACCAAAGGAAGCACAATCAACTTCAATCACAAAGAATTATATGTTTTGATCTGTCTGGCGACTCCCTTGAAAACCAGCCTGAAAGGCTTGCCTTTATCTTACCTAATCCAGAACTCACCTAGTGCTAAAGCTGTTACGCAATCAATATTTGTCAAAAACACTTACAGGCAAATGTTTTAGCCACTGCTGCCTAAGGCAATGGATAAACTTGAGACAAAGAATAAATTAACTAAAAGTTTGGGAGAAAAGTCTGGGAAATAAGATACTTTGGGAAATAAGGGCTTCGAAAAACCCTGATATATTTTTGGGAATCTAGAAGGTTATGCATGTGCCCAGGGCTGTGCACATGGTCAGTAAAGACAAGAGAAGGCTATGATATTTCACCTCAGCTGATGAGGTTTCGAAAGCAGGAAGTGAAGTCATAATTGTAATCTCTTTGACTAAATGCTGAAGACATGCCGCAACATAAACACAGGGTTTCTCTGCATGAATGGAAGAGGGTTTTGCTTTTGTTTGTTTGTTTGTTTGGGGGGGGGAATCCAGGCAGTCAAGGTAATTACAAACTAACCACTAAATTAATGGAACAGAAATCTCAGTGGTCACACACAACAAAAGATATAGCAGAATATACAAAATTAGTTCAGAAAGCCTTAATTAGAAAACAGAAAATAATAACTACAGCCAGAAGCAGCAATAAACCCTTGAGGAAGAGAAGGGAGAATCTGATTTCCAGAGTTGCTGTATTATAACATTCAAAAAATCCAGTTTTCAACAAAATATTGTGAGGCAACAAAGAAATAAACATACACAGGAAAAAGGCAATTTAATAGAAAACTGTCCCTGAGAAATTCCACACAGTGGACTTATTAGACAAAAACTCTCTGAAGTTAATGAAGACATTTCCAGATTAACAAAATACCGTGGAGTTTATCACTAGCAGAACTGAACAACAAAAAATGCTAAAGGAAGTCCTTCAGGATGAAATAAAAGGACACTAGACATTAACTCAAAGAACACTGCTGAGGGTCACAACAATAATACAAACCAAGATCAAACTATATGCTATCTAAAAGTGACTCACTTTAGAATCAAAAGACAAAAATAGATTAAGCATAAAATGATGGAAAAGGTATTCCATGCAAACAGTAACCAAAAGATAGCTAATATCAGACAAAATAGACTTTAAAATATAAATTTTTCAGACAAGGATATTTTAAAGTGACAAAAGAGTTAATTTATCAAAAGATATCATGATATAAACATATATAACCAAATAACAGAGCCCTAATATGCATGAAGTAAGAACTGACAGAATTGAAGGGGTAAATATACAGATCTTCAATAATAGTTGGAGACCTCAATATGCAATTTTCAATATTCTATAAAACAAGCAGAACAGCCCAGAAGATCAGTAAGAAAATAGAGGACTTGAACAACACTATAAAACAGCTAGACTAACAGATGTTCTTAGAATACAAAACCCAGCAAAATACATGTACCGATGTTCATGAAATATTCTCCAGGATAAACTGTACATTAAGCCACAACAGAAATTTCAATAAATTTTAGAAAAATTAAACCACACAAAGCATCTTCTCTGACCACAATAATACAAAATTAGAAATCAATAACAGAATACAATTTAGATAATCAAAATATGTTGAATATGGTAACCTAATCCTAAATAATCAATGAGCCAAAGAAAATTTCACAAGAAAATTTTAAGATGTACTGAAATCAATGCTCAGAGGGAAATTTACAGCTGTAGTTACTATAGTAAAAAAAAAAAAAAGGAATGGTCTCAACTCAAAATGCTAACCTTTTACCTTAAGAAAGTAGAAAAAGAATAGCAAACTAAACCCAGAAAAAGAAAAAGGAAGAAAATAATAAACATTAGAGCAAGGATAAACAAAATATAGAATTCATAATCATAGAGAAGAAAAAAACAAAAGCTGGTTCTTCATAAAGATCAATGAAATTGACACAGCTTTAACTAGATTGGCCAAGAAAAAAAGAGACAAGACTCAAATTACTAAATCAGAAATAAAAATGGTAACATGATTACAGACCTTATAGAAACAGAAGAGATTGTAAGAGAATATTATGAACAATTCTATGCCAAAAACAAACTTAAGATGAAATGAATAAATTTCTAAAAATATAGAAGCTATCAAAACTGACTCAAGAAGAAATAGAAAATCTGTTACTCATAACAACTAAGATATTAAATCGACAATCAAAATGATTCCAACAAAGAAAATCTCAGGACCAGATAGATTTACAAGTGAATTCTATCCAACATTTTAAAAAGAATGAACACCAATCATTCTCAAAATCTTTTTAAAAATGGAAAAGGAGGCACCATTCATAACTCACTCTATGAGCCCAGTTCTACCCTGACTCTTATGCAAGGCAAAGATATTACAAGAAGATATTACAGACCAAGATCCCTTATGAATATAGATGCACAAATCCTTAACAAAATACTAGAGAAAATGATCTAGCAGCTCACTAAAAGGATTGTAAATGCTGAACGTTTGAGTCAGGGTTTACCAGAGAGACAGAACAAATAGAATATATGTATATATAGAAAAAGAAAGATTTATTTTAAGGAATTGGCTCACACAAATACGGAAGCTGGCAAGTCCAAAATCTGCAGGCTGGAGACCCAGGGAAAAGTTACTATTGCATCTTGAGTCCAAAGACAACATGGAGGCATAATTCTCTCTTCCTTGGTAGACTTCAATCTGTTTTGTTTTAAGGCCTTTACCTGATTGGATCAGGCCCACCCACATTATAGAGGGTAATCTGCTTTTCTCAAAGTCTACTGATTTAAAAATTACTGTCATCTAAAAAATACTTTCATAGAAACATCCAGACTAATGTTTGTCCAAACAGCTGGGTACTTGGCTTAACCAAGTTGATACATAAAATTAACTATCACAATGACCAAGTGGGCTTTATTTAAGGAATGTAAGAGTACAACACACAAAAATAGATCAATGTAATATACCATATTAAAAGAATGAAGAAAAAACACACATCACCTTAATTGAGGCAAAGTAATTGACAAAAAATCTCACTCCCTTACATGGTAAAAACATGAAAAGAATAGGAATAGAAGAACTCTTTTTCAATCTAATAAAGGACATCTATAAAAAATGCACAGCTAGGGCTTCCCTGGTGGCACAGTGGTTGAGAGTCCACCTGCCGATGCAGGGGACACGGGTGCATGCCCCGGTACGGGAAGATCCCACATGCTGTGGAGTGGCTGGACCCGTGAGCCATGGCCGCTGAGCCTGCGTGTCCAGAGCCTGTGCTCCGCAACGGGAGAGGCCACAGTGGTGAGAGGCCTGTGTACCGCAAAAAAAAAAAAAAAATACACAGCTAACTTTATATTTAAGGGTGAAATGCTGAAAGGTTTTCCTCCTAACATCAACTACAAGGCAAGGATTTTCACTCTTGTTATGCCTGCTGAACATTGTACTAGAATAATTCTTGTTAGGGTAATTAGGCCAAAAAATTAAAAAAAATAAAAGGCATTCAAATTGAAAAGGAAAAAGTAAAACTATCACATTTCACAAATGACATGTGTTACACATAGAAAAACCTAAATGAGACACCCAGACACACACACAAAGAAACTATTAGAATGGACAAACGAGTTCAACATAGTTTGAAGACACAACAGCAATCAACAGGGAACAAGTCAAAAATGAAAATATGAAAAGTTCTGTTTACAGTAACATTGAAAAGAATAGAATTGTTATGATTGAATTTTTCAAACGGGTGAAAGATTAGTGTACTGAAAACTACAAAACATTGTTGAAAGAAATTAAGGAGGACATAACTAAATGGACATCCATGTCTATGAACTGAAAGGCTTACTATTGTTAGGAAAGCAGTAGTCCTCAGATTTATCTACTATCAAAATTGCAACCACTTTTTATGAAGAAATGGACCAGATGATCCTAAAATACATATGGAATTGACAAGGACACCAAATAGACAAAACAATCCTGAGGAAGAAAAACAAAGTTGAAAGACTCACACCCACAGGTGTAAATCTTTGTTGTTTGAATTAGGCAATGGTTTCTTAAATATGACAGCAAAAGCACAAGCAAGAAAAGAAAAAAATAGATAAATTGAACTGAATCAAAACTTAAAAGCTTGTACATCAAAAGACACTATCAGGAAAGTGATAGAGACAAATAACAACAAAAACATGACAATCCAAAACCTATGGGGAGCAGCAAAAGCATTTCTAAGAGGGCAGTTTATAGAAATACAATCTTACCTCAAGAAATAAGAAAAATCTCAAATAAGCAACCTAACTTTACACCTAAACCAACTAGAGAAAAAAGAACAAACAAAACCCAAAGTTAGCAGAAGGAAAGGAATCATAAAGATCAGAGTAGAAAGAAATGAAATAGAGACAAAGAAAACAATAGCAAAGCTCAATGAAACTAAAACCTGGTTCTTTGAAAAGATTTTAAAAATTGGTAAACCTTTAGCCAGACTCATCAAGAAAAAGAGGGAGAGGACTCAAATCAATAAAATTAGAATTGAAAAAGGAGAAATTACAACTGACACCACAGAAATACAAAGGATCATAAGAGGCTACCACAAGCAACTATATGCCAATAAAATGGACAACTTAGAAGAAATTGAGCAAATTCTTAGAAAGTAAAACCTGCCAAGAGTGATCCAGGGAGAAACAGAGAATATGAACAGGCCAAACACAAGTACTGATATTGAAACTGTGATTAAAAATCTTCCAAGAAACAAAAGTCCAGGACCACATGGCTTCACAGGCGAATACTATCAAACATTTAGAGAAGAGTTAACAGCTACCATTCTGAAACATTTTCAGAAAATTGGAGAGAAAGGAACACTCCCAAGCTAATTCTATGAGGCCATCATCACCCTGATATCAAAACCTGACAAAGATATCATAAAAAAAGAAAATTACAGACTAATATCACTGATGAATATAGATGTAAAAATCCTCAACAAAATACTAGCAAACAGAATCCAACAGCACATTAAAAGCATCATACACCATGATCAACTAGGATTTAGCCCAGGGATGCAAGGATTCTTCAATATACACAAATCAATCAATGTGATTTACCACATCAACAAATTGAAGAATAAAAACAATATGATCATCTCAATAGATGCAGAAAAAATATTTTCACAAAATTCAACACACATTTATTATAAAAACTCTCCAGAAAGTGGGCAGAGAGGGAATCTACATCAACATAATAAAGCCCATATATGACAAACCCACAACAAACAACATTCTCAGTGGTGAAAAACTGAAAGCATTTCCTCTAAGATCAGGAACAGGACAAGGATATCCACACTCACCACTATTATTCAACATAGTTATGGAAGCCCTCACCACAGCAATCAGAGAAGAAAAAGAAATAAAACAAATAGAAATTGGAAAAGAAGAAGTAAAATTGTCACTGTGTGTAGATGACATGATACTATACATAGAAAACCCTAAAGATGCTACCAGAAAACTACTAGAGCTCATCAATGAATTTGGTGAAGTTGCAGGATACAAAATTAATGCACAAAAATCTCTCACATTCCTATACACTAACAATGAAAGGTCAGAAAGAGAAATCAAAGAAACAATCCCATTTACCATCACATCAAAAAGAATAAAATACCTAAGAATAAACCTACCTAACGAGGCAAAAGACCTGCACTCAGAAAACTATAAGATACTGATAAAAAAAAAAAAAGATGATTACACAAACAGATGGAGAGATATACCATTTTCCTGGATTGGAAGAATCAATATTGTCAAAATGACTATACTGCCCAAAGTAATCTACAGATTCAATGCAATCCCCATCAAACTACCAATGACATTCTTCACAGAATTAGAACCAAAAATTTCACAATTTTCATGGAAACACAAAAGACCCTGAATAGCCAAAGCAATCTTATGGATTGCTTACCAACCAAACGGAGCTGAAGGAATCAGGCTCCCTGACTTCACACTATACTACAAAGCTACAGTCGTCAAAACGATATTGTACTGGGACAAAAACAGAAATATAGATCAATGGAACAAGATAGGAAGTGCAGAGATAAACCCATGCACCTATGGTCACCTAATCCATGAAAAAGGAGCCAAGAATATACAATGGAGAAAAGACAGCCCTTTCAACAAGTGGTGCTGGGAAAACTGGACAGCTAGATGTAAAAGAATGAAATTAGAACACTCCCTAACACCATACAAAAAAATACACTCAAGGGCTTCCCTGGTGGCGCAGTGGTTGGGAGTCCGCCTGCCGATGCAGGGGACACGGGTTCGTGCCCCAGTCCGGGAGGGTCCTGCGTGCTGTGGAGCGGCTGGGCCCGTGGGCCATGGCCACTGGGCCTGCACGTCTGGAGCCTGGGCTCCGCAATGAGAGAGACCACAGCAGTGAAAGGCCCATGTACCGCAAAAAAAAAGAAAAAAAAAAACACTCAAAATGGGTGAAACACCTAATGTAAGGCTGGATACTATAAAACTCTTAGAGGAAAACATAGGAAGAACACTCTTTGACATCAATCACAGCAAGACCTTTTTTGATCCACTTCCTAGAGTAATGAAAATAAAAACAAAAGTAAACAAATGGTACCTAACAAAACTTAAAAGCTTTTGCACAGCAAGAGAAACCATAAACAAGATGAAAAGACAACACTCAGAATGGGAGAAAATATTTGCAAACAAACCAACTGATAAAGGATTAATCTCCAAAGTATACAAACAACTCATGGAGCTTAATATCAAAAAAACCAAACAACCCAATCAAAAAATGGACAGAAGATCTAAATAGACATTTCTCCAAAGAAGACATACAGATGGCTAAAAAGCACATGAAAAGATGCTCAACATCACTAATTATTAGAGAAATGCAAATCAGAAGTACAATGAGTCATCACCTCACACCAGTCAGAATGGCCATCATCAAAAAATCTACAAACAGTAAATGCTGGGTAGGGTATGGAGAAAAGGGAACCCTCTTACACTCTTGGTGGGAATGTAAACTGGTATATCCACTATGGAGAACAGTATGGAGGTTCCTTAAAAAACTAAAAATAGAGCTACCATATGATCCAGCAATCCCACTCCTGGGGATAAAACCATAATTCAAAAAAATACATGCACCCCAATGTTCACTGGAGCACTGTTTACAATAGCCAGGACATGGAAGCAGCCTAAATGTCTATCAATGGATGAATCAATAAACAAGATGTGGTACATGGAATATTATTCAGCCATAAAGAGGAATGAAATAATGCCATTTGCATGCACATGAATGGACCTAGAGATTGTCATATTGAGTGAAGTAAGTCAGATAGCAAAAGACAAATAGTGTATGATATCGCTTATATGTGAAATCTTAAAAAAAGGGTACAAATGAACTTATCTACAAAACAGAAATAGAGTTACAGGTGTAGAAAACAAACTATGGTTACCAGGAGGTGGGGAGAGGGATGAATTGAAAGTTTGGGATTGACATAAACCCACTACTATACATAAAATAGATAACTAATAAGGACCTACTTATAGCACAGGGAACTCTACTCAATACTCTGTAATGGCCTATATGGGAAAAGAATCTAAAAAAGAGTGGATATATGTATATGCATAACTAAATCACTTTGCTGTACACCTAAGACTAACACAACATTATAAATCAACTATACCCCAATAACAATTTTTTAAAATATAAATAAATAAATAGTGAAAAGGCAACTCATTTTGGCAACTCAGGAGGAGTAAAAATATTTGCAGATCTTATATCTGATAACAGTCTAGTATCCAGAATATATAAACAACAATTACAGCTCAACAACCAAAAGACAAACAGCCCAATTTAAAAATGGGCAAAGGATTTGAATAAACTTTTCTCCAAAGAAGATGTGTAAATGTCCACTAAAGACACAAAAATGTGCTCGTCATAAATAGAGAAGTACAAATAAAAGTCATGATGAGATACCACATAACTTTCACTAATATAGCTGTAAAAAATGGAAAGCAATAAATGTTGGCAAGAATTTGGAGAAATTAGAGCCCTTATACCATGCTGGTAGAAATTCAAAATGGTACAGCCTCTGAGGACAGTGGCTTGGTGGTTCCTCAAAAAGTTAAACATAGAATTACCAAATGATCTAGCAACTGTACTTCTAGATATACTCCCAAGAGAATGAAAACATATGATCAAATGAAAATTTGCACATAAATGTTCATAGCATCATTATTCATAATAATCAATTGGTGGAAACAACCCAAACAGCTATTAACTAATGAATGCATAAATAAAATATGATATAGTCATACAATGGAATATTGTTTGGTCATAAAAAGGAATGAAGTACTAATACATGTTGCATCATAAGTAAAGCTTGAAATTTTTATGTTAATTAAAAGAGCCCAGACACAAAACAGCACATATTGTGTGATTCCATTTGAATCATTTCATGTGAAATGTCCAGAATAGGCAAAGCCATAGAGACAGAAAGCATATTAGTGGTTGCCATGCACTGAGAGAGAAGGAAGTGGGGAGTGATTGATTAATGGGTACAGGGTTTATTTTGGAGGTGATGAAAATGTTCTGGAATTAAATAGTGTGGATGGTAGCACAACACTGTGTATATAATAAAAACCACTGAATTGTACACTATGAAATGATTAAAATAGTGAAGCTTGCATGAATTTAACCTTGATATCTTTAAATTCATGCTTTAATTTAAAATGCATTAATCTTGACAAACCAATGAAAATTTAGGAAAAGAACAAAGTAAGATGACTTGACTTAGCAAATATAAAGGTTTATTTATAACCTATATTAAATTTGTTAATCTTATAATCTATATTAATTAAGACAATATGAAGTTTGTGTAGGGGCAGACAAATATATCAATAGCATAGAAATAAACTCATGAAAGAATGGTCCTTGGCATACAATAGCAAAAGCATTTTAAATCATGCAAAAAGAGGAATTCATTTATTAAATCATATTGGGGCAATTGGCTTTCCATAATGGAAACAATAAAATTACATCAATGACACCATACTCCAAAATAAATTCAAGATGTGTTACAAAAGACAGAATTTAAAAAGGAAAAGCTTTTAAATACTCAGAAGAAAATATAGGAGAATTTCTTTGCAATTTCAATTAAGGATGAGGTTTCTTAAATAAGACCACAAAAGCAGTAAAAAAGTAAAAAAAAAATATGACTCCATCACAGTAAAATAACACAACAAATTATACTATAAATAGTTTAAAACTAACCTACAGACTTGTAGACCTAGAAAAGAACTTCATAACCTATTTAACAGAAAAGTTGAGTTTCTATACACTAATAAAAAATGAGAAAGAGAAAGTAAGAAAACAATCAAGGAAGTGAAAGCTATGGCATATTGGTGAAAGAAATTGAAGAAGAAACAAATAAATAGAAAGGCATTCCATGCTAATTGATTGGAAGAATTGATATTGTTAAAATGTCCATACTACCCAAAAGGATCTACAGGTTTAATGTAATTCTGATCAAAATTCCAATGACATTTTTCACAGAAATAGAAAAAAAGTCCTAAAATTTGTGTGAAACCACAAAAGACCTTGAATAGCCAAAGCAATCTTGAGAATGAAGAACAAAGCTGAAGGCATCATATTTCCTAATTTCAAACTGTGTTAAAAAGCTATAGTAATCAAAATAGCATAGTACTGGCACAGAAAAACAGACACATTGATTAAAGGAAGAGAGAAGAGAGCCCAGAAATAAGTATATATATATAAATTAAATTTGGACAAAGGCACCAAGAATATACAATGGGAAAGGATATTTCCATCAATAAATGGTGCTGGGAAAACTGGACAGACACATACAAAAGAATGAAACTAGATCCCTATCTTACACCATACACAAAAATCAATTCAAAATGGACTAAAAACTTAAATGTAAAACCTAAAACAGTAAACTCCTAGAAGAAAACATAAGGAGCAATCTCCTTGACCTTAGTTTTCTAATGATTTTTTCTATTTGATACAAAAAGCAAAGGCCACAAAAATAAAAATAAACAAGTGGGACTACATCAAACTAAAAAACTTCTGTTCAACAAAGGAAACCATCAACAGAATGAAAAGGCAACGTATGGAATGGGAGAAAGTATTTACAAACTACATGTCTGAGAAATGGATAAATCCAAAATATACAAGGAACACATACAAATCAATAGCAAAGAGAAGACAAAACCCAAATACCCAATTAAAAAATGAACAAAGGACTTGAATAGACTTTTTCCAAAGAAGATACACAAATGGCCAACAGGTACATGAAAATGTGCTCAACCTAACTAATCATCAAGGAAATACAAATCAAAATCACAATGACATGTCACCTATTAGAATGGCAGTTATCAAAAAGGAGAAAGATAACAAGTGCTGGCAGGTATTCCGAGTAAAGGGAAATCGTATGTACATTGCTGGTGAGAATATCAACTGGTACAGCCACTATGGAAAGCAGTATGAAGTTTCCTCAAAAAAATAAAGTAAAACTACCATACGATCCAGCAATCCCACTTCTGGGTACATATCAAAAAGTAACAAAGTCACTATCTCAAAGAGATATCTGAACTTCCACGTTCATTGTAGCATTACTCACAATAGCCAAGGTATGGAAATAACCTAAGTGTCCATTGTCAAATGAACAGATAATAAAGATATCATACACACACACAGTGGGATACTATTCAGTCTTTAAAAAGAAGGAAATCTTGCCATTTGAGACAACATGGATGAACCTGGAGGGCATTATGCTAAGTAAAATAACTCAGACAGAGAAGGACAAGTACTGTATGATCTCATTTACATGTGGAATCTAAAAAAGCTGAATTCATAGAAACAGAGAGTATAACGGTGATTGCCAAGGGCTGGGGTAGGGGAGATTGGAAGAATTGTTAAAAGTGGATAATCTTGCTTTCACTCTGAGCCTGTTCTCCAATCCCCACACTCCAGATCCCACCCCCCTTGCACACCTGTGAACACACGTCCCAGTCCACGGCACGTAGGGCCACATTACAGACCATCTGTATATTTCTCACTCTGTCCAGTCTGCCACAGAGGCCGCTTCACCCTCTTCCGACAGCTTCAAATGCTTCCCTTCTGTCCCAATAGATTTCCCTGTCGGAGAGGGGCTTTCCCTGTTGGAGAGGATACCATATATTGTATGACTCCATCCATGAAATGTCCAGAAGAGGCAAATCTATAAAATCAGAAAGTGAATTCACAGTGCCTAGGAGGTAAGGGAATTTGGGTTGGTGGTGGATGTGGATACAGGGAGAGACTGCTAATGGACATAAGGCTTCTCCTTGGGGTGATGAAAGTATTCTAGAATTGATTGTGATGATATTTGCACAACTCTGTGAATATAATAAAAACCACTGAATTGTAAACTTTCAACAGGTGAATTATATGGTATGTGAATTATATCTCAGTATAAAGATGATTAAAAATTAAATTATAAAATGCAAAAAAAACCCCAAAACAAAAAAGTGTATAATCTTTCAATTATAAAATGAATAAGGTCTTATGATCTAATGTATAATATTCTGACTACAGCTGATAACACTATTGTATAACTGAAATTTGCTAAAAGAACAGAACTCAAAATTTCTTATAAAAAAAACCTAAAAGGTAAATATGTGAGGTGATGGATGTCTTAATTGACTCACTGGGAGGAATCATTTCACCATGTATACTTACACTAAATGTTCACTTTGTCCACTTTCAATATTTTACAATTGTATTGTACATCAATAAATAAAATTATACATCAATAAAGTTGGAAAGAAAACCCAGAAAATACTATAAGCCAGAATACATATTTATATACGTACCTATGCACATCAATAAGAATCTATAAAATAGACATATTCTCAAATAGTAGAACTGTCACAAAATAAAACAAAAAAGTTCACCGCAGATGAACAAAAATGAGCAATTGACAAATGACAAGACATCTAGCCTCACTGATTTATCAGAGAAATGTTAAATTATAGAAAGTTTAATTCCATAACCATGAGATTGACAATATTAATAAGTTTAACTACACTGAGTCAGTTAGAATCCTTTCGTTTAAATTGGAAATAGAATAGAGAATCCAAATAAAATTGACTTAATAATAAGGAAATGTATTACTTTGTAGAACTGAAGGTAATTTGAGCTTCAGGTTCTTAATCTATAGGCTGCGGCTCCTCTCCTTTCTGAACCCCTCTTCTGTAGGTCATTTCATCTGAAGGATGCCTCACCTTCATTAACCTGAACTGAGTGTTGAGTGTGTTTTCCTTAAATCATTCTTTCTACTAACTTATGTCTCCAGCAACACCATGAGATAATTGCCATTACAGTATTTATTTTGCAGATGAGGGGCCTGATGCACCAAGAGGTTAATTTTGCTCAAGGCTGTTCAGCTGTCAAGAGGCAGTTGTACTGCAGACTCCATATGCTTAACACCATGGTGTGTTGCCTTTATAATTGACTCACACTTAATAGAGCACTTTCCATACAACACACACTGTGTTAGGTATTTGGGAGTCAATGGTTACTTAATCACAATCACTGCCTTTATGGAACTTATAAAAACAGGAAGGTTGCCAAGAAATGAACTTGTAATTATAATACACTGTGATATTCACCAGAGTTGTAGAAGAATGGAGGTTACAGTAGCTCCCTGGTAGGAAAACTAACCCAAACTGAGGTGATAGGTAATGCTTCCTGGATGAAAGAACCTCTAGTTGACCTCTCTCCACAGCCTCCTGTTCTATAGGGGAAGCTTGAGTTGACATCTCTGATACTGGGAATATTAAGGAGATGTTTGGTGCCATGCAATCTGCATTTGGGTCTCAGCTGGTCACAGAATTTGTCTGGAAAAGTCAACATTCAACACTTGGGAACTTTAGAACCCATGAGTAATTCTAGTTCCCCATCACAAGAGGGAGGAACCTCACCCTGATTCCACGAAAGCTGAGCTTTATTGCAGTTCTCCAAAGAAGATACTCCCATCCTGCCCAAAATGCTTCCTCAGCTCTTATTATCCAGGCAACTAACAGTAAGCCTACTTGATCATTTTCAAAAAAAACTCTGCTCAGTGAATCACAGTGAGAAATGGCTGGTGTTATGTGAGTCTTCATTTCAAACTTTACTAATTATTTTTAAAGGGTGACAAGTTCTAACCTATAAAATTGGGAATATAGACTTTAACATGATGACTCTGCCGTATCTAACCAGTAGCACTTGTGAGAAATTGCTCTTCTGAAGGGTCCAGCTGGCTTTGTTCTAGGGAATGTCCCATGTCCTGCTGGCTTTCCAGTTCCCCATGCTACACATCATTGGCTCAGTGTGTCCAGGGTATACTGAGGAAGTTTACTCCCATTAATATTTAGGCAGAAGAATTACATATTCAGCAGGCAGACTGAGAAATCAAAATTGTCAGCAAGGGGAGAAATAGGAAGTACTAGCAAGTTCCAGAAAAATTCCAGAAATGTTAAATTAGAAACAACGCAGTCATTACACAGATTGAGTATAAAATTCCTCAAAGGTAAAGGATAGGTGTTATGCATCTTTGTGATCTCAGAAGTTTACCAGTTACCTGGAGGAAAATAAGCTTCTAATAAATTTTGGATTGATCGATTAATTAATTAATTAATTGAATAATTACTTAATTTCAGCTACCAACTCAGCATTCCTGACAATTATATGATATTTTAGATCATGCGACTTAGGAATGGTTGCCTTTATTAATCTTGTAAACAAATAGCATAAAAAGATCAAGAAGGATGGAGTAGAAAGGGCACAGAATTTAGAATTGGGTAACTGTGTGTGCTGTCACGGTTATGCTCAAACCCAGGAGAGAGGGGACCAGCAGCTAATGAAGGCATGCACGATGAAATGACCTTGAGAACCATCCACACCTGTCATCCAGGTGGATAGTCTAGGCATGATCAAATCTTGTGACCCAAGGCCAAAATCAAAGCTAGGCCACAAAACTAGGGTCAGGAAAAGTCTAGGTCAATCTGAAGTAAAGAGAAGGTAACTTATTTCCAAGGCAGAGTCCTATGATAGGACCAAACAAGCACGATTTCAGTACTAGGTTGATACTGAACAAGGCAAACACTTTTCCTATCATTTCATGCTGTGCCTATTTTTAAATCACGGAGATGATCAGTGACACTTGAGTATACATAACCTTGAGTAAGTTGTCCTATTCTTCACTGTCTACCATGTGCAAAATGGGGCCACTGTAACAGCTGTGTCAATACAAATGGCTGGAAAGATTAAATATACTGAGATGGCTAATGTATGTGAGAAAAGCTTGACTGACTGTAAATTATTGTAAAATGTATTTCATTAAGGTCTGTGGTATTTCAGACCACTTTCCAGTACTATCTTCAAGTATGATTTGCTTATTTCTTTGTTATAGAGATTTTGAGTTTGAATTCTCTTTCTTTCCAAATCCCATATTCTGTAATTATGAGGTGTTTCCATTTTTAGCACTATTTCCAATCATCATGCGGTTGGATGCTGCCATTTGTTATAATGAAATTGTACTGGTTTAGTTATATAGTTTGGTCTATTTGATATTTTCCATTCACAGATCTTCCTATAAATTTGGAAAAAAAATTACATACTGAGGTTTCTAGCATTGTTGGCTTAGGAAGTTTGAAGTCATATTAATATCACCCACAGTCATTTATGATTCTTAAGGAGAGAAAAGAGGTTTGGCACTTACTGAGGGACACTGATATTGCCCTGAGGATGAAAACTTTCCAAGCCCCATTCAGTAAATACAGTTAACCCTCAAACAATGTGAAGGTTAAGGGCACCATGCCCCACAAGGTCGAAAATCTGTGTCCTGCCATCTCTGCCTCAGAGATTGAACTGGTAAATGGCTCAGCCAAGGGCAGGAAGCTGAAATAGTTTGGATAGAATCAGGACCCAACCCCTGGTCCTTTTGATTCCACCTATTGGGATCTCTAATCGACACAAACTGCCCTCCCGACTTAGTTAATTTAACGATCTGTAAAATGAAAATGCAGATACTATATTTAGTATTTATTGAACTATATGTATTTATTGAAAAAAATCCACCTGTAAGTGGACCCACACCGGTCAAACTTTTGCTGTTCAAAGGCCAATTGTTTTTCTGAACTCTTGTTCTATGCCAGGTACTCTTCTGGGTTATGAATGAGATGTTAGTAAAAGTAAGCCTGCTAGGAATAGTTGGGAAATTATTGCTTTCTTCCTATAGCCACCCACCTCCCTGTGTAGCTTCCTCCTTCTTGTCTGAAGGGTGAGCATTATGGCTGGAGCGGCAGCACTCACCATGGCAAGAGGAGGGAAAAGCTGATGGAATTGCATTGTATAATCATACTGCTTATCATATAAGAGAAAAACCAACTCATACCTTTTGATGAAAGCCATACCTGTATAGGTATTTCTTTAATAAGCAGCAGAACAAATTCTGAATCTGATTTCTGTTTCTTGCACGTTATTTTAGGAGTCTTTCATTTCTGTATAATAAATGCTGTGTCCTGCCTTAGTGTAGTGTCCTGGGGTGCAAGAAAATCTGAAAAGCAGGCGCAGGTATACATTATGGAATAACAAAACATTGGAGATTGATAAACAACAAGGACCTACTGTATAGTACAGGGAACTATGTTCAATATCTTGTAATAATCTGTAATGGAAAAAAATCTGAAAAAATACTTATATATAACTGAATCACTGTACACCTAAAACAAACACTATATTGTAAATCAACTATACTCAATTAAAGAAAAGAATGAACAAAGCATCAGAGATTGAAAGAAGAAGAAAAAGGTGGAAAAAAAAGCAGAGTTTTATTTTATAGTATGTTTCTTGCATAGATAAATACATTGAGAATCACGAGGACTAGATAACTTATTTAAAAATCACACTGCTTAGTAGCAACATGAAACTGTAATTCCGTTTTCATGGCACCGATTTCAATGTTATTTAAAAAAAAAACATGTACAAATAATCTGAATCACAAGAAATAGGGCATAAAGGAATGAAATTTATAAGTCCATGCCGAGTGTTTCAAGGAACACTATTTCTGCAGGATATTACAATAGTTATTATGCTGTTATGAGATGTCCTATTAGCCAAAGAATTTGGAAAACTCTGTAATAAAGTTAAACAGGTTTGTTTCTCTAGGACTTCTCAGAGCCTTTAGGATAAGAAGGTGTACAATGAATCTTGAAAAGACAGAAATAGTGTGCAAAAGTTTCATTTTATGTAGACTATGAAATCTACTCTTCCTGGAGTATTTTAAGGGACTGGCGTTCTGAGGAATAAACTTTAAAAAACATCATAATTTATTAACTCAAACTCTTTGTGAAATGATTCAAGATATAGATAGAAAAAACAAAACTAAAAGGAAGCATACTGTAGTTAAACTAAAAACTCTAACAAAGCTCTTTCTGATATTCAAGAAAACTTAAGTATTAAAAGATTTTTAAAAACCTAAATATTCTAAGTACAAAATAACCTTAAGCAAAAATGTCAAAGACTGTCATGCCAACTTGGCATTCTCAAAAGAGGAAAAAAATTAATGTTTAAATTTATACATTTTATGTGCCTTTATTATCACATCATGACTCACATGGCCAAATATATAAAAATATTTAATCTATAATATAATATAAAATGTATCAATTCATATTCCATTATGTTAATTACTAAAATATAAAAGCTGGCTCAGTCAAAAATAACTCAAATTTTTACTAACCAAGGAAATACATTAATAATTTTAAGAAAAAAGCAAAATAGTCACAAAAGCAAAGTTTAATTGTACTGATTTTTGTTTTACTCTTTACAACGTTTTATGACTTACTATTCAATAACTAACCTACCAGCTGGCTTTGGTTCTATGTCTCTCAGTGTGACATTGGAAGAAGGAGTCTTACTTTGGGAACATTGAACGCCGTGGAAAGGTACTTTGTGACTTTGACGCCATCATGTGGATATTAGGTTTACTAAATGTGGGGAAAGCGTCTGGCCTTAAAAATAGGTATGTTGAGTCTTTAGGTTTATCTCAGGACTTCTTATCCTGGGTCCCATGGACTCCCTAATATGTCTTTACAGGACCCCAAAACCTCCAGAAAGGGTATGTAAATTCTCTGTGGGTGTGGGCATGTTTCTGGGAGCTTTCATCATAGCCTAAAGCTGTAGTGTGATCAAACAGAGGTTAGGAACCATTTACATGAGTTATACAAACAAAAATGTAAGCACTAAAAACAAGGGAGCTTTTTGGTGGCCTTGATAATGGCCTATGCTTGATATTGAAGCCAACACTTATGCTTATTCCTACATCTTCAACCTTGGCCAATATTTTTTTCCTCTTAGTCCCTGGTGTGTTGTCTTCTAAGAGTTGTGAAGATTTCTCCAACATATTGTACATGAGAAATAGACCTGTAAACTTTAAATTGCTAAGTGAATGCTCAAATTGCAATAAGACTTGGTCTTCCAAACAGTGACCTTTGGGCATTAGAGAAAAAATTCTATCATGTCTACTATTCCCTGAAATCAAAGTTCTGCAAGAGCCAAAATCAACATGTTTTCCTTCACTTGCTTCTAAAACTGAACATTCAAATAACTAGTGAACTACTTTCTTTAGACAAAATTCCAATGTATTATGCCAAAAAATGATGATTGTCTATAAACTAGTAGGAAAACTTTGGAATTTTCTCAAGAGCTGGCATAGTTCTCCACTTCTTGTCTTTATGCTGAAAACCAGATCTCAGATCTACAAGGCACATTTAATCTGACCATGGTGATTACTTAAGGAAGCCCAGCTGCTGTCTCCACAGTGACGGCTCATGCCAGGCATTGGACCTGGATGACAATATGCACACAGAGTCTGTTGTGCTGTTGACCCTCAAAGACAAGCCAGGCAGGAAGAGCACTGGACACTGGTCATGTCTCCTCTAGAACAAAGAGATTCTAAACTGCCCTGATGCACCTCCTAGAGAAAAGAAAATAAAAACAAAAATAAACAAATGAGACCTAATGAAACTTAAAAGCTTCTGCACAGCAAAGGAAACCAAAAACAAGATGAAAAGACAACCCTCAGAATGGGAGAAAATATTTACAAATGAAGCAACTGACAAAGGATTCATCTCCAAAATTTATAAGCAGCTCATGCAGCTCAATATCAAAAAAATAAAGAACCCAATGCAAAAATGGGTAGAAGACCTAAACAGACATTTCTCCAGAGAAGATATACAGATTGCCAACAAACACATGAAAGGATGCTCAACATCACTAACCATTAGAGAAATGCAAATCAAAACTACAATGAGATATCATCTCACACCAGTCAGAATGGCCATCATCAAAAAATCTAGAAACAATAAATGCTGGAGAGGATGTGGAGAAAAGGGAACCCTCTTGCACTGTTGTTGGGAATGTAAATTGATATAGCCACTATGGAGAACAGTATGGAGGTTCCTTAAAAAACTAAAAAGAGAACTACCATATGACCCAGCAATCCCATTACTGGGCATACACCCTGAGAAAAACATAATTCAAAAAGAGTCATGTACCACAATGTTCATTGCAGCTCTATTTACAATAGCCGGGACATGGAAGCAACCTAAGTGTCCATCGACAGATGAATGGATAAAGAAAATGTGGCACATATATACAATGGAATATTACTCAGCCATAAAAAGAAACGAAATTGAGTTATTTGTAGTGAGTTATTTCTAGGGTCTGTCATACAGAGTGAAGTAAGTCAGAAAGAGAAAAACAAATACCATATGCTAATACATATATATAGAATCTGAAAAACAAAATGGTTCTGAAGAACCTAGGGACAGGACAGGAATAAAGACGCAGATGTAGAGAATGGACTTGAGGACATGGGGAGAGGGAAGGGTAAGCTGGGATGAAGTGAGAGTGGCATGGACATATATACACTACCAAATGTAAAAGAGATAGCTAGTGGGAAGCAGCCGCATAATACAGGGAGATAAGCTCCGTGCTTTGTGACCACCTAGAGGGGTGGGATAGGGAGGGTGAGAGGGAGACGCAAGAGGGAGGAGATATGGGGATATATGTATATGTATAGCTGATTCACTTTGTTATACCGCAGAAACTAACACACCGTTTTAAAGCAATTTTACTCCAATAAACATGTTAAAAAATAAAAAATAGGGCTTCCCTGGTGGCGCAGTGGTTGAGAGTCCACCTGCCAATGCAGGAGACACGGGTTCGTGCCCCAGTTCAGGAAAATCCCACATGCCGCGGAGCGGCTGGGCCCATGAGCCATGGCCACGGAACCTGCGCGTCCAGAGCCTGTGCTCCGCAACAGGAGAGGCCACAACAGTGAGAGGCCCACGTAGCGCAAATAAATAAATAAAATAAAATAAAATGCCCTGATGAAACCTTCACTGGTGTTCCTAGTTTTGTTGCTGTTGGATATTTATTTTAGCTTTGTAGATAGATACATATTATATTTTAACAAAATTTGACTAACTTAGTTTTCAGAAAGTAGCATCTCCATCTGTGAGATTTTCTAAGGGACTCAACTGAGAAAGAAAAATCAAGTTTTAAGTGAGGAAATCAAGTTGTAAGTAAACATATATTTTAATTTTTTTTTTCTCAACCACACAATTCTTTAACCCAGTGAGTCTTCCTACATCTTACCGAGCTCTGGACAGTACCATCCAAGAGGACTTCAAGGGATGATGAATATGTTCCATGTCTGCCTTGCCCATTCTGGCCAAGTGTGGCTATTGACCCCTTGGAATGTTGTTAATGTGATAGAGAAGCTGAATTTTTAGTCTTATTTGCTTTTAATTAATTCAAATTTAAATAGCCACATGTGTCCCCTGGCTGCTATATTGGATATCTCACCCTAAAGAATCCAATGTAAAGGGAAACATTGTATTTAGTTGCCAGTTTCTTTGTAGATCATCATGATGTATTAAGTACTGTGAACATGAAAGGTAGAGTCAGTGGAGATGCATTACCTTCTCTAAATTCTCTAGAGATGCCTGGAGGCAGGTTAACCTGAGCTTGTTCACTGTATAGGGTAGAGCCTGGTTTAAATCTGCAATTCAACACACAGCAGTGTATTAACATTAAAACAACCTCACAGATATTTTACGCTGTGGAAAACAGATTGCTCAGCAATCAGCCAAAAGTAGTTGCTAAAATAAAGATACTTGGCAGAATAAAGAAGATGAACATTTCAGCTAAGGAAAGCCAGGGTGGTGTGGACTCTTGCGTACAGGACAGATTGCTTGCACCCCAGCGCTTGGCTGCCCAGCCCCAGATCCCCCTGTCAGAGCGGGGGACCCAGCTCCTCTGTGCTGGGTGCAGGCAGGAAGAATGTGGTCCCCCACCAGGGAGACATGTTTCAGCCCGATCCAAGCAGTTGACACCAACTGTATGGAAATATTGAATGTAAATTTGGAATATCAATGGCAAGTAAACATTGATGTGGGCAGAAACTCTCAAGTGTGTTTCTCAACAGTTATTTTAGTACAGAAATCTGTTTTTTTAACTGAAGTATAGTTGATTTACAGTATTGTGTTAGTTTCAGGTGTATAGCATAGTGATTCAGTATTTTTACAGATTATACTCCTTTATAGGTTATTACAAGATAATGGGTCTAATACCCTGTACTATACAGTAAATCCTTGTTGCTTATCTATTTTATATATAGTAGTTTGTTTCTGTTAATTCCATACCCCTAATTTGTCCCTCCCCGCCTTCCCTCTCTCACTTAGTAACCACAAGTTTGTTTTCTATGTCTGTGAGTCTTTTTGGTTTTTATATACATTCATTTTATTATTTTTTAGATTCCACATATAAGTGATAACATACACTATTTGTCTTTCTCTGTCTGACTTATTTTACTAAGCATAATATTCTCTAAGGCCATCCACATTGCTGCAAATGGCAATATTTCATGTTTTTATATGGCTAAGTAATATTCATATATATATATATATATATATATATCACAACCTCTTAATCTATTCATCTGTTGATGGGAACTTGGGTTGGTACAATGTCTTGACTATTGTAAATAGTGCTTCTATGAACACTGGGGTGCATGAAATCTTAATGCATGAAACACACAAAATTATATGTTCATAGTAGGTACTACTAGCAGATGTAAAAGTACCAGGAGCAAACTTGGTAGCAATTATGCTTGAATCTTCATCAGCTGAGGCTCAGTGGTAAACAATACACATATGTAAAATGTTCCTGCCTTCTTTCTAATTTTAAAATCCTTTATTTTCTCTTCCACAAACAGATGTAACATGAATGCTTCCTCTATTTATTTTTTTAAAATAAACTTATTTATTTATTTTTGGCTGCGTTTGGTCTTCGTTGCTGCACGTGGGCTTTTCTCTAGTTGCGGTGAGTGGGGGCTACTCTTCTTTGTGGTACGCAGGCTTCTCCTTGTGGTGGCTTCTCTTGTTGTGGAGCACAGGCTCTAGGTGCACGGGCTTCAGTAGTTGTGGCACACTGGCTCAGTAGTTCTGGTTCGTGGGCTATGGAGCGCAGGCTCAGTAGTTGTGGCGCACGGGCTTAGTTGCTCTGTGGCATGTGGGATCTTCTTGGACCAGGGCTCGAACCTGTGTCCCCTGCATTGGCAGGCGGATTCTTAACCACTGCGCCACCAGGGAAGTCCTGAATGCTTCCTTTAGCTCTTTGATAACCTGAAGATAAGTTTTACAAGACCAGCTCACCCTAAAGTACACATCAAGAAATGATTTATTGTTATTCTTGTTTGTTTTTTCTCTTTACCTCACAGATTGCAGCTGAGGAAACTTAAGCTTTATTAACCTGGATCAGAACAGTTCACAGTTCTTTCAAAAATTACCTCAATCCTTTTATTCCTTCAACAATTTTAAGGTTTTTGTTCATCTCTTTGTTTTATTCTGAACATGACAATGTTTTAAAAATATTTTATATATTTTTCTTTTAAAAACATATCTCACCTATACATACATATATGTAAAAATATTATATTCAATCATGCACCATGGGTAGATAAATAAATATTCAGAAGTTCACCAGTATGCCCTTAATAAGTAGCACATATGCTCCAATTAAAGATATGTAGTTGCAGAAACAAGAATGGAAGAATGACATTAATATTGTTGCCTTTAATTCTATATGTACAAAAAGTCAGCGTAAATTTCCACTGGGAAAACTATTTCTCTTTAAGTTCAATATTATTTGCAGCAAATTATAAAATATATGTATGAATTAGCATGAGTCTAAAGACCTAAGGAAATATAAAATGATTTTGAAATAAAAGTATGTTTAATATTTAAAACATTTGACACATCATTTCTGTCATTTTAGTGTCATGCTTGCCACATTAATAAAACTTAATTTTATTACATTCAGCATTGTATGGATACCTGAAAGCAGTAACCACATCATTTGATAGTTTTAGAATGTGACTTTGAGAAAAGCACCCAAAACTTGGAAATCAAAGTGGGGCAGCCCGCCCAGTTTTGCTATTTACTATTTGATTGGAACTCAGACACTGTGGAGGTAGTCAATTTGTAGATTGCTGCCCAGGACAGAATGTAACTAATGTCCTGCCTGGTGGGACATTAATAAGTTTTGAATCTAACCTATCAATCTTATTCTAATACTTTTTACAAAATGCTGATAAGTATCCAGTTCCTAAAAATGCTCATTGATCCAGTTTTGCAATATTTCCCTCATCAATTAGTTGAATGAAGTTTTGACACCTGAGTATGCTTTATGAGATACATGTCTTTACCTTCTGAAAATTACAATTTGACATGGCATTTAATTATATTTTAGCACATTAATCAGACATTAACCAGATGGGAACAAGAGATTGACCTCTTCTCAGACTAAAAGCTGTCCTCGTGACTGTAGGTCATTATGTGTGCCTGAGAATACTCTCTATTCCCCAGGGACCTAGTTTAGGATGCAGTATGTACAGCTATTTTCTGTATTAAGTTCTTATGAAAATGCCGTCCAATGCATCCCTTAGTTATGAGTTTAAAAGTCTGTGTTTTCTTATGACTAATAACTTAATACAGCTCAATAATTTAGCTTGCTACTGATACTACTTGCAAGCAGTAAAGTTGATAGTATTTGAATAATATTTTCACAGTGTTATAAGTTCATGGCTACATCTTCAATCAGTTCTAATTAGAGGCTGCCTCCTTTTGTACAAAGTGAACACCTTTTCCCAAGTACAGCTCAGTATAAGCTGCTTTATTGTTACCCACACACTTGCTAAGTTAGAATCCTCCTCTCTGTTTTCTGTGTCCAAGTACATTATCCCATTTAGACCATATCATCTTTTAAAAAAAAAAAAATCATGTCATAGGCACATTTATATACTTCACGATACTTAGCACATGTAACCTTGCTTTCTGTAAACAGTCCATGTGGTGGGGCAGAAAGAGCCATGAGTTAGAAGTTCAGTCCCAAACCAGAACCCTAGCTCTGCCACTACACAGTAGGTCACATACCACATCAATTACCTGCAAAGTGAGAGTAATTTGTGAGCCTCTCCTTCAAGACCGTGGTGTGATGTGATGGAAAGTAAAGGGGTTTGGGAGTTAGACCTGCGTTCCTATCCTGGCTCTTCCACTAAATAATTGTTTCCTGACCACAAAATGGAAGTAAAAACAATCAACCTTTCACGTTATGAGAATTGAGCTAGATGATTCAAGTAAAGCTTCTGTCTTTAGTGCCTGGTACCTAGTAGGTTTTCAATAAGTATTTATTCCCTATTTACAAAACTTTTCCCAGTCCCTCTAAGCATAGTCAAACACATCAGAGTAAATCCAACATCAAAGGGAGCACGTAGAATCCGGAAGACATAGTTCATATAGTATATGTAAAAAAGATTAGAAATTGAAGTCGACATAGCATTGTCTCTATTCACTGATTCCATGACTCCACCTCCAATTCACACCTCCCAGTGTACTAATCTAGTTTCCACTCCTTTTCCTCCACTGATCCTGTAATCACTGAGGCCACAAATAGCCCTGTGAATTGTAAATACAATGGATGGTTTTCTAATGACATCTTACTCCAGCTTTCTTCTAAAGCTGCCTCTCAGGGTCACTCCTTCCTTGTTGAAATACTAACCGTAGCTCGCGATTCTCTAAGGAATTTGTATTCCTTCCTCTGTCATTTAAATACTGCTGCCTCTTGGCCATTGCTTTCCCTGTAACACTTTCTTAGATGATTTCATCAACTGACTTTATTTTACCCACCTTCTATGTGATAATTCCCTAATGCATTTCTTTCCTGACCTTTAGAATCCTATCAACAAATTGCTACTGAATAACTAAATTTAAGTGTCCCTGAAATTCAACATGTCAAAAGAGAAACTCTATTTCATCTTTAACCTGGATTTGCCTCAGATATTCCCTATCTCAGCTGTTACCATTAGAGTCCCCCTAGTCTCCGAGGTTAGAGACCCAGTCGCCCAGGGTTCAAATGAGGATGAGGTACTAGAGGAGCTACTTGTAGAGGTGTGAGCACGGTTAAGGTAGGATGAAGCCTTCAGAGCCTAGCAAAAGTGGGGAGCCTATGGCTGAAGACAGGTGTCACGGAGCCCAGTGGGAAGGAGACAAGGAAAGAATGCATACCAAAGGCTTTAGTACTATGGCAGGTAATTTTCTAAGCAAAGATATGGCACAAAATCTCATACAATAGGCTTCTCCCTCTGAAATTTGATCTAATATCAGGAAGGAATTGTTCCATTAAGCTAAGAATTTCTTCCACATCCACCTTTTATCGATTATGCTTTTCAGATGACATGCCTCTTGTCTCTCCTTGCCATGCCACAGTTTTGCACATCCAGCCCCAAATGTGAGTCAGTGAAAACTTATTACTTCTCCCTGATATACTCAACTGGTGCCAAAGTTTTCTGGCTCTGTGAATCTACAAAGGGAAAATGGTTCTAAAACTTTTCATGGTATGTGAACTAAGTCCTTAGGTCACTGGTAGTATTGGACACCACATTTTCTGCAGTCTATTCAAGCAGGCAGACTACCAGACAACTAACTCTTCATAGTTAGTGCTGGGTTGTTTTTTGTAGCTTTTTGGTTTTGTTTTCATGTAATCTCAGAAAATATGTTCTTAAAATGGGAGCTGTTAAAGTTTGGCATACAATAAAATCTCTTTGTGAATGATCCTCAATTTCAGAACGGATTTGGATGAGTGACCTTCTCACAAAGCTAAGGGGTGGGGCTTCCCTGGTGGCGCAGTGGTTGAGAGTCCGCCTGCCGATGCAGGGGACGCGGGTTCGTGCCCCAGTCCAGGAGGATCCCACATGCCGCGGAGCGGCTGGATCCGTGAGCCATGGCCTCTGAGCCTGCGTGTCCAGAGCCTGTGCTCTGCAACGGGAGAGGCCACAACAGTGACAGGCCCGCGTAACGCAAAAAAAAAAAAAAAAAAGCTAAGGGGTGTTCACTGATCACAATATGGGAGGGCAGAGTGGGTGGGTCCTCACAAGATCTGAGAAAATAAAATGCATGGAGGGCAGAAAGTATGTTGTGTTTCCATTTCCTTGGAAACTAACACAAGAATGGGCACCTATTAGTTGCCAGATAAATGTTATCTGTTAAATAAAATGTTTATCACAAACCTTTGCTGTTATGTTGCTAATTTTAATCTACAAGGCTTGTAACTCCAGATTCTGTTTTATTTTTCTTTTTCAAATTTTTATTCATCCCTGTCTTTCACACATAGGAACAAAGATAGTTTGAAGAGTTCTCAGTATTACAAGCTTTAAAGTAGGTTTTTAACTGTTTACCTGAATAACAGTATTACAGTATTAAACATAAGACTTTTATTTCTGATATAAAATCTCTACTTTAAAGGGTCTTACTTAAATTAAAGTGAATTTGAGATTATAGCAAGACCCTTTATGAAATTGGTTATACATTTTTCAACCTTTAAGTTCTAGAGTAAGGTTTTAAAGGAAAAGTGTTGAAACTCAAAATTATCCAGATGTTTCTGGATTGATTTATGTGTGTAGAAGCTGTTGGTAACTTTAAAAGGACATGAGAAAGTATGAATTGTTTCAAAAGCTTGAGAGGCAAGTTAATAACATCGCTGAACTATTATTAAATTATTCAACCTAATAATTGTTTACTTAGGATTAAAATATCACTTCAATACCACACAGAAATTAGGTTGTTCATTTTGGAGTCTTTAAACAGTAAGCTGAGTGCATGCCAGGAAGAAGCCATGTACCCAGAGTGTAACCAGGAAACAGTCCTGGAACCATAACACAGACACAGGGACCGTAGACCAGGCTGTAGCCGCTAAGCTTGGAGCAAGGTCAAAATTCACAGCAAGGCTCCAATTCAGGCCCCAGCTACAAAGTCAACATCTTTGCATCCATGTTTCTAGATTTACATTTCGAGGGTGACAATATGGAAATATTTTCCTAAAAAAATAAAGGAAGAAATGCTTTCATTGAAAGAAAAAGTGAAATACTGCCTGTGCCCGATCAATCTGGCCTAGGTGGAAGAGCAGTCTTCTTGAAAACACAGTTTGGCTTTGCTCATGCCATTTTGGGGGTCATGGCAATGGCAAAAGTCCTTTATTAAAAATGGGCTCTGACATTACAGGCAAATGTGATCCATGACCCAGGTGTAAGACCATGGAAAGAGTCTGCCCCAGACCAATGAACTGCTTGGAAAGCTTTTTGTAAAGTCTCTGGCAAGAGCAACTCAGGAGTGGAATGTACCAAGAAAGAGGAAATGTTAAACTCAGCCTAATCAAACATTTTTCTAGTCCAAAGTTGAATATAATTTGGTCTTACAGGACCCAAGAGGCCCATCAAGCAGAAAATAACTTACCATGTCCACAGTCAACTCAGCACAGTATTTGTAAGTCACAAGACAAGAAATTAAGTACTATCAAGGATCATTAGTGCCTCTTACTTCATACAAAACAGCATGAGAAATTAGTTTACATAATCCACTTCTTCTAATGTGAACAGTTATATTTATAACTATGGTGAAGGGAAAAGAGCTCTCACAGTTAATGACCTGGGTTCACATCCTTCTTTGACATCTACTGGCCATGCACCCTTGGATAAATTACATCTCTAAGACTATTCACATGGACAAAAAAAGGGTGATAATGATAAGAATACTCATAAACACAGGATTTTTGTGATAATAAAAAAGGTACTTGGGGACTTCCCTGGTGGTGCATGGGTAAGACTCCAAGCTCCCAATGCAGGGGCCTCGGGTTCAATCCCTGGTCAGGAAACAAGATCCCACATGCATGCAGCAAATGAGTCCACATGCCGCAATTAAGAGTCTGCATGCCGCAACTAAGAGCCCAAATGCCACAAGTAAGACCCAGAGCAACCAAAGTAAATAAATATTTTAAAAATATATATATATACTAGGAGGTACCTAGACAGCTGTACTCAAAACATAGATTCTGCACTTAATAGTTCTGTAAAGTATTTTTTTTTTAATTGTAAAAGTGGAATGCTAATGGCATTGATTCTATTGCATATGGCTAATGTGATCATGGCTGTGAAGTGCTTTGCACAGTGCCTGGTCCATAATGACAGTAAGCTTTCAATATCTATTAGTCATACAATGAAGATAATAATAAGAAGGAAGAGGAAGAGAAGGAGGAGAAAAGACCTCTTTCCAATAAATTTTTATATAATTTCCACCAAATTTTCATCTTGATTCATGACGTATCAAGTTGTACTTTTGACATCTATCTAAGCTAACTAAACCTCAAAGGACAATTATAATTCTTAACCTAAGGATATTGCTGCATAGAATAAATGAAATTATGTATGTAAAGTCTTCTTCTTGGTAAATCACATAAAAAAAGCACATGACAACGGGTATTATCATTATTACCATTATTATCACTATTAATATTGTTACTTTAATAAAGCACAATCAATGAAGACAAATTTTAAGATATAAATAAATATAAATGATATAATAAACATCCATCCCTCAGAAATAATCAGAGCTAATATTTTCATACATATCTTTTCAGACTTCTAAAAAACACTTCAGGAAGATGGGCCCATTGACAGTTAAGAGGTGAAGGAGCAAAGAAGGAGAAAGGGATAAATTACAGTTCTGCAAGATAAAAAAAGAATCCCCAAATCAGAAGATTCACAACCCACCCCCAACACCAGAAACAACCTAGGAAACGTGCTAAAGTACCTGGATTTTGCTAGATTGCTTGAAAAGCCACAATATACAAAATGGACTAGTTATACTAGATACCAATAACAAGATACATAATATCATTTTTTAAAAGAACGAAAGAAAAGTACAGTCTGTAGAAAACTGTGCAGAAAATCAGAAAATAAAATTTCACATATATTGACTGAGGTAAATTCCTCCCTGAAACACAACCAGTGAAGAAACGAAAAATTCTGTCTACACTTGTGTTAGTTTTCTGTGGTGCATAGCAAATTACCACGATCTTATGGGCTCAAACAATACATCTTGCAGAGTCTCTAGAAGTCAGTAGTCTGGGCAAGCGTTAGCCGAGTCTCCTTATAGTCACCTCAAAAACAAAAGTCTCTTTGATCTAGACCACATGATCTCATCAGTTCCAAGTCCAAATTCCCATCATTGGTATCATCTAAATCCAGTTTGAATGAAAATGATAAAAAGGGGGTTCACTGCTCCATGGTAGTCCTGAAATCTAGCTGGGAAAACAGGAGTGCCTGCCTAGGTTTCAGGACCTGGGTATCAGTCTTCCTAGCTCTCAGCTCTGCCCTCTGGGCTCTTGGCCTCACCCTCCAAACCATCGCTGCTTTTCAATGAAGGGTAGCACAAGCTTACCAGTAAATCGTTTCATCAATCTGTTTCCTGCTAGTAGAATCTTAGGTGTCCAACAGCCTGTTTCCTTTTGTCCTCTCTTTGCCCCTTGTAGTTCAAATGTGTTTCTGATGAAATGATTCTCTAAAGAAGTATGTGGGTTTTCCAAGGGTTTTGTCTTTGGATGAAAGCCATATCCACAGATCTTTTAAAGATAATCCCAACTTTATCTCTGGCACCTGCTGAGGTGATTAGGGGCAGGTCCTTAAACTTCCTGAGAAGATAACACCCTTGTTCTCTTGAAAAGACCATTTGTGGGAGTTTATATGCTAAACTCTGGGTCTTTCTAAAGTTTTAGAAAGGTTGCCCAGTCACACACTCAGCCTTTTCTTAATGAAAACTTTCATCAGCTATTTCTCACTTTTAGGATCACTGAATACCTGAAGAGAATAAGACTTTATAGTCACATTCTTGTGACTTGGATTCTTCTTGTCTAACAATTTTTCCTTCATTGTATCTCTTTCTCTTGCATCTCACTATAAGCAGCATGAAGAAACCAGTCAGCACCTTCCATACTTTGTTTGGAAATTGCCTTAGCTATGTAGTCAAGTTAATTGCTTACAAGTCCGGCTTTCCACAAAGCTCCGGGAGACAATTTTGCTAACCTATCTGCTACTACATTACAAGAATCCCCCTTCCCTAGTTTACAATAACATGTACCTCACTTCTTCTGAGCCATCCTCAAAGTCCAGATTTCTACTAACTGTCTGTTCAAGACAATCTAGGTTTTGTCTATCACGTTCCTCAAAGTTCTTCTACCCTCTCCCACTGCCCAGTTCCAAAACTACTCACACATTTTTAGCACCTCACTTCCAGATATTAAAGTATTAGTTTTCATGACAAATCACCATAAACTGCTGCCTTAAAACAGCGCCCATTTATTATCTCATAGTTTCTGTAAGTCAGAAGTCTGTAAGTAAGAAGTCTGGGCATGGCATAAACAGGTTCTCCACTAAGGATCTCCAAAGTCTGCAGTCAAGATGTTGGACGGAGTTCTGTTGTCATCTGGAGCTTGGAATCCTCTTTCAAGCTTATTCATGTCTTTGGCAGAATTCAGGCTTTTGTAGTTTTAGGACTGAGGTCCCCTTTTTCTTGCTGGCAGTTTTCCAGGAATCATTCTCAGTTCCTGGAGACCACTCTCTTGTTCTAGCTATGTGGCTCTTCCCTAGACAGTTCACAATAGACCTCTGCTTTCTTCCAGGCCAGCAGGAGAGCATCTGTTGATCTTCTTGTCTATTTTGAGGACTTACTTCAATAGTTCAGGTTCACCCAGGATAAATTCTCTGTTAAGTAACTTAGAGTCAACTAAATAGAGAGCTTAATTACATCCGCTAAATCTCTTTTGCCATATAACATAATGTAATCATAGAATTGGTTATTGTTACATATAACATAGTGTAACATGTTCACAAGTTCTGCCAATACTCAAAGAAACACATATTTCAGGAATTAGGAATTTGGGGAGCCAACTTGGAAGGCTGCCTAGCACAATTCTCCAAACATAATTACCTATACCCAAACATTCAATGGATGAAAAACCACTTTGAATCAGAAATTTAAAAAATTTTTTAAAAGTAAATGGACAAAAACTGAGGTCATGTTTTCTAAAAGATGATTGAACACAAAGAAATTTAAGAAAAAGATAAATTTATCTCAGAAATAAAGAGTAAATTATGAGCTGTCTAAAATACAATAAACTAAAATTTTAAAAATCTTTAAAGAGCATCGATGAAAGGCAGGAAAACTATGAAAATGGCACATAGAAAAAAGCCAAAAGTATCAGAAAGAAAGTAGTGGAAATGAAAAATGAGCAAAGAAAAAATGTTTCTATTGTTGGATTCCTTAAAGAAAACAAAAAATCAAACAAGAGACCAGAAATAATATATAAAATTATAGTACAAGAAAATTTTATAGATATAGTAAAATACTTGAGTCTACACATTGAAAAGGTTGACCAGATATCTAGGGAAATTGATTCAGAATTATAAACAGCAAGACCTATCCAAATGAAATAAATAGCTTTCAAAGATAAACTAAAAAATCCATAAGTGTTACAGGAAAAAAGAACCAATGATTTACAAATGATAACAACAACAACAGCAACACAACATTATTTACAATAGCCAAGATATGGAAGCAACCTAAGTGTCCATCAACAGATGAATGGATAAAGAAGATATATATGTATATAATGGAAAACTACTCAGCTATAAAAAAGAATGAAATTTTCCCATTTGTAACAACACAGATGGACTTGGAGGGTATTATACTTCATGAAATAAAGTCAGACAGAGAAAGACAAACACTGTATGTTATCACTTATATGTGGAATCTAAAAAATAAAGCAAATATAACAAAAAAGAAACAAACTCACAGATATAGAGAACAAAGTAGTGGTTACCAAGAGGGGAGAGGGAAAGATGTGGGGCAAGATAGGGGTAGAGGATTAAGATACAAACTACTATGTATAAAATAAATAAGCTACAAGGATATATTGTACAGCTCAGGAAATATAGCCAGTATTTTATAATAATTTTAAATAGAATATAATCTATAAAAATTTTGAATCCCTATGTTGTTCACTTGAACCTAGTGTAATATTGTAAATCAACTATACCTCATTTTTAGAAAGGTAGTAAAACTGTCTCTATTTGCAGGTGAAATAATAGTATACTTGGAAAACTGCAGACAATGAAAAATGACACAACTGATTCAAACAGTAAAATAATCAGTGAAGTAGTAAGGTATAAAATTAACATATAAAACCAATAGCCTTCAAAAACATAAGCAATAAAAAGAGCACATAATGATAGGGAAAATGTCATTTAGAAAAGCAACAAAGAAGAATAAATTTAACAAGAAATGTGCAAAACCTATGAGAGGAAAATGTTTTAAATATTTTCCACTACTGAAAAATGTAAAAGTAAACTTGAATACACAAAAGACATCGTCTTAAATTACATAGGATGAGTCAACATTGTAAAGACATCATTTTTCCTAAATTAATTCATAAATTCAGTGAAATCTCAGCAAAACATTCTAATGTTGGTATCAAAATTCGTTGGAAATGTATTCACTCAAGAATAACCAGGAAAACACAGAAAAAGGAAATCTCAAAGAGAACTAGCCCTAGCAGATATTAATACTTCCCATGAAATCTCAATAGTTAAAACAGAGAAGTAATGGGATCCGAATAAAAAAGTGACCAAAGAAGTAAAGTAAAAAGAGACACAAATGTATATGGAAATATAGTATCTGACGAAGATGGCATCTTAAATTGTAGGGGTAAATGTAAACTTTTTATTTATTGGTGCTTGGAAAGCTGAGTAGCCACTTGACAAGAAAAGAAAATTAGACCCATGCCTCACACCACACAGAAGAGAAAGTCTAAATGAATTAGGGAGATTAATGTGAAAATCAAAGACATACAAGTGCAAGAAGAAAACATAGGTGAATTGTTCTTTAATTTTTGTACAAGGAAAGACTTCCTAACTATGACTCAAAATGCAGAGGCAGTAAAAGACTGATAAAAATTAAAATTAAAAAGTTCATGACAAGAAACACCATCGAAAAATCAAGTGACAGACTGGGAGAAAATATTAGTAAATGGTTGATATCCCTAATCTATCAAGAACTCTTTAAAATTGAAGACAAATGATAAACACTTTAAACTCTTAAAGACAAATTCTTTAAAACAAAATACAGAAATAATAAACCAGAAACCAAAAAGATGAGTTACCTGTAAGGGGTGAGTAAGAATAGAGTGGATAGAAGGGAAATAGGAATGGAGAAGCAGGAATGAAGAATGCACAAGGTTTTTTTAAACATGTCTTTTGATATATTTCTGACTCACAGTTATAGATGTTTCATATGTCCTTCACATACCCAGAAAGTAAACAAACAGTTAAAAGCAACCAGGATGTGGGGAATCCAAAATGGAATGCACATAGTAACAAATGAATCTACTTTATATAAATTAATAACATAAACACACTGAAGGAGTGAGGAAGGAAACAACTTAAATAATTTTGGAAAACAATTCCTTTCCTGATACAATAAGGCTAAAAAACAATAATGAAAATGAACCAAAAAATCCTGTATGTAAATGTTGTCATCTAGTTAGTAAAAGTATTTCTCACAGGGTCACAGGATTATGGGTTAGTAATTCTGAAACTGCTCTATTTGTGTAGCAAATATAATAAAAAAATGAGTGTAGTAAAAAATTGAAAAAATTAATCAATATATTATAGATAGTAACATCCAAGTTTCTCACTGCTGGAGAAAGAAATTTAGAAAAAAAATAGGAAAAGGAAAAGGAAAAAAGAGAATTTGGTGGAGTTAAGTTACAATCCAAGAATTCAGTATTTCTTCATATTCAAATAAATGAATACCAAAATATACAATGTGTGTATTGGTAGGTTGGTATACCCACCACATCTATTTCCTGGCTTTGTCTGATGAGAGAGACTAGAAGCAGTGGCACCCCAGAACCATGAGCACATCCAATGCCTAAGTCTTGGCTTCTAAACTCCACTCACCAATAAAGGAAAGCAGAACTCCTTAGAGAAGCTTTTTGTTCTAGAACTAGGGCCAGAAAAATACTATATGAGCCAGAAAGTAAGAAAATGTCCCCAGAATAATGGGGCTTGTTGAAAGAACACAAGGGGCAATCTGACGTTGCTTCTGATGGCCAAAACTGGAGCACTTAGAGGAACAAAGTAAAACCGTATGGGATTTTAGCTCATAGAATAAAATAAATCCATACTTAAGTAAGAAAATAATCAAATGGATAAATAGGAGGAAAGGGACAGTTCTTTCTTATTAGATTTCCAATTTAAACATGTAGAAAGAAAGGGGGAAATGGTGGGTTACTATTAGGCTCACCGATAGTAATAATTGTTGTAGACTGATGGATGCCAAAAATTAGTAGGTAAAAATTGGAGTAGAAAAAGGATTTGCCTCGTTTCAAAGTTTTGGCTCACACCCGACACCGAGATATGTATTAATGAAAAAGGGAAAGGTAATAACTTCACTGAGGAGGAACACATCCCACACTACCTCGACTACATGATGAAAGTCAACATCGCCAGTCACGAGAGGCATACATCACATTCTTCATGACACAGTGAACTGAGAGGGCAAAACATCACTTCTGTGGCATTCCTGCCAAAAATGTATAACTTCATCCCATCCACAAAAAACTCAAATTAAGGATCATTCTACAAAGTAACTAATCTTACATACAAAAGTACCACTGTGGCTGATGTATGGAGAACAAGTTGTGAGAGAGCAAGTGGGGAAGCGTGGACACCAAGGTGGAAGCTACTGTGACCTGGATGAGAGAGAACTTTGGCTTGGGTGAGGGTAGTGTGGTGGAAGGGTGAGAAGTGGCCAAACTGGGACAGTTACTGATGGAAGAACAAGCAGGATTTTCTAATAAGTCGTGGGTCTGAGAGAAAGAGAGGAACCAAAAATGCTTCCAAAGTTTGGGCCTGAGAACCTGGTAGAAGTGGAGTTTCTGTTCATTAACATGGAGACTAGATGAGAGCTGCATGCACTGGGAGAAAATGAGGATGTGCCTTTAGGCATGTTAAGTTAGATATGCTGAGCATGTAGCCAAGCAGAGATGTCAAGGAGAGAGGATAAAGTCTGGAATTCAAAGGAGATTAAGGCTGGACACACATATTTGAGTATAGTTGGCATACACTAGATATTTGAAGTCATGGGAGTAGAAGACATCACCTAGGGAACCACTATGGAGAGAAGGAGAAGGAAGCCCTGGGCCTCAGACAGTAAACATTCAGAGGATCAGAAGATGAGTAGAAGAGGGGTTTGTACAGAGTGAGGCGGGAGCCAGATTATGATGTAGTGTTGTTTCAAGAATGAGACAGTTCTTCTGTGACTGGTTTATCTCACTTAGCAGAGATGAATAACAAGCTTCATCCATGTCATCACATATGGCAGGACTTTCTTCTCTTTCAATACTGAGTAATAGTCACATGTGATATGTGTATCACATTTTCTTTATCCATTCATCCATGGATGAACACTTGGGTTGTTTCCACCACTTGGCTATTGTGAATAATATCATTATGAACATGGGTGTACAAATTCTCTTTGAGATCCTGATTTCTATTCTTTTAGATAAATACCCAGAGGCAGGATTACCAGTTATATGAGGAATCTAAAATAGTCAAGTTCATAGAAAGAGAGAGTGGAGTTGTTGTTGCCAGGGGCTTGAGGGGTGGTAGGAATGGGAAGTTGTTATTCAAGGGATATAAAGTTTCAGATATGCGAGATGATACACTGTCCAACATAGTAGTTATAATTAACAATTCAGTACTGTGCAATTAAAATTTTGTTAATAACAGTGTAACTCACATGTTAAGTGTTTTTATCACAATTTTTTAAAAAAAGGACAAGGTAGTGATCAGGCATGACAAATTCAGCTGCAAGGACAGATCTAGGAGGGCAAAGAATGTCATGGATCCATCACCATAGGGGTCATTGTTGACCTCAAGAGGGGCAGTTCCTGTGGGAAGTAAATTGAAGTTGGACAGGACTCCAGGGAGACTTGGAAAATAGGATGGAATGATAAGAAAAATTTTTTTGAGGATTGTTACTCTAAAGAAGAAACAGATGAGTGAAGTGGCTTCTGGAGATGTTTGTAGGATCAATGAGGACTTTCTTTCCTTTCATTTTGTAAGGCAAGAGAAAGTATAGCGGGCTTCTTGAAGCCTGATGTGAATGATCCTGAGTGGGAAGCATGCAGTGTGCACAGGAGCTAACATCTGTAGGAGTGATGTCTGTGAGTAGGACAAAAGAGAGGTGGCTACGAAACCTGAAGGCCTGGGCATTGGAAAGATTTGAAATATCAGAAACACCAAGGGATATGGCTGGAGTCATGTTGGAGAGGCAAGATCTCTTACATAGAAGTAGTTACCATAGAAAATACAGATAGGGCATGCCCCACTGCTGATTGTAAAAGAAAGAAAGAGCAAGAAAGCAGAGAAGACAAATGATACACATGTATATGTATGCATATACTTGTATATTTATATTATGTATAGATACAAATACATATGTAACCATAATAAGAAATTTGTGAAGAATCTATATAAAGAAAAAGGTTAAATATTACTGAGAGAGGTGGAAGTCTCAATTATCAATGATTGTGTTTTTCCCCTAGGTTGGAATACTACATATTTTAAAATGTAAATTTCTTTCCAAATTAATTTGTATGAGAGTTTCTTCATTCCCTTAGTGACAGACATCTATCTATTGAGTCCTGGCAGTACATGACAGGCACTGTACTCTACACAGCCTGAATAGTGATGGATGAATCAAGCACAGACCTTCTCCTAGTGGAGCTGCCAGTTGAGTAGGGGACAGATACAATAACATGACAAATATGCATGTATAGTTGCAATAAACAACAAGAAGGGAGTGATCAGGATAGAGTGACAGAGAACAATGTATATAGGAAAAGCTGCTCTTTGATAAAATGACTCCAAAGCTTATCTGGGAGATTAAACAGGTAAAGTCAGACAACTATGGAAAGACTCTCTGAAAGATGTTTGAAAAGGTAAACAAAGGATACGGTAGAGCCCTACCATATATTATAATCTGTGAAGAAGCTATTTTCATTGTCAATTTGATCCCAAAAAAGAACAAAGAAAGAATAATATAGGTTCTAAAAAGCAGATAGATGATACATGATACATGATAGAAGATAGATGATAGATAGATAGTGTTGGCCATTAAGTTCATTCAGGTTTTTCTGTTACATCTTATGGGAAAAAACCCAAACGAACTTTTTGGCCAAACCCATACAAGTCTGTATATAGATATATCCTGTAAATAGATACATACATGTATATATGTACATGTACACATAAAGTGGGACTTTGAACAAGTTACCTTTGCTGAAATTCAGCTCTCTCAATCGTATATCTTGATAATGGAATGAGACAATACATGTAGAATGTTCAGCAGAGGTACAAGGAGCTTAGCAAGTACTTACCTAATGATGTTGTATTATTTTCTAACATCATCACTAGTGTCATCACCATCTTTATTCTATATTTATCCAGCTAAATATGACATGTCCAGGCATATTTGATGAATAAGTGGGGTATGAGAGATTAAGAGGCTTCTTAAAATAAAATAAGGTATAAACAAAAAATGTCAACTAACACAGTTTAATAAGTTCAGTCATTAGACAGAAGTAATGCTTAAGTTCCAAAGGATGAATTACAAGCCCAACCATAGCTGGGATCTCCTCACCAAAAAGGTTCATGATTGGATGCCAAGGAGAGGAATGGTGTGGGAATAGAATCAAGAACTGTGGTTACTTCCTTAAGCTCTTTGAGACATCAGTGAACATATCAGCGTTCCCTTTGGAATCTATAATGAGAGTGTAATGACACCTCCTTCACACTGCTCTCTGATAGACCAGTCTTTGACACCATAAGAGTTCCAGCACACGAGAAGACAGTGTGCACCTGGAGCTAAGGGCACTGGTCAAAGCACCAATGATTCCCAAGTAGGATCCCTAGGAATAAAATCCCTCTACCAGGTGGCACTTGAAATGGCCATGGTGAGAGGACCTTCAAGATGGCGGAGGAGTAAGACATGGAGATCACCTTCCTCCCCACAGATACATCAAAAATACATCTACATGTGGAACAGCTCCTACAGAACACATACTGAACACTGGCAGAAGACCTCAGACTTCCCAAATGGCAAGAAACTCCCAACATACCTGGGTAGGGTAAAAGAAAAAAGAAAAAAACAGAGAAAAAAGAATAGGGATGGGACCTGCACCTCTGGAAGGGAGCTGTGAAGGAGGAAAGGTTTCCACACACTAGAAGCCCCTTCACTGGAGAAGACAGTGGGTGGGCAGGGGGGAAGCTTCAGAGCCACAGAGGAGAGCGCAGCAACAGGGGTGCAGAGGGCAAACTGGAGAGATTCCCACACAGAGGATCGGTGCTGACCAGCACTCACCAGCCTGAGAGGGTTGTCTGCTCACCCACTGGGACGGGTGGGGGCTGGGAGCTGAGGCTCAGGCTTCGGAGGTCAGACCCCAGGGAGAGGACTGGGGTTGACTGCATGAAGACAGCCTGAAGGGGGCTAGTGTGCCACAGCTAGCCAGGAGGGAGTCTGGGAAAAAGACTGGGCCTGCCTAAGAGGCAAGAGACCATTGTTTCAGGGTGCGTGAGGCGAGGGGATTCAGAGCACCACCTAAACGAGCTCCAGAGATGGGTGCGAGCCACGACTATCAACGCGGACACAAGAGACGGGCATGAAATACTAAGGCTGCTGTTGCAGCCACCAAGAAGCCTGTGTGCAAGCACAGGTCACTATCCACACCTTCCCTCCCGGGAGCCTGTGCAGCCCACCACTGCCAGGGTCCTGTGATCCAGGGACAACTTCCCCGGGAGAACACACAACTCACCTCAGGCTGTTGCAATGTCACGTCGGCCTCTGACGCCACAGGTACACCCTGCATTCTGTACCTCTCCCTCCCCCCAGCCTGAGTGAGTCAGAGCCCCCGAAACAGCCGTTACTTTAACCCCCTCCTGTCTGGGTGAAGAACAGACCCCAGAGGGTGACCTACGTGCAGAGGCGGGGCCAAACCAAAAGCTGAACCCCAGGAGCTGCATGAACGAAGAAGAGAAAGGGAAATTTCTCCGTGAATCTCAAGAGCAGTGGATTAAATCTCCACAATCAACTTGATGTACCTGCATCTGTGGAATACCTGAATAGACAACGAATCATCCCAAAACTGAGGTGGTGGACTTTGAGAGCAACTGTAGACTTGGGGTTTGCTTTCTGCATCTAATTTGTTTCTAGTTTTATGTTTATTGTAGTTTAGTATTTAGAGCTTATTATCATTTGTAGATTTGTTTACTGATTTGGTTGCTGTCTTCCACTTTTATATATATTGTTTTTTTTTTCCTTTTTCTCTTTTTGTGAGTGTGTATATGTACACTTCTTTGTGTGATTTTGTCTGTATAGGTTTGCTTTTACCAATTGTCCTAGGGTTCTGTCTGTCCATTTTTATATTTTTAGTATAGATTTTAGCATTTGTTATCATTGGTGGATTTGTTTTTTGGTTTGGTTGCTCTCTACTTTCTTTCATTCCTTCTTTTTTTTAAATTATTTTTAGTTTTAATAATATTATTTTGTTATTTTAATAAATTTATTTTTATTTATTTATTTTTGTTTGTTTCTTTCTTTCTTTTCTCTCTTTTCTTCTGAGCCATGTGGCTGACAGGGTCTTGGTGCTCCAGCCGGGTGTCAGGCCTGAGCCTCTGAGGTGGGAGAGCCTAGTTCATGACATTGGTACAACAGAGACCTCCCAACCCCATGTAATATCAAATGGCCAAAGCTCTCCCAGAGATCTCCATCTCAATGGTAAGTCCCAGATCCACCCAATGGCCAGCAAGCTCCAGTGCTGGACACCTCATGCCAAACAACTAGCACGAGAGGAACACAACACCACCCATTAGCAGAGAGGCAGCCTAAAATCATATAAGTTCACAGACACCCCCAAACATACCACCGGATGCAATGCTGCCCACCAGAAAGGAAGGATCCAGCCACACACACCAGAACACAGGCACCAGTCCCTTCCACCAGGAAGCCTACACAAGCCACTGAACCAACCTTACCCACTGGGGGCAGATACCAAAACAATGGGAACTATAAACCTACAGCCTGTGAAGAGGAAACCCGGAACACAGGAAGTTCAGAAAAATGAGAAGATAGAAAAATACACAGCAAAAGAAGGAGCAAGGTAAAAATGTACCAGACCAAACAAATGAAAAGGAAATAGGCAGTCTACCTGAAAAAGAATTCAGAGTAATGATAGTAAAGATGATCCAAAATCTTGGAAATAGAATGGAGAAAATAAATGAAACATTTAACAGGGACCTAGAAGAACTAAAGAGCAAACAAACAATGATGAAAAACATAATAAGTGAAATGAAAAAGTCTCTAGAAGGAATCAATAGCAGAATAACTGAGACAGAAGAACAGATAAGTGACCTGGAAGATAAAATACTGGAAATAACTACCACAGAGCAGAATAAAGAAAAAAGAATAAAAAGAATTGAGGACAGTCTCAGAGACCTCTGGGACAATATTAGACACACCAACATGCCAATTATAGGGGTCCCAGAAGAAGAAGAGAAAGACAAAGGGTCTGAGAAAATATTTGAAGAGATTATAGTTGAAAACTTCCCTAATATGGGAAAGGAAATAGTCAGTCAAGTCCAGGAAATGCAGAGAGCCCCATACAAGATAAATCCAAGGAGAAACATGCCAAGACATATATTAATCAAACTAACAAAAGTTAAATAGAAAGAAAAACTATTAAAATCATCAGGGGAAAAACAACAAACAATGTACAAGGGAATCCCCTTAAGGTTAACAGCAGATCTTTCAGCAGAAACTCTGCAAGCCAAAAGAGAGTGGCAGGACATATTTAAGTGATGAAAAGGAAAAACCTACAACCAAGATTACTCTACCCAGCAAGGATGTCATTCATATTTGATGGAGAAATTAAACCCTTTATAGACAAGCAAAAGTTAAGAAAATACAACACCACCAAATCAGCTTTACAAAAAATGCTAAAGGAACTTCTCTAGACAAGAAACACAAGAGAAGGAAAAGACCTGCAATAACAAACCGAAAACAATTAAGAAAATGGTAATAGGAACATACATACTGATAACTACCCTAAATGTAAATGGATTAAATGCTCCAACCAAAATACATAGACTGGCTGAATGGATACAAAAACAAGACCTGTCTATATGTTGTCTTCAAGAAACCAACTTCAGACCTAGGGATACATACAGACTTAAAGTAAGTGGATGGAAAAAGGTATTCCATGCAAATGGAAATCAAAAGAAAGCTGGAGTAGCAATTCTAATATAAGACAAAATAGACTATTAAATAAAGACCATTAGAAGACAAGGACACTACATAATGATCAAGGGATCAATCCAAGAAGAAGCCATAAGAATTGTAAATATTTATGCACCCAACATAGGAGCACATCTCAATACATAAGGCAAATGTTAACAGCCTTAAAAAGGGAAATTGACAGTAACACAATAATAGTGGGGGACTTTAACACCCCAATTTCACCAATAGACAGATCATCCAAAAAAAAATAGATAAGGAAACACTAGCTTTATATGAAACATTAAACAAGATGGACTTAATTGATATTTATAGGACATTCCATCGAAGAACCACAGAATACACTTTCTTCTCAAGTGCCCATGGACCATTCTCCAGGATAGATCATATCTTGGGTCACACATCAAGCCTTGGTAAATTTAAGAAAATTGAAATTGTCTCAAGTACCTTTTCTGGCCACAATGCTATGAGACTAGATATCAATTACAGGAAAAAAAAACTGAAAAAAATAGAAACACATGGAGGCTAAACAATACATTACTAAATAACCAAGAGATCACTGAAGAAATCAAAGAGGAAGTCAAAAAATACCTAGAAAAAAATGACAATGAAAACACGACGACCCAAAAGCTATGGGATTCAGCAAAAGCAGTTCTAAGAGGGAAGTTTACAGCAATACAATCCTACATCAAGAAACAAGAAACATCTCAAATAAACAACCTAACCTTACACCTAAAGCAATTAGTGAAAGAAGAACAAAAAAACCCCAAAGTTAGCACAAGGAAAGAAAACATAAAGATCAGATCAGAAATAAATGAAAAAGAAATGAAGGCAATAATAGCAAAGATCAGTAAAACTAAAAGCTGGTTCTTTGAGAAGATAAAATTGATAAAACATTAGCCAGACTCATCAAGATAAAATGGGAGAAGCCTCAAATCAATAGAATTAGAAATGAAAAAGGAGAAGTAACAACTGACACTGCAGAAACACAAAGGATCATGAGCGATTACTACACGCAACTATATGCCAATAAAGTTGAAAACCTGGAAGAAATGGACAAATTCCTAGAAAAGTACAACCTTCTTAGAATGAATCGGGAAGAAATAGAAAGTAAAAACAGACCAATCACACACACTGAAATTGAAACTGTGACTAAAAATCTTCCAAGAAACAAAAGCCCAGGATCAGATGGCTTCACAGAGGAAATCTATCAAACATTTAGAGAAGAGCTAACACCTACCCTTCTCAACCTCTTCCAAAATATAGCAGAGGTAGGAACACTCCCAAACTCATTCTATGAGGCCATCTTCACCCTGATACCAAAACCAGACAAAGATGTTACAAAAAAAGAAAGCTACAGGCCAATATCACTGATGAACATAGATGCAAAAATCCGCAACAAAATACTAGCAAACAGAATCCAGCAGCATATTCAAAGGATCATACACCATGATCAAGTGGGGTTTATCACAGGAATGCAAGGGTTCTTCAAGATATGCACATTAATCAATGTGATAAACCATATTAACAACCTGAAGGAGAAAAACATTATAATTATCTCAATTGTTGCAGAAAAGGCTTTTTACAAAATTCAACACCCATTTATGATAAAAACCCTCCAGAAAGTAGGCATAGATGGAACTTACCTCAACATGTTAAAGGCCATATATGACAAACCTACAGCCAGCACCGTTCTCAATGGTGAAAAACTGAAACCATTTCCACTAAGAGCAGGAACAAGACAAGGCTGCCCACTCTCACCACTCTTATTCAACATAGTTTTGGAAGTTTTAGCCACAGCAATCAAAGAAAAAGAAATAGAAGGAATCCAAATCAGAAAAGAAGAAGTAAAACTGTCACTGTTTGCAGATGACATGACACTATACATAGAGAATCCTAAAGATGCTACCAGAAAAATACTACAGCTAATCAATGAATTTGGTGAAGTAGCAGGATACAAAATTAATGCACAGAAATCTATTGCATTCCTATACACTAATGATGAAAAATCTGAAAGAGAAATTAAGGAAACACTTCCATTTACCACTGCAACAAAAAGAATAAAATGCCTAGGAATAAACCTACCTAAGGAGACAAAAGACCTGTATGCAGAAAACTATGACACTGATGAAAGAAATTAAAGATGATACAAAGAGATGGAGATATATACCATGTTCTTGGATTGGAGGAATCAACATTCTGAAAATGACTATACTACCCAAGCGAAATAAAGATTCAACGCAATTCCTATCAAACTCCAAAGGCATTTTTCACAGAACTGGAACAAAAAATTTCACAATTTGTATGGAAACACAAAAAACCCCGAATAGCCAAAGCAATCTTGAGGAAGAAAAACGGAGCTGGAGGAATCAGGCTCCTGTCTTCAGACTATACTACAAAGCTACAATAATCAAGACAGTATGGTACTGGCACAAAAACAGAAATATAGATCAATGGAACAGGATAGAAAGCCCAGAAATAAACCCACGCGCATATGGTCACCTTATCTTTGATAAATGAGGCAAGAATATACAGTGGAAAAGAGACAGCTTCTTCAATAAGTGTTCCTGGGAAAACTGGACAGCTACATGTAAAAGAATGAAATTAGAACACTCCTTAACACCATATATAAAAGTAAACTCAAAATGGATTAAAGACCTAAATGTAAGAGCAGACACTATAAAACTCTCAGAGGAAAACATAGGCAGAACACTCTTTGTCATAAATCACAGCAAGGTCCTTTTTGACCCACCTCCTAGAGAAAAGGAAATAATAACAAAAATAAACAAATGGGACCTAATGAAACTTAAAAGCTTTTGAACAGCAAAGGAAAACATAAATAAGACGAAAAGACAACCCTCAGAATGGGAGAAATTATTTGCAAATGAAGCAACTGACAAAGGATTAATCTCGAAAATTTACAAGCAGCTCACGCAGCTCAATGTCAAAGAAACAAACAACCCAATCCAAAAATTGGCAATAGACTTAATTAGACATGTCTCCAGAAGATATACAGATTGCCAACAAACACATGAAAGAATGCTCAACATCACTAATCATTAGAGAAATTCAAATCAAACCTACAATGAGGTATCACCTCACACCAGTCAGAATGGCCATCATCAAAAAAATCTACAGACAATAAATGCTGGAGAGGGTGTGGAGAAAAGGGAACCCTCTTGCACTGTTGTTGGGAATGTAAATTGATATAGCCACTATGGAGAACAGTATGGAGGTTCCTTAAAAAACTAAAAATAGAACTACCATATGACCCAGCAATCCCACTACTGGACATACACCCTGAGAAAACCATAATTCAAAAAGAGTCATGTACCACAATGTTCATTGCAGCTCTATTTACAATAGCCAGCACATGGAAGCAACCTAAGTGTCCATCGACAGATGAATGGATAAAGAAAATGTGGCACATATATACAATGGAATATTACTCAGCCATAAAAAGAAACGAAATTGAGTTATTTGTAGTGAGTTATTTCTAGGGTCTGTCATACAGAGTGAAGCAAGTCAGAAAGAGAAAAACAAATACCATATGCTAACACATATATATGGAATTTATAAAAAAGAAAATGGTTCTGAAGAACCTAGGGGCATGACAGGAATAAAAACACAGACATAAGAATGGACTTGAGGACATGGGGAAGGGGAAGGGGAAGCTGGGACAAAGTAAGAGAGTGGCATGGACATATATACACTACCAAATGTAAAATAGATAGCTAGGGGGAAGCAGCCACATAGCACAGGGAAATCAGCTCAGTGCTTTGTGACCACCTAGAGGGGTGGTTTAAGGAGGGTGGGAGGGAGGCTCAGGAGGGAGGGAATATGAGGATATATGTATATGTATAGCTGACTCACTTTGTTATACAGCAGAAACTAAAGCAATTATATTCCATAAAAATGTTAAAAAAAAAAAAAAAAAGGAATGGCCATGGTGCCGATGAAAAATTACTAATGGGATGAGCCAGTTCCTAGCTAGAGCTTCAATACCTGATGGGGACCCTATGAGAGGTGGCCTGGAGAAGACCGGAGACCAAGTTAGCCACACTCATGGAGCTGGTCCCACCAGGGGCTGATGATGCCATCCAGGTCGCTGTGAGGGACAGTGAAGTAATACACTTCATTTCCCTAACATTGTGGGTTTCCGTCCATGCAGTCTGGAGAGATCCACTCATTTTTAGGCTTAAATATTTCCTGAATCACATTGTTTCCACCTCTCTCTTTTTGTATGCGAATATCTTTTTAAGTACAAACAAATAAGTCAGGTTTAAACTGGCTGTTTACCTGGTCAGTTTCCAAACTTGGGCCTTGTGACTTTTATGGAGAGCCCAAATTGCGCAGTGGCACTGAGAAAGCTCTGTGCAGAATGAAGCAGGGCTTGCAAGCATGAAAGCTTGTTCAGATTCCATGTGCAGAAAGGGATGCATAGTACATGAATGAAAAAGCTCCAGAAGGCTTCATCCCTCAGGCCTCTAAGCTTGAGGATAATATGAATGTTACCAGCTTCTCTGTCTGTGTTACAGAGCAGGACCCTGTGAGGCCTTCCTAGGACAGACTCCACTCCCATATCCTCTGCTTTAGCTTCTCTCTGAAGTACCTAGATAATAGTATGCAATGCACGTTTCCTGAGTTGTTTTACAGATGCTGAACCCCCCTCCCCCCAAATGGAAGAATTAACTACTTGATGACCATGACCTCATAACCCCCACTACTGGCACCTAAGGACTGATAACGTTCACCCTTGTGGCACTGCCCTGTTACTGCACCATCAACCAACCAGAGAATTGTGCAGGAGCTGATCACATACCCTGAGACTCCTCTTCCTCACCTAGCCTTTAAAAATGCTTTGCTGAGGGCTTCCCTGGTGGCGCAGTGGTTGAGAGTCCGTCTGCCGATGCAGGGGATGTGGGTTCGTGCCCCGGTCCGGGAAGATCCCACATGCCGCGGAGCGGCTGGGCCCGTGAGCCATGGCCACTGAGCCTGTGTGTCCGGAGCCTGTTGCTCCGCAACAGGAGAGGCCACAACAGTGAGAGGCCCGCATACAGCAAAAAAAAAAAAAAAATGCTTTGCTGAAATCCATCGGGGAATTCAGGCTTTTAGAGCATTAGCTGTCCCGGACTCCTTGTATGATGCTTTATGTTAAACACTGCACTGCACTTCAACACAACCCGGTGTCCGGAGATTGACTTTACTGCCCTCCAGTGAGTGGACCCAAGTTTCGGTTCAGTAACATCTGGATCTGACTTCCTTACTGAACAGCAAGTCAGAACAGAATTTGGAAGCTGTTTCTGCACTTACTTTCTACGTGACCCTCAGCAAAGCCCTTCACCAGGTTATAACAGTGAGAACAAGAAAATGCTAGTGAATATTGCAGCACTTACCCTAGGGGCCAGGAATGTTCTGAGTACTTATATGCACACTTATCCATTGCACCTTCTGAAATATCCTCTGAGATTAGTGTCTAAATAGATTGTCGTATTATTCCCACAATAATAATTACTGTCATAATAATTATTGGAATATAATGGCACAGAGCTCAGGATTTGGGGAAAGATTTTTTTAATGTAAACAACTTAAACTAGCATAGATAAGTATTTGCTACAATTACTTTTGTTATTTTTCAGAGGTGGCTCAAGCTCCTGTTGCTGCCAACCCAGCTCTGGCCCCTCAGCTGCCTTCATCTCTCCTTCTCACATTCCTTTGGCCACTCAGCCTTTGAAATTAGATGTTGGCTCTCCTCACAGACCTGGCCTTCCAGGGCCCACCTGGCCCAGTGGAAGCTAGAAACACAAAACCTGGAGTCTCACACACCCAGGGCCATGCAACCCCCATATGATGACTGCCTGAATCAAGTGTTGGGGTAGAGGTGAAAGGCCTGGGTTTACAGTCTGTCAACTTCCTCCCTTTCCCAACACTTTGCTAGAAAACTCTCTCCTCCCTTGCTACTTCCTCACCAGTTAATCTTCGTTACTAAACATTGGTAAATCAAGTTATATACATCATGAGACTAAAGTTCTCCCATTTGCTAAACACTTTACAAATGTAAACTACAATGCATGAGAAGGGTGCTGGCATATAGAAATCTCTAAATAAATAGGAAGAAGGAGAGAAAAGGCACAGGGCTTTGTCTCTCATCCCAAGACTGTGCAGAGACCCCCTGCTTCCCTGCAGAGACCCCTGGCTCTGGGGAAGCACGGATGCCTGGAGCTTTACTTCCAGCCAGAACCTCACCGTATGACCTTGGAAACCTTGATGAAGAGGTTAATACAGGGAGATAAAAAATGACGTTTCCAGAAGAGTTTCTACTTAAGATGTCTCTTTTGAGAAATACAGAGGTAAAACGCCACCTCTGGTGCCGTCTACTCCTTGATGCCTGGAAATGTCACCTAAGGGGATTATAGTCACATAAATGTGAAAACATCAAGGCTACTGGATGTGATTCACTGGTCCGGCCTCTGTTCTGAGATAATATCCTTTATTCTTCAAGGGCTAAAAAGTATCCTTTCGTTCATGGCCTTTTTGAATACTTTGGTCATTATAAGGGGTTTTAAGTTTTGGTGAAGGTAGTTTGGGTGCCTGGAATATGAAGGGAGAATGACAAGAATCCAGAGATGAAGAAGTATAAATGACCCAGGACTCTCATATGTGTAGCTTGAGGCAGAACACCTCTGAAGAAACTCCCTGAATAAAATAGCCATTTAACTGGAACTAATCATACAGCCAGCACGGGCTGAGGCTGGCACTCTGTTATGCTTCATCACATCAAATCTTCCCAGCAACCTAGGAAGAAAGGAATGGCAACCAACCTATTTCCCACAGGGGGAAATGGAACCACAGGGAAGCTAAACATCCAAAGAAAAAGTGTGACTCCACAGAAGCCATTGTCAGCAAAAGCATAGGAAAAGGGTGAATAAAGAGGGCAACTTTGGGTTTAGGAGAAACACACCTCAAACCAAGAAGACAGGGCGTCTTGGGCATGGGAACGCTCTTCTCTGCTCTGAGACCAGGGGTCTTTCTGATCCCCACGACGTGCATGAGGCATCAGCCCCTTTCTCCTCCCTTTGTGCTATAAGATCATTAATCAAAGACCCCTGGGCTTTGTGGTGTGAGTGGGAGAGGGCAAGCATACCAAGAGGCTGGAGAGGAACCAGGAGACCGCTCAAGGATAACGGCCTAAATCCACAAGAAGGAGGGCCACCTGCCTTGTATTTGTCTCAAGAATAAAGTTTGCTAAACTTGGAGAGGCAAAGTGAGGTATTGAGTGTGTAGTTGGGTATGTAACACTAGACTTCAAGGAAGTGGTCAGAGCTTCAGCTGTAAAGTTGAGAAGCAATTGTGTGTTTCTGGTGTTGAACCCTTGTAATAGAGAAGATGGTCTGGAAAGAGAGTGTGGATTAACAAAGAAAAATGGGAGGAAAAATAGGAGAATATTGTGGCCCAGAAACCAAGTATAAAGCACAAGTGTTTTAAAAAGAGGGATTGGGCATCTCTGTCACTGAGACTATAAGTAATAGAATTGACCAGTGGATTTTAATAGGTCATATGATTTGCAATGACTTTGGGTAAATTATGCTAATTGGCAGAAAGAATGGGGATCATTTTTCATCTTTTCTAATGCTCTTCTTAACTTTCAAATATTTTGAGTTGGCGTTGGTGACTTTTCCTGTTTTGATTTTATGGCCCCATTTAATTTTCAGAACATTTTCTAAATCTCAAAATATGCTAACCGTTGAAGGATGTAAACATTGAGCAAAAAGAAAATAAAGCTAGAATTATATATTTTCACTCATAAATTTTTTGTTACTGTGAGATATTTGTGTCTCTATTCTAATTACATAGTATATAACCTGGGTTAAAAAAGAATTTTGGCTAAGAATCTTTATCCGGAGTTAAATAATTAAAATTCACTTTCTTAATATAGCCTGTAATCTCTTTGTATTGGTCTTTATCCTGCCTCATCTCAGGAATGACATTGGACTATTTGTTGTTTTTAATGTGCTGAGATACCAGAGTGCCATTGAATTAGTTCTCCTTGGGGTTACCTGATGCTTTAGACTGAACTGTGTCCCCCCAAAATTCATACGTTGGAGCCCTAGTCCTCAATGTGGCTGTATTTGGAGATACAGTCTTAAAGAGATAATTAGATAAAATGAGGTCACTAGGCTGGGCCCTAATTCAATATGATTGGTGTCCTAAGAAGAAGAAGGGATTAGGACACTGACACACAAAGGGAAGATGCTGTAAGGACACAAGAAGGAGACAGTCATCCACAAGGCAAGGAGAGAGGCCTCGGCAGAAACCAGCCCTGCTGACACCTTGATCTCAGATTTCCAGCCTCCAGAACTGTGAGAAGATAAATTTCTGTTGTGTAAACCACCCATTTATGGTATTTATTATGGTAGCCCAAGAAGATTAAGACAGCTGGAAATAAGACAGTAATGTTCCAATCTTGAGCCTCCCCCTTGTCCTTGCTCAACATTTGTTAAGGTATTTTATATTCAGCAAAGATATTTTTACTTTGTGAATCTGCTGCTATGTTATCCATATGTTATCCATATTCTATTCATTCTACCAATATATTAACAAATATTTATTGTGTGCCAGGCAACTTTCTAGGTGCTAGAGAGAAATGAACAAAGCCAAATTGAAGTATATGTTTCCGCGCACAAAGGAAACAAATAAGGAAACAAAGAGGGTGACTTAATGAAGGTCATATGTAGAGTTACCTACAGAACTGGAATTCAAACCCAGGATTTTGATTTCTAGCCCAGCTTTCTTTCAATTTTATCCAAACTTCCTTCCATGCCTGGGGAAGGACTTCCACAAATAGTTGTTCAAACTTGCTCCTCCAATAAACCCAATGACCAAAAATTCCACCCCTGGAACTACATTCACTCAAATTCTTTCTACTCATCTTTTACCACAGTCACAGTACAATATTTTTTTAATCATTTAATAAATTGTTTTAGAAGTTTTATTCAGAAAATAAAAAGATATATTTGTATCTCCCTTGAGGAGCTGGCATACCTACTCATTTCAGCAAATTTAAATATGTACCTCTGTAGGTAAGTATGCCTTTATTTTCTTTGATTTCCATAAAACTTGAAGCCAAGTTTTAGAATCACTTATAACAAATACATTCATCCTGCATAGTATACACATCAATTTTCATTTATTTTCTTATACAGCAGGTTCCTATTAGTTATCTATTTTATAAATATTAATGTACATATGTCAATCCCAATCTCCCAATTCATCCCACCACCACCACCACCCACCACTTTCCCCCCTTGGTGTCCATACATTTGTTCTCTACATCTGTGTCTCTATTTCTGCCTTGCAAACCAGTTCATCTGTACCATTTTTCTAGATTCCACATATATGTGTTAATGTACAATATTTGTTTTTCTCTTTCTGACTGACTTATGACAGTGTCTAAGTCCATCCACATCTCTACAAATGACCCGATTTCATTCCTTTTTATGGCTGAGTAATATTTCATTGTATATATGTACCACCTCTTCTTTATCCATTCATCTTTTGATGGGCATTTAGGTTGCTTCCATGACCTGGCTATTGTAAATAGTGCTGCAATGAACATTGGGGTGCATGTGTCTTTTTGAATTATGGTTTTCTCTCGGTATATGCCCAGTAGTGGGATTGCTGGGTCATACTGTAATTCTCTTTTTAGTTTTTTAAGGAACCTCCATACTGTTCTCCATAGTGGCTGCATCAGTTTACATTCCCAATGACAGTGCAGGAGGGTTCCCTTTTCTCCACACCCTCTCCAGCATTTATTTGTTGTAGATTTTTTGATGATGGCCATTCTAACCAATGTGAGGTGATACCTCATTGTAGTTTTGATTTGCATTTCTCTAATAATTAGTGATGTTGAGCAGCTTTTCATGTGCCACTTGGCCATCTGTATGTCTTCTTTGGAGAGCGTACACATTTTTGTTATTTTTATTTTGACTTGGTTTTTGTGTGTGTGTGTGTGTGTGTGTGTGTGTGTGTGTGCTTTAATTCCCTCTGGTCTAGATTATCTATTTCCATGTGTTAAGGGAAGCTTCATTTAGAACCTTGGGACCAATAGTATAACTCCTGCTTGAAGCAACGGTGGCAAAAGTAAAAACTGCTCTAAAATAAAGGAACATTATGGCTGTCTATTTTACATTTCTTAATCTAATACAGAACCAGCCACATGACAACATACATATGTTTTCTCTTCACTATCTCCTAGTTTATATGCTTACATATGACATTTTCACCAATGTCAAATCTATTCATGATGTGGAGAAAACAAGCAATGCCACTTTAGTCAAGATGATGGATGAAGACAGCATCCTCATCCTTGCAGACAAAGATGGGAAAAATGTTAAAACTCCTCCAAAGAGGAGGTAGGAGAAGAAGAACTCTCAGTATATTCAACTATTTGTAAATTTTGGAAGAGCAGACTGATTTTTCCCATGTCTCCCAGGACGATTACTCCTAAACCCAGCCATTTGGCGTGAATTTGTAGGTATCAGAGGTAGAGGTGGGGGTGGAGCTGAATTATTGAAGAGATTGCAAAATCTTGCACTGGGAAGGGAAGGGGATTCCTTTCTTATCCAGAACTCTACTTTGGAGTTGGAAGTGGAGACAGCCACACCCTAGTTCCAAGGACTCCAGCCAAACATCACAGCAGCAATGAAATTTCCAAAACTTCTGCGAGCCAGTGCAATCCTTATTTTATTACAATTGCCTCAGGACCGATGGTGCCCTGGCCACCAGAAAACAGTGTGATCACCTGATGATCTTGATTATATGCTGAGTTGTTGAATAAACTAAACTTGGGCTACTACGGCAGAGAAACAGCTTCTCATCAGGAAGGTGCCCTCTAGAGCAGTCCTCTGACTGCTCTTTGCTTTTTACAGCCCTTTCATTTGCTTTTTCCAAGCATCTCTGCTCCTGACCAGAAGAGATGTTCAATCAATTAAGAGTAGTTCAAAAAAGTTCACTGGTTCACAAAAAGTCTTTAAAAAAGGAAGGATAAAATTTCTCCCCTTGAATTATAGCAAGGGTAAAGAAGGAAAACAAACTAGGCTGGTATCTGGCATGTCCTAAATGCATGATAAATGTCTACAAATTATTAATTCAATGGTCCCTTCCACTTACAAACCACTTAAAGACTAGAGCTTGAAAAGTGATTTCTGGGCTCTAAGCATCTATCTGAATTAGAAGTGGGGGAAAGGCTGAGAATGGTAGGAATTGAGAAAAGCACATACTGCACAGTTTCACATGCAGTTCTCCTTTGGCAAAATTGTCTCAATTTATAGACCTCACTGTAAACACACACAGAAACAATTATATTCACAATCTGTGACTGAGACACTAATACACCCCCAAAATAAAAAGGCATTTTTAATCCAATTTTATGAAGAAAAATTGTGGTTTTCATTATGTTAGTTATTGAAGAGAGGAATTATTCTTTAACTCTTGAAACCTCTACAACTCACTGGGGACTCTGGAGTGTGGGTGTACCAATTGCTTGCAGAAGCAGGCTACATTTCACAACATAAGCCTGAAGGGGGTGGAAATTAGCAAAAATATTAAGAGCCTTTATGTGGTTTTAGCCATGACATTATGTACTTGGCTTTTCTCATCCAGTTTAAGTATTGTAACCCATTATAAACATTGGGGAGAATAACAAATATAATTAAAGTTGTGAAACATTTTCCACTATAAGCTTTAATTCGAGAACACTTGAATTTTATGAATAATTCCTCTTTGAAATGTTCCATCTTCGGTGGTTTATCCAAATATGATTTCTTTGTTTGTTTGTGTGTGTGTGTGTTTGTTTTGGAAATATTGAAGATAGTTATCTGTTTGAGTGTCAGGACATGAAAATATTCATTTGCCGACTGATTTTGTTGAATACTTTTATAGAAATATTCCAAATGTCATAAATTGCCTGAATTTAAATTACAAACTTAGAAAGTGAGGCAAGCTTTAGTGAGAAATTTTAGAAACTAGAGTAAATGCCTGCAATGACTAATTAAGATCTTAGAGCAGACAATGTATGGAAAGAATTTAGGGAGAACTAATTCCAATTCATAGTCTTTCTTTTGTGTCTACGAAATCTGAAAATATACCCTCTTGGGTTGTATCAAACTTTTGCAAGTAAAAGACACAACTCAGTTCTATTACCACATTGTCTACTTGCTTATATTCAGGTAAGAAATAAATCTGTTCTTCTGGAATACTAGTTCTTGATTATCATAGAAAAAAAAAAATCCTGGCCTCCTTACTCTCCTTCTATTAATGTAAATCCAAAGGGATTGGATAAACATTTTTTTAATAAAACTTCCAGTTTCAGTTCTGTAATAAAGAATTTGAATTTTATCACCCTCATCCTTACATTTAGAAAAAGCTAAACAAATTAATCATCAATGACTTGTTTTGACCCATTAGGGAAATAAGGTTTTGGGGAAACTACTACCCCACAATCTGGAGGAACAAGAAAATCTAGAGTCATGGCTAAGATCTGCTTACCAAGATCTAGGAGCAGAAGTCACTGGAACCATAAACTGGTAGGAACAGTTCAGTAATAATTTTGACACATTGATGGAGGCTGAGTGTGAACTAGATCAGCATGTGAACTAGTGAGCATGACGGATCCAGAAGCTGCAATCTGAGGGTTTCTCAAAACATTTTTGGAATTTTATCATCAAGCTCCCCATGAGGTTTTCACTATGATGATCCAAGAAAGATCACTTCATGGCTTTTAAAGGAGGAGGTTTAAAAAAATTGTGGAATGATTGTGCAAAAATTGTGAAATAATCCCAGAGTGTTCTCCATGAAAATGATCTAGTCTCTAAGGAAAAAAAAAAAAAAAACCACAACACTTTATCAGAGCAATATCACAGGTGAGGGAAGATCATTCCTCCCAACCCAGCCCCCTCTCATCTTTCTGTCTTACCTGTGATGGGGAAAACAACTGTGAAGGTAACAGCCCAGCACATGTGCACACTAAAAGCCTGAGACTTAGTCATCAGATTATAAAATGCTTCCGCACACCTACTCATTACCACCATACCAGCAGGTGTCCAGTGTAATCACAGTGGATCATAGCTTAAACAACTGAAAGATGCAGACTTCCTCTAAGGAGGAGTTTCAGGAGAGCTCAAAGTTAAACGAGGAGACCAACATTAGGACAGAGGAACAACGTAAAGACTCTGGCATTTTGGGCTAAAACAAATTAAATGCTGCCTAAGTCCAAGAAAGATTAACATACATTCTCACACTAAAGGCCAATACAATTCAATTCCTCAATACAACATGTTCAGCATTCACTGAGAGGGTACAAGTCATGCCAGAAGACAAGGAACAACATTCTGACAGGACAAAACGGCATCAGAACCATACTCAGATATGTCAAAGGTGTTAGCGGAAAAAGTAGACAACATGCAAAAACGGATGGGTAATGTAAGCAGAGACACGGGGAACTCTGAGAAATAATCAGAAGAAAATTTCATGAATTAAAAAACTGTCACATTAATGGAAAATTTCTCTATGGTGTCATCAATAGACTAGACATGATTGAGAAAAAAAAATCAGTGATTTTAAAGGTATGTCAATAGAAACTTCCCAACCTGAAATTAAAAGAGGAAGAACTGGGCTTCCCTGGTGGCGCAGTGGCTGAGAGTCCGCCTGCTGATGCAGGGGACACGGGCTCGTGCCCCAGTCCGGGAAGATCCCACATGCCGCGGAGCGGCTGGGCCCGTGAGCCATGGCCGCTGAGTCTGCGCGTCCGGAGCCTGTACTCCGCAACGGGAGAGGCCACAACAGTGAGAGGCCCGCGTACCGCAAAAAAAAAAAAAAAAAGTTTAGTCCAATATGATTTGTTATAATTGTAAGCACAGGTATATCAGATAGGTAAGTAGCATGCACCCTAGAAAGCATTTGTTAAATTATTAAGGCTTCCCTATTTGCGGTGTGGAGTTAGACAAGCCAAAACATTAAGTTTCTAATTTCAGTTCGAAAAAGTTAAAGATGTTTAAATGTGCTTGGAAATGGAGCTAGAATTTTAAGAAAATTAAAACGATAACTAAGTGTTAAGTTTTAAGTCAACATAAAGTCTACTAGATTCATGTGTGAAAGAAGATTTGCTCTTAACTTTTTTTTTAAAGAATTTTCTGAGAATTAACAGCCTTGCTGCATTTTCTTTTCTTTTTTTATAATTTTATTTTATTTATTTTTGGCTGTGTTGGGTCTTCGTTGCTGCGTGCGGGTTTTCTCTAGTTGCAGCGAGCGGGGGCTACTCTTCGTTGCAGTGCGTGGGCTTCTCACTGCAGTGGCTTCTCTTGTTGCAGAGCACAGGCTCTAAGCTCAAGGGCTTCAGTAGTTGTGGCACCTGGGCTCAGTAGTTGTGGCGCATGGGCTTAATTGCTCCATGCCATGTGGAATCTTCCCACACCAGGGATCGAACCTGTGCCCCCTGCATTGGCAGGCAGATTCTTAACCACTGCACTGGCAGGGAAGTCCTGCTCTTAATTTTTAAGAAAAGCTATATATATATATTTTTTAATATATTTTGTTTCCATTTTTATTATTTAATTATTTTTGGAAAATAAAAATATTTGAGTACAGTTTGAGTTCTAAAATATTTGTTTTTGTCAAGGTATTTTGACTCTGCTTCTTAATCAGACATGTGCATTTTCTCAGAATTTCTTCATACTTATTCCATACATTTGAATTATACCAAGTTACTATCTAAAGAGTATTTTCAAATTGCCATATTTTGTTTACATTCAAGTACTTTGATCACCATGCTAATTTAAGCTGCTTTTACTTCACTTTCGGTGTCAGGAAACAATGACCTTCATCAGAGCCAGTCCATTTCTGAGACCCTGGATCCTGATGTGAAGGATGTTGTTATTAATTTCCAAGCTTACTGCTGTGTTCTCAAGGACTGGAAAAGCTATGTTTTTAATTTACAAGCTAAGAGATCAGATATTATTTTAAACTCCAAAAAAGTAACTGTAAACAGTCTCATTTACAAATAGCCTTTTCACAACAAAGAAAACCCAAGCGACACAGAAAGGGCAACCTTGAGAGAGGAGAATTTTGGGAAAGAGGAGAAAATTGCTGAGATGCTGGAGAGTCACACGTGTGTGGGTTAGGAAGAAGATTGGGGATCTAGGGGAAGAGGGGACTTGTAAATCTAAGAGACTGCAAACACATAGCATACTCCAATGTTCATTGCAGCTCTGTTTACAATAGCCAGGACATGGAAACAACCTAAATGTCCAATGACAGAAGAATGGATAAAGAAGATGGGGTAGGTAAATACAATGGGATATTACTCAGCCATAAAAAGGAACGATCGTAGACATGTGAATGGACCTAGGGTCTGTCATACAGAGTGAAGTAAGCCAGAAAGGGAAAAGCAAATACCGTATATTAACACATATATGTGGAATCTAGAAAAAATGGTACAGATGAACCTACTTGCAGGGCAGGAATAGAGAAGCAGACGTAGAGAATGGACATGCGGACACAGTGGGGGAAGAGGAGGGTGGGACAAATTGGGAGATTAGGATTGACATATATACACTACCATGTGTAAAATATATAGCTAGTGGGAACATGCTATAAAACACAGGAAGCTCAGCTGGGTGCTCTGTGATGACCTAGATGGGCCAGTTTAAAAAAAAAAAAGACCCTTGCAACAACTTGGTGGGCAAAAGAAAGCACAGCTGTGGTAGCAACATGTGTCTGGGTAGAGGAAGTTAAACCATTCTCTGGGTTTCTGCTAGTCCCAGAGCATTATACAAAAGCATATGGAAAATGCTATCCTTGAGAGAGACAATGTGTCTCTGTCAGATGTCACTGAGAGAAGAATAACAAACCTGAGAATGTCTGATGCTGGGAGGGACAGCAGGACCCCTGTGAGGACCTGGTGATAGGAGGGAGAACAAAGGCACCAGTAGCGAAAGATATGCCAGCCCACGGCTAGAGTGGATGAGGTACATCTTAGCTGATGGTGGTAGAAGACAGAAGCCACACACACAGGTATCTCTGATGTCTTAATACCCCAGAAGTAGCCCTGATGCCATCTTTCAGAAAAGCGAAGAGGGAGCAATTTTAAATTGCTCGAGAAGTCTCTGATGCGTCTGATATTAGCCTGAATTGGTAAGATCAGGTAATTGAGGACTAGGTTGTTTGGAACTCTAGATACCAGTTAAGGTTAATCATGCAAAAATAAAGAAATTTTTTGACCTTTTTGCCCAATTGGAAAACCTATGTTCATGTATCATAATTCTTGAGAATTACTCTTCAATGAAAGTGAGTTCACTTATAATAATCGTAGAAACCCATCTCCAATATTAAGTATTGAGGACCATTGTCCCCATTTTAAATGTCCAAGCTCCAGATAAGTTGTAGACACGATCAGCATTTGGGAGTCATCCTAGGAATTAGGAGAGCTGGACTTCACTCCAACAATAACCCTCCCTGCATGAAGGACCATCCACAAAGCTTGTCATCAATTAACAAAGGGAAACACAGGATTTAACTAACCCTACATGGCAAATATGAGAAAGGCTGTAAGAAAAAAACATAGTGTTTTCTAAGGTAAAAGGAAATACAGAAAGCCCTGGTGAAGACTGGCCACAGATAGATACAGGAATGCAGAAGCATCCATACCGCAGAGCATCACAGGAGAGAAAAACTCCTCCCAAACCAGCAGGTGACCCTGCAGCAACCAGTCTTGCCCTTTAAGCATCCAGGAGTGCTCATCTGAGGATCTTAGTGTGTGCCCTTTTCAAGTTTCCAAATAAAGGAGGAAGATTAAGAATATTCTCAATGAAAAGAATCCTTTTCAGGAGCTAGGATTTCAGAAAAAGTCATGGGATCTGAAATATAGTTTAGAAGTCATGAGTTTGTTTCCTGTCTTTATCACTGACAAGGTATGGGAATTTGTGCAATTCGTGCAAACCTCAGTTTCCCCATCTGTACAACCAGAAAAACTAAAATGAACCCTGGCTTATTGGTTCACTCCCCAATTAATCATTCCATACCACCTTCCTTTTGTCACTGTCAACTCTAGAGAGTTGGCACTTTCCCAGACCACCTCCAGTCAAGAACAGCCAATGAGATGTGGGGGAAGAGTGGGCACTTCTTCCACTGTTAGGCTTCCACACTGGTTCTCTTCTTCCTTCTTCCTTTTCCCTGTCTTGCCCACAGATGATAGCTGCTTCTGAAGCAATCACAGTCTAACCAGGAGACACCAATGTGAGCACAATTGACCAACAAGATAAGAATGGTTTAGAAGGTGCTCAGTCCAAGATGCCCTGTGAAGCAGCTGCATCAATATTAGCAACTGCCATTCTCTGGACTTCCTGTCTTGGATTAAAAATTAATCCTTACTTGTTAAATCAGTATGAAGCATATTTTTAACTATTTGTAGCTGAAAGCATTCCTAAACACCAAGACATTTTTGTACCTGTTTTAAATTAATAAGCAATATAAAAATAAGATTTCTTATTATTATACTTAAAGATACATAACATACCATAGTATATAAATTTTAAGTTACACTGAATAAAATTAAGTGACATTTATTTATGCGTCAAATGAATCACATTTATTGAAAAAAATAAAATCATGTATGTATTGCACCACTGAAAAGATGAATGTCTCTCATAGCTCTTGAGCCACAGACAAATGAGAGACTATGATAATTTTATTTTAAAACAGAAAATGTATGATAAATTGGCTCTGTTGGAATCGTAGGATGGAATAAAGATATTTTGTGATGTCTTTGTGTCTTTCCTCGGGAAACTTGCCCTGGCAAAGATAAAAGCTAACCTTAGCAGAAGAAAACAGTCCAAAAGTACTCCCTTCCTTATTCACTGACCACACACCACCTTCAGAAGCACTGCCAACTCATGCCTCAGGGATACTGCCCAAGCTATGGGTCTGAATCCCCCAGGGGCCTCGCCCAGCCTGCCAATCCACGCCATTTCCTGCTATTTCCCTCAACACCACCTATGCTCCATCCAGAGAAATACCCAATCGCCGCTGAACAAATAGTTCAACAGTTTGTTTATTTTTCCTATGGAGAATGCCCTTCCCTTAATTGTGTCTGTCAGGAAAATCCCTCTTATCCTGCAAGGTCCTCCTCAAATACCTGTTCCTCGATGAAACTCTCCCCATCAGAGTTTACAGGTCCCTCACGCGATATGCTCATGACATTAGCACAATGTCTTTGTTGTAGGCACTAGCCACAATGTGTATCTTTTATCAGATTATACAGCTCTTTCCACCAGTTGAACGTGAGGCCAGACCCCATCCCCTTAGCATCCTAGGTGCTAACTTAAGATACATCATGACCTTCTGGCTGACTGGAACTGACTTTCAAGTAGATAGATTCAGGTTTATCTAAGCACTAAAGAATGGAAGACAGCAAAGAAGTCACACAAAGAACTTTTGTAAGACTGGGGGTAGAGGTTCCAAATTATTATTTTTTAATTACTTTAACACATGTCTGTATACTTTTTTGTTTACTAGTTAGGTATACTCACTTCATTAAGTAAAGGCTACTTCTCTGAACTCTACTTATGGAAGAAAATGTATACTTCAGCTGACCAATAATCCCCAGTATTTTCACATAGCATCTCTTGAGAAGAGATTCGGGAACTATCTCCCACATTTAGAAACAGCTCAACGATCCAATTGGTCTTTGATGCCCAGTGGCCTCCAGGATAGATGACAATGTGTGCTTCCCCTAGGGATTACTGGTTTCCATTTTTATCCCTAGTGCTTGACGAAACACCACATGAAAATGAAAAACCTATACCAACTTTCCTAATTGAAGCTGTGTCTGATTATGGAAGCACTTAAAACATAAAAATGGATTGCACATGGCCTGTTCCTGGCACTGAATTCAGGCATCACTTCCTGTCATCAATTCTTGGTAGGGCAGAACCAAGCCAGTCCGGGGCTATGAAGTTATGATGAAACGTGGAATGGTAAGAATATTAATTTTCAACTGACAACACTTTACCAGATACAATTTCAAAGCATTTTCCTGGCTATTTAACTTTGTAGGCAAATGCTACCAGAAATGCCACAGCGTACCTAAGAATTTGAGTTTATATACAAATTGAATCTATGTAGGGTGCTGAAGTAAACTGTTCACAGACATTTTTTACTACCAGAGGGCAGTTGGCTTCAGCCTGAAACTTTCGTAATAATTAGAGCTACATGACTAGTCAGTTTCTAATTCCTATAAGCCTTCAATGACAGGAACCTAACAAGATAACACAAGTCTGTGTTTGACTACATCCACATTTCATTCCCTACCCAAACCACGCTTCACTGGAGGAGGGACGGGAAAGAGGAGGGCTGTTATTATTGTTAATGTTCAACAGAAATTAAAATTTTATTAGGAATTTGACCCTAATAAGGGCAATGAAGACAATTAGAAGATATCCACTTTAGAACACCAAACGGCTTAATTATCAGTTATCCTTAGGAGATAACTAAGAGGAAAGGGGAGGTGTTTTAACCATAATGGGGATCTGTATAACCATGCCTGCTACATGTGTCCAGTCTGTGCTCAAGCTATGAAAGTCTTCATGGTCCCTGAAAACCTACATTGAGTTCATGTCAGCAGATCTAGGCCAGCCTCTCCTGGGTTAGGCAGAATCTATGCTGCATAGTTTAGAAAAAAAAAAAAGAGCTCTTTGGAATCACCCAGATGGATTTCAGATCTCAGATTTGCCACTTACTGGCTGAAATCTTTATGGTTTTTTTTAACATATGAAAAGACATTCTATTATTTTACTATATGATATATTAGTGACTACACCAGGTTGCATTTTCTCAAATGGCAAACAAAGCACAGGGCAACGTTTCTCTTTGATTCAAGAGAACTTCAATATCACCACTCTTTGAGAGGGTCCAGTTTTTTGTGACAGCTGTGGGACAGTCCACCAGAGTATCAATGATGCTTGGTAATAAAGAACATTTTGCTAAATTGTTCTATCATGGTTCTTGCACACAACATTTACCTTTTCTTCCTCATCTGTTTTTTTCTGCACTTGAGCATGTGTTTCCTCATTATTATGCACAGGATCTGATCCGGGGATAGGTTTTTTGTGTTCACATGGAACATCCACAGAAGGGTGATAACATACTCTCATCTTGCCATCAGATGTCAAATCAAACTCTACTTTGCAATAATAGTCTTCTGGAAGAGAAGAATAATATAGACCGATGAAAAATGCAGTATAATGCCCCATCATCATTTATCCATTCCCCTCCTGTTGGACATTTAGCTTTTCTCACCTTTTCCATTATTACAAACACTCTTTGGATTAGAAATCTATATCTCAAATAGCCCTATTTGATATCACCCACTGTGCTGCTGCTTCAGCTCTGGTGTATCAGGATGCCTATCAGGTGGTCCAGAAAAAGCTGTTTTGAAGAGAAATTGTTTTAAAATCTGCTTCCAGCATACCAATGTTCATACCTGGACTGGAGTCCACCATTTTGTCTCTGGAATTTTATCTCTTAACTTCAGGTCACGCTTATGTGAAAATGGAGAATACAATTCAAAAAGCTAAGTAACATGGTACCCTTAGTTAGTTTTTTTTTTTTTTAACATCTTTATTGGAGTATAATCGCTTTACAATGGTGTGTTAGTTTCTGCTGTATAACAAAGTGAATCAGCTATATATATACATATATCCCCATATCTCCTCCCTCTTGTGTCTCCCTCCCAACATGTTGTCCTGCATATGAGAATGGAGTTCAGCAGCTAAAAGCAACTGCAATGGTTGACACCAATAAAACTATTTTAAAATGTGAAAGAAAAAAAAAAAGCTACATAAAAGCAGATGGCACTTTGTGGAAGAACCAATGAAAAGCCATTTCCATTTCCTTTTGCTCCTGAAGACAAAGGCAACGCCAGGAAAAAATGTGTGAGATCCCTTCCAGATACAACAATCCATGGTCCTTCCAGATACAACAATCCATGGTTTATTTTCTAGCCAGTGATGTGTTTGAACTTGGTTAGTCATCCAGACGGGACGAGAATGGAGCAAGTCAAATGATTTGAAGCTTTCCTTTCATCCCAAGAAAGCTAAATGACTTAGTGTCTCTCTAATAATAAAACTTACATAGTGTCCTCCTAAACGCTGGTCACTGCCCTAAGAGCTTTAGTCTATACTAAATCATTTAGTCCAATGATCATTAATACTTACATAATAATTAATATTGATGTTCAATGTGCTGTGTGTTTATTAACCCTCAATCCTCACAAAATTTTATGAGGTAGATATCTTTGCTACCTCCTTTTATGTGGAAACTGAAGCCCTGTAACCCAGCTGGTTACAGTGCGGTGGAGATGAGAGTTGAGGTATTTGCTCAGGAGCCAAGCTCTTAGCAACTGCGCCTGCAGCCTCTGGCTCTGAGCAGGTTCTAGCTGTCACTTTTGTTGGGTGGTTTTGTTTGTTGTGCTGTTCCAGCCGCTGTGATAAGATCCTATTCAAGAGCTGCCTGCCTGTCCTCCCAGGATGAGAGGTAAATGTGGAAGCTGAATTTCGTGGATAAAGAAAACTAGGTCTTTGGAGAGAAGGCAGACCAGTTACCCCGGCTTCATTTGTTAGCCATTCAGTTTAGGAGCATGGTTGTTTTTTGTTTGTTTGTTTGTTTTTTGTTTTGTGTTGTTTTTTGTAGAAACACCTGGGATTAGAAAAGGTCCTGTTTCTTCTAGAACTTTCATATTTTGCATTTATAAAACTATTCTTAAGCAAATGACATTATTCCACAATTTAGTATTTTGGGGGGATTATTAGGTGATGTCGTGGGCCTGAATTTGAAGTGTAGGAGCCCATCATTCTTCAGTTCTTCGTAAGGAGGTCCTGCTACATCAGGTTAGGGTAGCAAAGCCCATGTGGCCTTAGACAAGTCATGTCATGCAGCAGGGATTGGGTATTCTCATCAGCAAGTGGTATAATGTGTGTGAGGGGCTTGGTACAACCCCTCACACACAAGGAGTACAGAAACCCATGAGTCAGCAGTGCTGTTATACCATTATGATTACGCTCCTTCTTACTATTATCATCAATATTATAACTGGCATTTAAAAATTATTGTCGGACTTCCCTGGTGGTCCAGTGGTGAAGACTCCACGCTTCCACCGCAGGGGGTTCAGGTTCAATCCCTGGTCTGGGAAGTTCTGCATGCTGCGGGGTGCAGCCAAAAAATAAAAGAAAAAAAGAATTTAAATTAAAAAATAATATATTGTGTTGCAAAGTTCTTGGACACCTGGAAGTAACTGAAATCCAAGGCAGGGTTTTCCAGTCTTGAGTCTGCCCCTTGGCAGACCTTCCCTGGAGCCTGAGAGTCTACAGATGTGGCTTGAGGCCATCTGATATGCAGGCAGGTGTGACCTCACCAGACAAGATCAATGCAAAAGAACACTACCAGACAGCTGCACTCTTAGGAAAATCATCACTCCTGCTGTTGCAAAGAGCTACACTTTCCTTTGCTTCTGCCTCTATTTTTGAGCTCCTTTTTTTCCCAACATACATGACACCAAGGCTGGGAGGACTTGTGTACACACAGGGCCCCTGGGAGAAGGCAGCCTTTTGGGCCACCATGGGTCAGAAGGGCCAGACCCGGCACCCCGAATGCCTCTGCTGGTGAATACAGAGGCACAATCAGGCCCTTGAGAGGCTTACTGCCAACCCCACTCCTCCTGGCTGAGCCAGTGGAAAATGCATTTACATTTGGCAAATGCCAATGTAACTGGGCTTTTTTAAATTCCAGAAGACTTTAATTGCAGAAAATGACTTAAGTTTAAATCCCTTATTGTCTTTTTTTTTGCTCTTGAAGCTGAGCAAGGAAATGAGACCAAACTAGAGTTTAATAAAAACAAGTTCCCAGTAGAATTCAGAGCACATCTTTAAACTGCCTTAAATCTTCTGTCATGAAACGCTGCCCAGCGAACTGCAAGAGGTCAACAGCCTGTTTCTAATTTATACGTTTTACTCTCTTCAAGAGATGGGAGGAAAAATATCCCGAAAATAATGTCTGCAAAGTGATCACAGTTCCCACAATCCTGCGTAATTGCCAGCCTCTGTTCAACTCCTTGGAGAGGAAGAGACCTCAGCATGAGGGAGGAGCTAGGAGGGTCCCCAAGGACCTCTGTGAGGAAGGAGAGCCGCCCCAGATCAGCACCTCCTCAGGCCAAGCGCTCGTGAACGTGATGCCGCTGCGTCCTCGGGCAGCTCTGTGAGACGTGTTTGTGTTACTGTGTAACGGGGTGAGTTCAGAGAGTCAAGGCCCGAACGCTAGCCATTTGCAAATGTCATATAATATGCAAGTCAAACCGGGTCCACCTACTTCCCAAATCAATTTTCCTGCCAGACCAAATATGGGACACTCAGTTCAATTTGAATTTCAGATAAGCCAGATGTTCCTAGTAGCCTCACAAACCAGGGTAAGACTTTAGTGTAAATGTGTCCCAAATAACACATGGAACGTAAATATACTAAGAAATTATCCATTGCTTATCTAAAATTTCAACTGAACTGGGCATCTTATATTTCTACTTGCTAAATCTGGTAGCCTCAACATTAGGAGATTTCTCCTGATAAGAACCAAATGTTAAATATCTTGTTCTCTTAATTGGTATAGGTCTCAATTCAATTTATAAAGATAATGTCTATTTGGCAGGGTGTATAGGACATTGCTAATATTTTATTTTAAGCTTATGAGAGGGAAAGGAAAAAGAAAAAGGGAAGAAATGATGGAGGAAGGGAAGGAAGGAGATCAGGAGGGGAGAGTGAAGGAAAAAGGAAAGAAAGAAAAAAGATGGAAAAAAATATGACGTCTCAGAACATCTGCTATTAAAACAACAACAAAAACACTTCTATATCAGAATTATAGACTACTAAAAAGTAATTTAGTTTACAACTAAAATTAATAATAATTCCTTATACAGGACATTTATTTAGAAAGATAACTTGTAAAATATTATGTTGGACCATTTCAGTTTAAATATGCATATATTTTACTAACTAAATTATACTACTAATGCAATGTTTCTCAAATATTATCATAACCAAGCAGACCTACAGTAATTAGATTACAGTGAGACATCTAAATTATATGCAGATAAATTCTGTTTTCATCCATTTCAGAACATATCCTACAAGTCCCAAAACATCTGGATGTCTGCAAGCAACTAAAACTTTGGCAAAATAATTCACCAATTTAATTTTTTTAAAATATTTATCCAGAGGTTGTATCTCTTTATACACACACAGTCACATTTCTCATGAGTTTAAGAAGTCATTTGATCTCTCCAGGCCTTGGCAATTGTCTCCATGTAATGAGGCTTGGGCCTCAGGACCCTAACAGACCTCTCACTCTAATATTTAGTGATTTTCTGAGTCAGCTTTCAAATGGGTAATTGCAAGTAGTAGAAGATTTAAACATTGCTGTTCTCAGTTGAAAGGTGGTTAGAGCATACAAATATACACTTATTTCGTTCTTGTTTAAGCTTCCAGGAATATAAGACACGGTATTTATCCCCTGCATGGATGACCACTAATCCAAGTAAACATAAGGTGAAAGAGTGTAACTGATGGCGGGAGGGGGCAATAAAATCACACTGTAATCTTTTCTATTTACTTAAGGCTCACTGTATTTATTTGAAAATGCCAAGATATATTCCAATGGGAACAGAGACCTAGGAAAATAAAATTTCACTCAGGGCTGACTTCACAATGATTTAACTATAAAAATTCCTTTCCTTGTCATCCTTTAATTCTCAGTCTGTGTGCCTCTAAAGTGGAGAGGAATGACCGTATCAAGTTCCCATGGCAATCCTGCCTGACGGGGGCATTCGCTGGCTCCTGGGGCCACACACAGGAAAAGACATAGCTCTGCCTTCAATAAGCAGGGAAAACATGGACCCAGCCAAGCTCAACACACTACAACTGGTTTGTAACAGCCATCAATGAAAGGGCTTTTAGGGAATGTCAAGAGAGAGCCCCAAATCCTTGGAGGAACCCAGGGCCGATCCTCAGAGGAGGAAACAGAATGGGTGAGGGAACACATCAAAGCTAAACTAACACTATTGTGGTATCGTGGGCCGAAGGACCATGGGCTATGCCGCTGTGTCCAGGGTGAGGGTGTTTTAAAATACTGTGTATTAATAGAAGCTTGAGGAGTACAAGCCCAACAGATCAGGAGATGATTGCCACTGAAAGGATAGTTTGTTTCAGATCCCAAGAGGAGGGGGCCACCCTGGGAAGCACCAGGGTCAGTCAGGAGGCAGAGGGAGCAGTGGGCAAGAGCCTTTACTATAGTTTCCTTGGAAGGAACGGGCGAGTCAGGGTACGCACACAGGCCTAGGACTGGCTGGTTTGAGTGATCAGTGCACTCTGGGCATAGGGACTGTCCCCGGTTGTCTGGTCCTTGTCCCTCGGGTGATTATGGCAAGAGGTAGTGACCTTTGCCCACTGCACACCCATCACCTTGGTGGGCACAGCATTCCTAGAGGAAGTAATGGGTGTTGTGGTCATTCTTGGGAGGAGAAGGCCCTGCCTGATCCAGTGGGGTCCAGCTCCTGAGGCATTAGTTCTATTCTCCACAGTTCCTCACGGTGTTCATGAGGCCTCGTGGGGCAGCCAGGCCCATGGGAACATTTCACCTCTAATTCGAAGGCACTGATAGTCTAATTGTTGGTGAGCTTGTTGCACGAGATGCAAGAGAAAGACAAGGACAATTGTCACCCCCCTTATCACCTCCACCTCCCACAAAGGAGAGGACTTGGTGAAGCTCAGCAGCACTGGCAAACACATCTGGACACATACCAAACATACAAGGCATTCTTTTACGTTCACTTACTCATATAAAATGTTTCTAAATATATATTTAGCAAACAATCTCGATTTCAGAGCCTCTAATAAGCATCATGAATGTTAATGAAGCCAGGTAGTGTTTATATGCCAACATAAAGTAAAATTCAAGTCATTTTTCGTTATTGCCAAATATCTAAATATTAGACATTGTGTAAACAAGCATTACCTAATCAGAATCTTCCATATTCTATTACAATCTTGGAGTCACTAATTATAGATGAAGTGCCCTTATGGATACACGCACAGAGGAAGAAAACCACAGAAGCAAAGCCGTTAAGTTCCTCACTACCACATAAAATTTACAGGTGGGAAAACTGGTGTCCATCAAAAAGACCAATGTCACTCGGGAACCCACCAAAAGCACAATATTGAGACGACAATGTTTATATTTTTTTCACAATTATGAAGCTCTTTTTTATTTCTCCCAAATGGAGAGACAAATATATATTAAAATAATGATGGCATCCATAAAGTGGAACACTAGAATAAAATACCTGTATTTACTGACTTTAATGTTTTTTAGTTTGGAGTGAGAAGAATAACTTTTATAAGATATTCTATGGCCAAAGTTCTCCTCCTGGATTCTTTTCAGAATGAAGCATTGTAAAAAAAAAAAAATCTGCCAAACAAACAGTTGTGAGGTTTACACAGTAGAAGGATATGGATATTTTTGGAAGAAAACACATGGGAATCATTTCCAAAGCACTTCTAAAGAGTCATTCACGATAAAACAATAAAATATTAACCATAAAAACCTGAGAAGGTAAAAGTCATGGCGATAAAATCTCTTTAGCTTGGCCACACACTGAAAATGAGGGTGTTAACGTAAATCACGAGGCACTGTGGCCCGATGCCCTGAGATCAAGAGCAAAGTGTGGGACAAACACGCCTTTCACACTGACTGACATAGGCCCCTAATCGTGCAGGTCAGAAGGCTCAGAGAACAACGTCCATCACTCCCTGCTTTCTCCATCTCTGTTAAGTGAGATCACAAACAAAATTTTACTCAGTCAAGGTACAGCAAAAGTCAGGGAATAAGGATGAGAGCTAAGCATCCAGCACACCCCCCTCCCCAACAAAAGGGGACTAGCTTTAAAAGTAACTTTGATCTCTATCTTATTCCAGACCAAGACTTGTTTTTTAAAGATTACAAGGTGGTGTTTGTACTCTGTTTGTTGCTGCGAAGATTGGGCTCGAACTGTAGTGTAATAGTTAAGAATATAATATTGCCCCTACTTCACGATTCCCTTACAGCATCCTCTTGACTAGGGGAAAGGTTCACAGCCTGGATGAGGCCCCTGGTGACCTGACCTTCAAAGCCTGGTGTGCCGGAAAGACTCTGTTTGTAATTATGCGTTACTTCGACAAATTTGTAAAATATGGACAAAAAGCAAACCAAAAAAGTCCCAAAATGTTTTAAGAGCAGAGGGAAGGGAATGGTCTTAGAAAAGTTTTGTTTTGTTCTGTTTTCCTCCAACAGAGATAGGAAATAGATATATGTTTGAAGTGGAGGAGTTAAATTCTGAGTGTATCCACTCCTCCTGGTCTCCTTTTCATAGTAAGAGAAACTGACACAAAGGACGTTTTCAAATACTAATAATAACCACTGATCTGTACTTCCTAATAGCCAATATTTGCTTAAATTCAGTCGGGCCTGTTATTTTAATATAAGAAAAATACTTAAGTAGAAGTAAATTCTAAAATAATAGATGTTTTATTTAAAAGTAGACTTCTCGGGAATCTGTACGACATAAATTATTGAATTCTTTATTTGCTCCCAAGGACATTTTGCCACATTCAATCAGAACAGAAAATTTTGGAAAGAGAAACTTGATAATTTACCTATTGTGCAAAAGTTGTGAAATACCAAGATATTTATGGGTTTGGCCGTGGCTGGCAAATTAGAAAATTATTTTATTTCATTTTTAAAAGGTGGTGTTTAGAAAATTCCCAAAATATGTCCTACAAACTTTTCCCATTGAATTCTTGTTCTACTCCTTAGTATTCTGCTAAATATTGATCTTAAGAGGAATTCTGACACCTAATTTTGAAAACAAAATTAAGAGGCTTTTTCCCCCCTTTAAAAACGAGGAACTGGTTGACCAAGGATTGTCGATCACGTTGAGAGCATCTCCTGGTTGTCAGTGAAGGTTTCCTCCAACACAAAAATGTCAAGAGCTCCCTCTTCCCTAAAGTTTGCATGGCAATTCAGTTAAATAAGAGAGTAAAACATTCATCACAAGAGCAGCAAGAACAGTATGTTTTTCTGCATTTGATATTTTCTAGATTTTGTTAATTGAAAGAACTATCTAGAAGACTAGCAAGATAGAAGCTGAATTTAACAAAGGCGCCAAAATAAATCATTGTAAAGGATCCATCTCCTCATAAAAAATAAATTCTCCACTGAAAGAAAAGGAAGAAAAACATCTGGATGAAGAGCAATGGTTTTTCTAATAACTGGTGTTTCCCAGCACCTAAAGATGTGCATAACACTCCCCCTGTGTGTGTTGTATATGACCTTGTCACAGAACAACCTTGAGATGTAGGGAAAAGTTAGATTCACTTTTCAGTTGAGGAAACCCAATGACTGCCATAAAGTCCCAGAGTTCAGGTACTTTCCAGGGAACCCTGCCGTTGGCCCTTCCCTGCAGCAGCCATCACACTCAGCTCCCGGGCATACTCTGTGAAAGCTACTGTGTTCTGGTCCTAGGACGTGAACACTGGGCAAGGGATGGAAGGAACACATGGACACTTGGCCAAGGAGCCTGTGTCTCCCTTAGACCCGGCTCCAGGGAGATCCCTGCAGGGGCTCCACCCTTACTGGACCTGGCCTTGCTATGAATACAGTAATAGCAGGGTTGAAATGTTCTCTGAGGATTTTCAGCAAGTGTGGCTCCTCCAAGATAATTCTCACACCTACCTATGAGAACCATCTTCTAGCCCCAAAGCATGCAAACAAAAACCAAAACTGTAGAACAGCTTATAGGATGCCCTCTGTGGGAGAACCTGATGTAAAATGATGGATGGATGCACTCTGTAAGCATTCGTTAACCAACATCTATGTGCTCGGTACGTGCTGGACCAAATTTTCACCCCGATTAATTCATTTAGACTCACAACAGCTTTATTAACTAGTTTATTATTTTCCCATTTTTACATGTAAGAAATGAGAGTCTCAGAGAAACTAAGAAAATGTCCATGGTCACTGCGATATTGTGATCTATAAGAAAAATATATTTGTTTTACATATGGCTGTACACAAACGTCAATCCCAATCTCCCAGTTCATCCCACCCCTCCCTCCCCTCCCTGTGTCCACATATCTCTTCTCTACATCTGTGTCTCTATCCCTGCCCTGCAAATAGGTTCATCTGTACCATTTTTCTAGATTCCACATATATGAGTTAATATATGAGATTTGTTTTTCTCTTTCTGACTTACTTCACTCTGTATGACAGACTCTAGGTCCATCCACATCTCTACAAATGATCCAGTTTTCTTCCTCTTTGATGGCCGTATTGCACAGGGAGCTCAACTTGGTGCTCTTTGATGACCTAGATCGGTGGGATGGGGGAGGAGGGAGGGAGGTCAAAGAGGGAGAGGATATACATATAGCTGATTCACTTCGTTGTACAGCAGAAACTAACACAACATTGTAAAGCAACTATATCCCAATAAAATATTATATATATATTTGCTCATTCAGATAACCAAACTATATTTCTCATATATACTTGGTTTTCTTCCACAATTCCTGGCTTCTAACTCCCCAAAACCCTTGGAATTTCCTGAGCAATAAGAGCAGTGGGAGATTTTGTTACAATATTTGGTCTCTTGTCCTCAGTTCCTGAAATCAATTCAGAATTGTAAAAATGAAATGGATGTCTTGTTATTCATAACAAGCTCCTTCTACCACAACTGGGTTTATGTTAATGAGGTGAATTTTGAAATGCACCTAACCAATGGGGGCTTGTTGCTAGGGAAACCAACCAAATGATTAGAGGGTTGTAACTCTCAGTCCCACCTCCTCCTGATTTCCAGGAAGAGGAGAGGGGCTGGAGGTTGACTCAATCACTGGCCAATGATTTAATTGATCGTGCCTCTGTAATGAAGCCTCCATGAAAATCTAAAAGGGTGAGTTCCAAGAGCTTCCATGCTGGTGAACAAGTAGAGCTTCCATGCCCCTCCCCATAACTTGCCCTCTTCCACCTGGTTGTTTCAGAGTTATACCCTTTTATAATAAACTAGTAATCTATAAATAAAATGTTTCTCTCAGTTTTATGAGCAGATCTAGAAGGTTGTTAGTACCCAAGGAGGAGGTCATGGGAACCTCCGATCTACATCCAGTTGATTAGAAGCACAGGTGGCAACCTGGACTGGTGACTGGTGTGTGAAGGTGGGGGGAGTGAGGTGCAATCTTGTGGGACTGAGCCCTTAACCTGTGGGATCTGACACTACCTCCAGGTATATAATATTAGAATTGAGTTGAACTGTATGACCCCCAGCTAGAGTTGGAGCATAGCTTACAGGTGTGGGTAACCTTCCCCCAACATTGGAATTGGGTATCAGAACTAAAGAGTCACAGAGCTAATTAGTTAGAGGAGCAAACTTTGATTTCAGATCATTCTAATCTCAAAGTTCATTCTGCCACATCACACGGCATCTAAGAAGAGATGCATTTGGAAACCTGGGGTTTTTTTTATATATATATAGCTCTGGAGAATTTAATGCTTTTTTATTGAAGGATAGTTGATTTACAATGTTGTATTAGGTATACAGCAAAGTGATTCAGTTGTATATATATAATATATATACATATATATATAATATATATATATACACACACACACATATATATATTCTTTTTCAGATTCTTTGTCCTTAAAGGTTATTACAGAATATTGAGTAGAGTTCCCTGTGCTATACAGTAGGTCCTTGTTGGTTATCTATTTTTTATATAGTAGTGTGCATATGTTAATTCCAAACTCCTAATTTATCCCTCCTCCCCCTTCCTTCTTTGGTAACCATAAGTTTGTTTTCTATTTCTGTGGGTCTATTTCTGTTTCGTATATAAGTTAATTTGCGTCTTTTTTTTTTTAGATTCCACATATAAGCAATATCATACAATATTTGTCTTTGTCTGACTTACTTCACTTAGTATGATAATCTCAAGGTCCATCCATGTTGCTGCAAATGGCATTATTTCATTGTTTTTATGGCTGAGTAATATTCTATTGTATGTATATAACCCATCTTCTTTATCCATTCATCTGTTGATGGACATTTAGGTCCTTTCCATGTCTTGGCTATTGTGAATAGTGTTACAGTGAACACTGAGGTGCATGTATCTTTTCAAATCATGTTTTTCTCCGGATATAGGCCTAGAATTGGGATTTCTGGATCATATGGTAGCTCTATTTTTAGTTTTTTAAGGAACCTCCATACTGTTCTCCATAGTGGCTGCACCAATTTACATTCCCACCAACAGTGTAAGAGGGTTCCTTTTTCAAAGGCTTGACTTCCTAAGATTCAGAAGTTTCCAGTTAATAAGGAGGACTCCCATGGATCTGTGCACCTTGGTGATCTCTAGTCAAGCACCAATGCACAGGGAAGCAAATAGTCCAAACTCTGGTGCCTTTTGCTGGCTGGTACAACTGAATGATTCTGTTCTTCACTCTGAGGAAAAAAGGAAGGAAATTAACTCTCAAGTCTTCTTTTGCCACAAAAGCCATGACTTGCAGCAATAGTCCATCTACAATATGAGACATTGAAATGTAGGCTTTAAGAGAACATGTTTTCAGTTGCATTTTATAGTCAAGTCATTACAAAATGTCCATTCTCTGGATGAGATGAAACTGATGACTTCCTGAAAGGATGTGAAAATTTTCCACATCCTTAATCCTGTCCCTGGAGCTCAGAATTTGCAGAAGACTAAAGCTGGCAGGAGCCATGGAAACATCTCACCTTCCCTTCATAATTCAGAGGCCTCCGTCTGTTTACTTTTTCCACACCTCTAATTTTGACTATTGTAATTAGTATCTCCACATCTGCTTGTATCCCTGGACATCTCTCCTAAACACCTCCAGGAATGTCTTCTTAGTAAACAAACCAGGTCAATCCTCTTCTAAGGCTGAAACAAACCAAACCAAAGCAAAGAAAGGCAAAACAGAACTTCTGACAACTCCTGCTTCATATGGGGAAGACCGTCATTCCCAGCCTGGCACACAGATGCTTGACATACAACCCACATCTTGTTTCCTTTCCACCCCTTACCACTTTCCTCCTGACCATACAAACGTTAGTTCTAATTTCTTGTTCCTCATCAAGCACTGTTTTATCTTTCATGTATCTGAGTCTTAACATGCACTCTTTTCTCTGCCTGGATTATCCTTCCCTTTATATTGTATCTGGCAGTAATGAAATGCATGAAAGAATGAGTCAGAGAATAGGGTCTCAGAGAGCTTTCCCTCTTGGATTGACTTCAAGATTTCTCCATATGCTTGTCAGGGGCTGACCACGCATCTTTCTGCAGATCACATATTGTGTATCTCTAGTTTTCCTGACTAGCTGTTTCGTCAGTCCCTGCTGGGCCCTGAAGTAAAGAAGTGTCACAGATCTTGGATGAAACATAGGATTAAAATATGTTCCACTTTTTGAATAGGGCAGCTTTGTTGAAGTCTCACTCTAACCAGCTAGATGAGACTGGGCAACTTGCTTAACAGTATCAACCTCTATTTTCTTGTCCATAAACTAGGAATAATGACACACTTCTCAAAGAACTGTGGTGAGGATTGATGTTTGTAAACACTCAGCACTGTCTGGTATAAAGCAACTGTTGCATAAGTGAGTGGTCAAGAGTTCAGGCTCTGGAGACAGGGCACAGTTGTCCAAACTGGGAGCCCTGCCATTTACTGGCTGTGTGAACTTGGCAAGTGAAACCCTTTAAACTCAGTTTCCCCATATATTAAAATGAGAGTGAGATGATTGCACTTAGTTTGGGATGATGCAATAGATACACTACACTAGAATATTCTTGAGTAGAAGTTGCAGGATGCAAAGTGCTTATCAATGTAGGTAGTCCTCCATGTGTTAGCTCACCCACCTTCACACAGTCTATGCTCAGTATTGTTAACTCTTAGTAGCACCAGTTGTGGCTATCATCATTGTCACCGTCATCATCACCTCTACCGTCATCATCACAGTCGTCATCCATCATCGCCTTCATTGTCCTCACACACTCACACTGGTTCCTATGTGACACATCCCTGCCTAGTCATATCCACTCCTCACCTCCTTACAATACTTCAGTTACGACACTTTGTTAACATGCTTGCACACCCCTTATATCCAGCCTCTACTCTTCAGGCATGACAAGGACAGTTTGAAAGAAGCCTGATTACTCTGCCGCACAGCTCATGAAATCATCCCTTTGAATCAGGAGAGCTGGTTGGGCTCATTATGTCTAGCTCACTCTCCTCAAAACCACCCACAAAAAAAGTCTTATGAAATGTTCTGAAAATTTTAAAAAAGAGGCTCTATCCTGTTATCAAAAATTTCAGAAACATCATATCATATATCATTGCCTAGAATCATAGTAATTCATTTTAGCATATTAAAGGACTGGAGAAATGCCAGAGTAAACTAATTAATATATTTAACTAATGTAAGTTTTCTTAATCTGTGCAATCAGCTAATCCCTAAATCTATGACTATGGAAAATGCCCCTGTGTTTGTGTGTATGTGTATATAGGTATACTATGCAGTGGGAAGGGCTGTGTAAGTGCCTTCCCCTTTCCATGTATTCACATGTGTGTATATGCATATGTGTGGTGTGCTACATGCCTTCTCCCTTCTGTGTGTCTGTGTGTGTGTGTGTGTGTGGTGTGTGTGTGTACTAAACAACAAGAGGATGTAACAAATATCTTCTCCTGTATGAAATTTCTCCCAGCTTAACCTTCTTCCTTTTGAGTTTTGAGCTCCTCTCCCTAATTATTGACTATTCTATCAACATTCTGTTCTGTCTTTTGCCATATTTTTCTTGTACACTATAAGAAAGAAAAAAGTACCAGAAGGGGAGGGGGTAGAAAACATTGTGTGCCCACTGGTTTTCATTTGCTTTGTTTCCACTCTGTGGGGCTGATCTAGTGCCAGTTCTGCCGCTGCATCAACACCAGGTCTAGCTGGCCTGCCCCTGTGCCTCTTGTCCCTTTAAAATTTTATGAAATCTTCCTCTACTCAGAAAATGAGCACACGCACACACTCACACTCATCCTCACATATATGACCTTAGCCCCTTAGATGTCAGGTCCATGGACTCCAGGTTAAGATAGATACTTCACAGGGACAGCAACCACCATCTTAACCCCTGAATCCTCAACACTAGCACAGGGTCTGGCAGAGAGTAGGTGTCAGTAAATGTTGAAAGAATAAATGAATTAATCAAATGGCTCATCAGGGATCCATTTATTTTTAAGACCGCATGGTATGTTCTTCAGAAGTATGTTCATCCCCAAAGGACAAACTTGTCCCAAGTCTCCTGGTACATCCAGGTATATTTTCTTTTGGCCCCTTTCAAAAGGTTATTATTCTCATGCATTCATCCTGCTTTTGTCTATAAAGTAAGTCTCCACATTTTAGGGTCATTACGTACAGTTATACAGACTGTACACTGCTACTGTACAGAATGTCTGGCCAAGGAAAGTGAGAGCTGAAACTCAAGCTTGCATATTGGGGCAGGACAGGGTCTGCCTTGAACAAGAAGCACCATTTGCTTGCAGTTATGCACTTGCCAGAGAGGATGATTTTTATAATTCACTCAAAGAAGCAGTGTGGATTAGTTATGAGCCTCCCACTGGATACATGACTGCCTGGGGGTACTTTTTTTCCAAAATCTAGGTCAAGAGTTGAAGAAGATGGACATATGCCACCTTTTCATTACGACTTACTGTGTGGATCACAATGGGAAATGTTCCAGAAAGAACGTAAGTAGCAGGCATTTGATTGGACTACACTGAGTCTCATAAAATTCTTTCCTACACTGGCCACAGAGTGGCTGAGATGTGGATGTGTGTTGAAGACAGAGAGGCTGAGAGGGATGAAGAAGAAACCAGGAGCAGGGCTTGAGGCTCCGGCCCTCATGTAGCCCCAGCAGAGTCGTGGGCATGAAGTTTTCTGGAAGGATAGAAGTTGCACCCAGTGGGCATCAGCAACCCTCTTCCTACCAGGAGCCCATGATGTCTGTTAGTTGTTTTCCTCCATCTCAAAGTGAAGAGTCCTTCTGCCTGCTATCCTTTCTTCCATGGTATGGAGGTCTTTCCCCCAATTATGGATTCTCTCTGACCCTTGTCATAAAAAGACCCCAGTGGCAAACAGATAGAACCCGATTCACATGGCCCCTGGTCTCAGAGGAGTAATGTAATATTGCAGAGATCTCTCATCAGGAGACATTGTTGACTGCAGGACTCACCCTTTGCCCTGGAAAGGTCGGTCTCAGGTGGGACCCACCAGGAATGCTACACTTGTTACGTGAACCAGTTAACATTTATGAAACCCTCACAATGCTCCAGGCATTGAGCCGGGCACTTTACCTGCATTATTTCTTCATATGTCACCACAGACCTCTGTTAAGTTACTTAACATCTCTGCATCATAAAAGAAAACAAAAACAAAAACAAAACACCCATGTTGTAAGAGTGCTATTATAATGAGAAATACTGCATAAAAGTACTCAGCTGGGCGCCTGGAGTGTACTGAGCACCTGGTCAGTGAGCTGTTGGGTTTCTTTGTTGTGAAAGCTGCCTCTGTAAAGATGTAAACACATACAGACATAACAAACCTTTGGGCTTTATGCAAAACAACGGTGAGAAATTGTTCAACATTGGAAGAGTTAGGTTGAAATGTTAGGAAGAGTTAGGATTTTTTAATATTCTTTCCTTGTGGCCAAATCCTACTTGCTGGGTTAACTTTTTGAAATTTAGAACAAACTCTCATCTAGTAAGTTAAAATGATCTCAGCCTGACTGTGTTTCCTGCTGTTAGTTCACTCGGAATGTTCTGGGCTGTATGTCAAATGCATTCTCATTGTGTGACTGCCAGAGGGGAAGAAATGCCCATTGTCTTGGCTATTGCTATTTTTATTTAAATTGCAGTCCAACTTTTAGAAAGTCTTGATGGTCATAAATGTGAAATGGTGGGTAAAGTACTCTTGAAAAAAAGATATATTGTTTTCATTAAAAGAAAATAATACATGTTCATAAGGACACATTTCAGAGACAAAAACTATAAAAGACAAAAACATTCTCATACAGGCCTTTTTCTAAAACACAACTGCTTTAAAATTTTTGGTGAATTTTTAAAATCCAGCCACAAAGACAGACAGGTAGATAAACAACAAATAGGCAAACAGATTGGATATACATGTGTGTGTGAGTGAACGTATATATAGATATATACTAGATATATATACACATATATACCTAACTTGCTATATATAATTGGAGATATGCATATATATCTGTTGTCAGTGTGATGTGTGTATACATGCACAGACACGAATATATATGATATCTGGAGGTAAATAGATATACTGATTATACAATTGTGAATCTGCTTTTTAAGCCTAATATTCTAGCAAAAATAATATTTTGTATCTAAAAATGTGTTTTATGATTATCATTTTAATAACTACAATAATAAATGCAATAACAAATTATATTTCATAGGTTGGCAAATCGTAATTCAAATGACACTTTTCCTATGGTTGGAATTTGAAGTTGTTTCCCAGTCAATGTTTGTATAAAGATTGCAGGAATAACATCTTCTGCACAAATGTTTGTTAATTGTTTCCCTCATTAGGACATATTTCTAGATCAAAGAGCGTGGACACTTTGGGGGATTTGAGATACATCATGATAAACATCATTTCATGGTTTATTTCATTGTTTTTAATTTTCTTTGATTTATATTCCCACCAGTATATTTATACTTTATTTCCCTGTGTTCTCCCAAATGCAACTACCACAATGTTCACATGAGAATGTTTTTCTACTGAAAATAATAGTATACATTCAGTAGGGTTTGTAATGTACCAAAGAATAGTTAAGCAACCAAGAAAGACTTATTGCCAAACTGTTACATGCAAGCCACTTTTAGGCATTAAGAACACTAAGGTATGTCACAGCCTTTACTCTTTTACTCAAGAAGATTACAGTCCTGAGAGAAGGATGCTGCATGGCTGCACCTCACAAAGAAAGGTGTTCATACTCCTCATAAACATCATAGTCTCTGCAAATGAGGAGGACCAGAGAATATGCCTCAAACGGGTTGGGACTCCAGTGGTGGTTTTCAAAGACTGAAGAATATGACAAGAAAAGCTGTCACCTGCAGAAAAGTTCACGGAGAGCAGTGCCCAGCAATCAGAGGGACAGGGGATAGATTTAGATGGTGGCAGGTGAAGATGAGTGGCGAGAGACCAACGTGCCCAGTGGAGGTGTGGGTCTCTGTCGTGTGGGCCACACGGAACCTCCAGAGCAGTGTGAGATGGACAGGGAGAACACCCGTGTGTTATGGGGACTTTGCAACATGGCCTTGTGAGTGGGCGAGGGGGAACCTCCAGGGGGACGATGCCAGGTGACCATGAAAGAACGGTGGCCAAAGGAGGAGCTTAACTAAAAGAGCATCGTGGGCATAGGAACAAATCCCCAGTTCAAGATGTGGAGAGAAGAACCAATAGAAGTTGGTGGGTGAGTGCAACCTGGGCTGGGAAAAGGGAGGGCCAGGAGGTGCAGGTTTGAGCCACGCAGGGTCGGAGCCCCACCGGACCTCAGCATGGGAAATGGGTCAGTGTTAGAATGAAGTCCACAAGCAGATGACCTGAATGTTCTTTCACTCTGCATAGATGCGAGTCTTCCTAATGTTTCCACACCGCCTCAGCTAAAGGGTGCCCCTAGAACCCCCAGAAACCCTGTCCTCCTACTTCCCTAATCTGAACCATACATGCTCCCCAATGTGGGCTTGACAGGCCGCTTAGTGAGTCATGTCCAGCTCATTAAGAACAGCAGCCGCAATCCCAAAACTGGAACCTCAGTCACCTCATTGTGACCAGCTCTGTGGGCCACCTCTCTGAGCCAGAGAGACAGGTGATAGAAGTACCTCCAAGAAAAAGAGGAAAGTTTCTTCCAAGAGGAGCTGGTCAGCAGTGCACTGGAAGATGCTGGGGCAGCAAGAGCTGCAGCTCCGGGAAACAGAAATTCCAAATCCACCCCAGGAAGAGGAGAATGGCCAGGCCCTGGTAGGGAATAGCCCAAGGTGGTGTTCCCCAGCTTGAACCCAAATAAACACCAAAATTCACAATAAGTAAAGAATGTGGACAAAAAAGAGACCAAGCGTGATAACTGAAATGACTGTTGCACTTGCTACTTCCCTGATCAAGTCTTGTATTTCTGCTGTAGGGTGTTAATTGTATCCCAATAGCCTAAAACTAGCTTGCACACTCACTAAGAGGATCCACAAAAAGCAGGATGGCTGTGGTGAGCAACTGTACTTAGAGATTATCCAATTTACGACACCGTTGCCACTAGGATGAGAAGCTCTTTTGCTTCTCAAGTAGCTCCTTGGAGACAGGTGTGGGGTGCTGGCGTGTGTGACACATGTCTTGGTGTTTGTATGCACCTGGCCCCCAGTGCCCTGTGTCAGTGCCGCCCGGGAGCTGGTCTTTTCTTTTCACTTGATCCCAGGAGGGCTGTGCTTGTTCACTAATACGTCCATGTATCTCCTAGGACAGGATGAGCAAACACATGGCCGGGCAGTCTTGAGTCCCTTTCTCTGCCACCACACAGAGAGGTGGGAGGGCCTTGTGCCCTGGACGTTTGGTAGACTTTGCACGAGAGAGGAGATGGAGGTCTGGGAGGCACAAGGACCAGCCTTTAGCTAGGCAGAGGAGAAGGAGTTGAAGGAGTAGACTCTCTTATGAGTAGTGGTGGGAAAATTGAGAATATTCTAGAGTTAGAAAATTTACAGTGCCCTGAAATAAGACAAAGATCTGTCCAGTGGGCACCAACCACTGTGCATCTACCCGGAATGCTCATAGAAGAGGGCCTGGGGTGACACAATAAAAATAATAACATAGGGACCTCCCTGGTGGCGCAGTGGTTGAGAGTCCGCCTGCCGATGCAGGGGACACGGGTTTGTGCCCCGGTCCGGGAAGATCCCACATGCCGCGGAGCGGCTGGGCCCGTGAGCCATGGCCGCTGAGCCTGCGCGTCCGGAGCCTGTGCTCCGCAACGGGAGAGGCCACAGCAGTGAGAGGCCCGCATACCGCAAAAAAATAAATAAATAAATAAAATAATAATAATAACATAGAGACTTCAGACAGAAACGCAAAGTGGATACACCCATTCTTCTCAGACTTTATGTACATACACACACACACATGGATACATACATACACACGTGAAAACGTGCACACAAACATGTATGTGTGCAGATACACACATGCACACACATATGTACAAACATAAACAAATACATACGCACATAGATATACACAAACTTACATGCAGGCATACACACAAACACAGTGCACACTAAACACAAGCCTGCATGCAAACACATATACATACACACACAAACATACATACAAAACACTGACATACCAACACATGCGTGCATACACACACACACACAAACATATATATATGGCTTATTCTATAGATTGCGTTCAGTTCCTTTCAACTAATTCTTTTTGCTGTCTGAAAAAATTTAAGGTTAAAAACATAAAAATAATAACAAACACATACAGATGTTACTGAGGAAAGGGACCCAAGTCTGGGATTCCAAGTGACCAGGAGGAAAAGGCAGCCTGGGTTTCCAAGTAGGAAGCCCAGGTGAGCACCTGCTCTCCTTCCTGTTCTCCTACCAGGGTCAAGATAATTGATGCTCCTTAGAAATAAGCCAGGGAACAATCACGGTAACATGTCTGTACTTTCAAGTCTTTCAGCACCATCTCCGTTGAACTCCAGTGCAGAACAGTAGCAGCTGGGGGCACCTGCCACAGAGGCTGTGACCCACGGCCCCCGGGGTGTCTCGGGTCTGCCACTCTGAGTCATGTGCCCTTTGACCACCTTCTGAGCCATGTTCCTGCATAGCAAACCTTCACCTGTCAATGGGGACAGTGTCCCTTATTTCACTTGGCTGTTTGAAAACCCAAGACAGTTGGTAGAATTTCCCTGTAAAATGTAAAAATGTTGAGCCATCATTCAATTATGCATATTTGATGAGTTGACATGTTTTTGGCATTTATGTATCAGGCACCATATCAGTTATTTTTATAAATACTCACAAAAAGCAAGCCTTTGGAGTAAAACATCACCATACAAAAAGACATATCTGAAACAAAACACAGGACAGGATGGAGGCTGCTTTTATTATCAAACCCCCATTTCCCTGAGAAAATAAGAGGCAGCCAGCCTGCATTTGGGGAAGGGTGCCACATGGATAATTAGTGACAAGGCGCATGTCCCAAAGCCTGGGCCCTTTGACATGGGGGCCAGTGCTCCCTTGACCAGACTCCCCAGCTTTCTGCTTCCCAGAAACCCCCGGGGAGGCAGAGGCAGATACTGAAGTTCGCAGAGGAATAAACATGGCAAGTTTCCCAGGCTCGTGGACTCCCTGCCAGGCCCTGGCAGCAGACACACGTGCAGGGGGGTTCCTGGCTCTGAGAAGTTCATCATGAGGGACAAGGGAAAGGAGCATTTTAGCTCTGGCTATTTCCCTCCAATTCCTATGGAAATAAACCAAATCATATACTTCAAGGAGGTCATCCTGTCATCTAAGTCATGCAATGAGGCAGCATCTACTACAACTTCCATTTATCCAGCTGCACCAGGATACAGGGGCCTGAGACACAAACACACACAAAATCCTTGCTGCTTGTGAAGAGCAGGGCAATAGGATCCAGTCAGGTGCAACTCCTAGAGTTGTGCTCTCCGGATCCCACTCCTGAGTTTGCATCCTAGATTTCACCTCTCACTTGCCACCTGGGGGTTATTGGAGCCTCCCAAGCCTGTTTCCTCACGTTCAAAGGAAGGATGACAATCACAGTATCCTTGGTATCCTTGAGGGATAAACGAGATGACACAGAATGTGCTTGGACCCCAGTATCATCAGTGTGTGACCTGCCATCCTTATGGCGCCATGTTGCCTGTCTAGGAAAGATGCTGAGTTGGCTTGGAGACACTGGATATCAGTGCAGTCCTAAATACAAGGACCAGTGCGAGGTGGAATTCAGGAGTCAAAGAGATCACGGTTCAGACTAAGGGAGACACGGAAACAGAGAGGATTGTGCATGCATTTGAGAAGGCAAGAACCTCAAACACAATGGGACATGAATTTACTATATGCTGAGATTGTAGTCAAACTTAACGTTTCTGAGGCAGAGAGAGGAAAAATGTTCCCAACCCTTGACCCACCTTCAATGGTATTTAGTCACTGAATTAAGTTTATAACAGAAAAGGGTTGTCAAAATGTTTATAATCAGAAGGAAAACTCTGCACCAAAACAAAAGGTATGCTGCTACCTAGCAAACTTTCAGCCAGTTTGGGGCAGGAAAGAAGGGTGTAGCAGTTGAGTGGTTAGGGGCCCCCAAATGTTTTGCTGATGAAAAAGGTTCCAGCCATTGCAGGAGCAGGCGAGGTTTTCAGCTGCTTCCCCAGTGCTGACGTCAGGTTCTGTGTCCAACAAATTCTTGCCCACTTGGATGACAAAGAGGAGGGCTCGTCAGAGGGAAGGACTACATGTTTGGGGAAGATTGAGCATAATAATGAGATGAACACTCAAGTCCCTCTCGAAATCAGGAAAATCAGGATCAAATCCACTTTATAATATATATTCAGGCAGGTAAGATATTAGGTCCAAGTAGAAGAAAAAGTGTGGAGGAAAAAAACAAACAAACGAGCTCTGATCATAGGTTGGACAGACCAGGGTCTCAAGCCTGGGGAAGTCTGCTGCCAGCATGGTCAGGAACACACAGAGCCTCCCTGCACCTTACAGCTTGCAAAAGGGGAAGGGCGTATCTGTGTTTTTACTACTGTACACTCAAATGCTCATAATGTTTAAATGGCAATAAATTAAATGTTTAATATTTAATTCTTGCAATGGCTCTGGAAGGGCGATTGTTCCCCTGACATGAAATCACCAGGGAGGAACGGGGGCTTAAGAAGGCTGTGTGGATTTCTAGCCCTCACAGGCACCAGTCCCTTTCAGGGCAAGAAGCTTAGCATCCAGGATCCTCGAGTAACACACAGTATTGTTGACAAAAATAATCAGTATACAGTCTATAATAGGAATAGAAAAGAGTTTTATTTGAGCCTAACTGAGGACAATAGCCTGGGAGACAGCCTCCCAGATAACTCTGAGGAACTGCTCCGGAGAAGCATGGTTTTCAGCACCACAGCTTTATGTCTTGTCAGAACAAAAAACATCAAATAAGTATGGTTTTCAGCACAGTTTTATGTCTTGTCAGAGCAGAAACCATCAAATAAGTCAAGGGTACATTCCTTCAAGGTTTCAAAAAAAAGAGATCATCACATACACAGCAAGTCAGTTTGGCCTTGGCACCTGGGAAGGGAGTCTTAACATGGAAGTAGGAGCAGCATTGGCGTCCAGGAAGGGAGGCATTCAATCTTTATTTTTAACATGGGCATTCCTTACTTCTGGTCAATGTGCCCTCTTCTTTAATAATTAAAGCAGATGTACAATGTATGTTTGAAAGGCCACCAACAGTCTGTTCTAGTTGGCATAAAGTTCAAGTTAACTCACATGTAAGCCAGAACGACTGCCTCATTCCTCAATATGTAAACATTTCTTTTATCAATATGAACTTAGCTTAAGAGACTAGGTGATTAATGGTTAGAAACCGTAGGCAGAAGAATTGGCAGTCACGCTAAAGGGACTGGACCTTGAAAGGCTGGAGCCCAAGCTTGGGTCCAAGCATGGGGCAGGAGGAGCCTGCCAGCTTCTTTGTTCTCTGTGCTTGCAGCCAGAACGTGTCCTGGGGAAACACTCAGTGTCCTTTACAAAATATATGCAAAGGGGCTCATCTCCCATGAAGGCAATTTGCAAAGGAAATAAGGGTTTCAAAATATACTCAGAGACCAAGTAAGGTTATCCCTGCTGTGCCCCTAAAGGATTACTTAAAGTTTCCCATGGCTCAGCCTGTGTGTATCCAGAAAGCTGTAGCATCTTGGCTCAGCTCAAAGTGAACTGATAGGAACTCCTGGTCGAAAGATTAACAAGATACTTACACTCATTTTCACAGGGGAACCTCAAGAAAGATGGTTAGCAAATGATTTGTTTGGCTTTTTGGACTGAACCCCAGAAAAGCACATAAAAATGCTAATTAGAGGCTAAGAGAACATGAGGAGTTCTTGAGAAATCATCGAGGTGGTCACCCTACTTTGGCAAATCCTCAGAGGCAGTAGATAACCTTTCCTTTATAAAAAGAGATCCAGAGAAATGAGTTGACAGGACTTGGTGCCCTGTTACCATGAGTTCTGTTAAAGGAAAACCTTCCTTACAGGTCCACCAAGCTCCACCTTGAGCCTCTGTCATTGTGCTCTGTTCAAGGGGCTCAAATGGCTTGTTTCATTCTGTGTGTAGGAAATTTCCATATGCTTAATTTCATCAATACCTGGCTTTTTCCAGGCTAACCCAGCCCAGATTTTCAATGATACCCTTCTCTTTATATAACCCTTGTAACAGCTTCTGTCTCTTTTGCAGATTGAAAACCACAGCAGGATGAATGATAAGAGATCCAGTATAAAGCTGTGCTAGGAAACAAGAAACAGCAAAGACCGAGCAATGAGAACAGTTAGCCAGTTGCTGGATTATGCAATGCAAGAGCCCGACCTGCCCTCAGGAACCCATGTGGAGGTAAGCTCACCACTGCAATGTGACTACAGGAAGAAAGATGGGGCTGTCCTTATCACAGGGACTGCGTGGTCTCTCAGAGGCTGAAGGGTCTCTCCAGTGTCAACACTTGCTGGAGCAGTAGGAGCCTGGACACCTGACAACTATGTATTTGTGGAAATCTGCTCAACCTCCCATTTGCTCCTGGTCACCTTCCCTGCCCTGCTCCTGTCCCTGATACGCAGCACCTTCTTTTTTGTCCTCCCATTGGCTTCATTCTTCGTTACTTGACTCTCAGCATAATGCTTTACTCATGCCTGACTCTCAACCTCATTTCCACCTTTGGGCTCATGAGTATTTATTACATGTTTTCTCAGACACCTCATAGCACCAACTGTGGGTTTTGGCTATTAAGAATAGAGCTGCTGGTGAATTGGCGAATGAATCAAGGAAACTGCAAGGAATTCAGTATAGCTGTGGTAGGAAGCTGAAGAGATTGAAATCCCTTTGCATGTTGGATGAGCTTACTGACCAGACGGGGCCACAGAGTTAGCTCTGCAGATGGGCAGAGGCACTGGCTGATATCTCTTCTCTGATGCCACTGCAAGCAGGAATGTGGTCCTCCAAGATCTGAATGATATGTGGCTCCTTATGGGCTGGCAACACTTGAACTAAAAAGACAAGTTATCCAATGGGAACTACAAACCTGCAGCCTGCAAAAAGGAGACCCCAAACACAGTAAGTTAAGCAAAATGAGAACACAAAGAAACACACAGCAGATGAAGGAGCAAGGTAAAAACCCAGCAGACCTAACAAATGAAGAGGAGATAGGCAGTCTACCTGAAAAAGAATTCAGAATAATGAGAGTAAAGATGATCGAAAATTGTGGAAATAGAATGGAGAAAATAGAAGAAACGTTTGACAAGGACTTAGAAGAACTAAAGAGCAAACAAACAATGATGAACAACACAAAAAATGAAATTAAAAATTCTCTAGGGTTTCCCTGGTGGCGCAGTGGTTGAGAGTCCGCCTACCGATGCAGGGGACATGGGTCCGTGCCCCAATTCGGGAAGATCCTAAATGCTGTGGAGCGGCTGGGCCCGTGAGCCATGTCCACTAAGCCTGCACGTCCGGAGCCTGTGCTCTGCAATGTGAGAGGCCCACATACAGAAAAAAAAATAAAATTCTCTAAAAGTGATCAATAGCAGAATAACTGAGGCAGAAGAACAGATAAGTGACCTGGAAGATAAAATAGTGAAAATAAATACTGTAGAGCAGAATAAAGAAAAAGAATGAAAAGAATTGAGGACTGTCTCAGAGACCTCTGGGACAACATTAAACACAACAACATTCGAATTATAGGGGTCCCAGAAGAAGAAGAGTAAAAGAAAGAGACTGAGAAAATATTTGAAGAGATTATAGATGAAAACTTCCCTAATATGGGAAAGGAAATAGTTAATCAAATCCAGAAAGCACAGAGAGTCCCATACAGGATAAATCCAAGGAGAAACACACCAAGACACATATTAATCAAACTATCAAAATTTAACTACAAAGAAAAAATATTAAAAACAACAAGGGAAAAACAACAAATAACACACAAGGGAATCCCCATAAGGTTAAAAGCTGATCTTTCAGCAGAAACTCTGCAAGCCAGAAGTGAGTGGCAGGAAATATTTAAAGTGATGAAAGGGAAAAACCTACAACCAAGATTACTTTAACCAGCAAGGATCTCATTCAGATTTCATGGAGAAATTAAATCCTTTACAGACAAGCAAAAGCTAAGAGAATTCAGAACCACCACACCAGCTTTACAACAAAGACTAAAGGAACTTCTCTAGGCAGGAAACATAAGAGAAGGAAAAGACCTACAATAACAAACCCCAAACAATTAAGAAAATGGGAATAGGAACATACATATCGATAATTACCTTAATTGTAAATGGATTAAATGCTCCAACCAAAAGACATAGACTGGCTGAATGGATACAAAAACAAGACATGTAAATATGCTGTCTACAAGAGACCCACTTCAGACCTAGGGACACATACAGACTGAAAGTGAGGGGATGGAAAAAGATATTCCATGAAAATGGAAATCAAAAGAAAGCTGGAGTAGCAATTCTCATATCAGGCAAAATGGACTTTAAAACAAAGATTATTACAAGAGACAAAGAAAGACACTATATAATGATCAAGGAATCAATCCAAGAAGAGGATAAAACAATTGTAAATATTTATGCACCCAACATAGAAGCACCTCAATACATAAGGCAAATACTAACAGCCATAAAAGGGGAAATCGACGGTAACACAATCATAGTAGGTGACTTTAACATGCCACTTTCACCAATGGACAGATCATCCAAAATAAAAATAAATAAGAAAACACAAGCTTGAAATTATACATTGAACAAGATGGACTTAATTGATATTTACAGGACATTCCATCCAAAAACAACAGAATACACTTTCTTCTCAAGTGCTCATGGAACATTCTCCAGGATAGATCATACCTTGGGTCACAAATCAAGCCTTGGTAAATTTAAGAAAATTGAAATCATATCAAGTATCTTTTCTGACCACAACTCTATGAGACTAGATATCAATTACAGGAAAAATCTGTAAAAAATACAAACATATGGAGGCTAAACAATACACTATTAATAACCAAGAGATCACTGAAGGAATCAAAGAGGAAATAAAAAAGAAAACTAGAAACAAATGACAATGAAAACACAATGACCCAAAACCTATGGGATGCAGCAAAAGTTTGCAGCACATGGAAACTTGAAACACAACAGCATTTACATTTACTTCAAAAAATGAAATATTAAGCTACATACTAGATAAAATATGTACACGATTTGTATGGTGAAAATTACAAAATGCTGATGAAAGAAATCAAGGAAGACCTAAATAAATGGAAAGCATACCATGTTCATGGACCAAAAGATTCAACATAGTAGAGATGTCATCAGTTTCCCCCAAACTGACCTATAGGTAGAATGCAATTCCTACCAATATTCCATCAAGACTTTTTGTAGATATAGACAAGATTACTTTAAAATTTATATTGAAAGACATAGGTCCTAGAATAGCTAAACCATTCTAGACAAATCACAATAAAGAGGTCAGACTCACTTTACCCAATGCTTAGTCTCGCTATATAGCTATAACAGTCAAGGCAGTTTGGTATTGCTGGAGGGACAGACAACTGGGCCAGAATGCAGGATTCCAAAATAGAGCAACACAAATATAATCAACTGATTTCTGACATAGGTGCAAAACCAATTCAATGAAGGAAAGATAAATTTTTCCACAAAATGTTTTGGTATAATTGAACATCTGTAGGCAAAAAGAATGAACCTCAGTGTAAACTTTAGACCTATACAAACAAAACAAAACAAAAACTCAAAATGGATCATGGGGTTAACTGTAAACCTTAATATATAATACTTCTATAAAAATAGAAAAAAGTCTTCAGGATTCAGGGGTAGGCAGAGTTCTTAGACACAAAAAGCATGATCCATAAAAGTGAAAATTGATGTAATCAAAACTAAAACTTTTGCTCCATAGAAACTCTAATGAAAAGGATGAAGAGGTAAACTAAGGATGGAAGAAAACATTTGCAGATCACATACTCAATGAAGGATTGGTGTCTGGAATTTGTAAAGAACTCTCGAAACTCAAGTGTAAAAATTAAACAATTCAATTAGAAAATGAGCAAAAGACATGCAGAAACATTTCACTGAAGAGAACATGCAGATGGCAAATGAAAAGTGCTCAACATTATTAGCTGTAAAGGAAATGAAAATTAAAACCACAATAGGATATCAGTATACACCTATCAGAATGGTTGAAATAAAAAAAAAATAGTGATAACACCATATACTGGTGAGGAGAATAGATCACTCCTCTATTGCTGGTAGTAATGGAAAATTACTGGAAAACAGTTTGGCACTTACTTATAAAACAAAACATGCAATTACCAAATGACCCAGTGACTGCACCTCTGGGCATTTATCCCAGGGTAGTAAAAACTTATGTTCACACAAAAACCTCTAAATAAATGCTTACAGCAGCTCTATTCTTTTTTTTTTTTTTTAACCATCTTTATTGGAGTATAATTGCTTTACAATGTTGTGTTAGCTTCTGTTGTATAACAAAGTGAATCAGCTATATGTATACATATAACTCCATATCACCTCCCTCTTCAGTCTCCCTCCGACCTTCACTATCCCACCCCTCTAGGTGATCACAGAGCACAGAGCTGATCTCCTCGTATGATGCAGCTGCTTCCCATTAGCTAACTATTTTACCTGTGGTAGTATATATATGTCAATGCTATTCTCTCACTTCGTCCCAGCTTCCCCTTCCCCCTCCCCGTGTCCTCAAGTCCATTCTCTATGTCTGCGTCTTTATTCCTGTCCTGTCCCTGGGTTCATCAGAACCATTTCTTTTTTATTTTTAGAGTCCATATATATGTGTTAGCATATGGTATTTTACTCCTTCTGACTTCACTCTGTATGACAGACTCTAGGTCCATCCACCTCACTGCAAATAACTCAATTTCGTTTCTTTTTATGGCTGAGTATAATCTATTCCATTGCATATATGTGCCACATCTTCTTTATCCATTCATCTGTTCGATGTCCTGGTTATTGTAAGTAGTGCTGCATTGAACACTGTGGTACATGACTTTTTGAATTATGGTTTTCTCAGGGTATATACCCAGTAGTGGGATGGCTGGGTCATATGGTAGTTTTATTTTTAGTTTTGTAAGGAACCTCCATACTGTTCTCCATACTGGCTGTATCAACTTACATTCCCACCAACAGTGCAAGAGGGTTCCCTTTTCTCCACACCCTCTCCAGCATTTATTGCTTGTAGATTTTTTGATGATAGCCATTCTGACAAGTGTGAGGTGATACCACATTGTAGTTTTGATTTGCATTTCTCTAATGATTAGTGATGTTGAGCATCCTTTCATGTGTTTGTTGGCAATCTGTATATCTTCTTTGGAGAAATGTCTATTTAGATCTTCTACCCATTTTTGGAGTGGGTTGTTTGTTTTTTTGATATTGAGCTGCTTGTAAAGTTTGGAGATTAATCCTTTGTCAGTTGCTTCATTTGCAAATATTTTCCCCCATTCAGAGGGTTGTGTTTTAGTCTTGTTTATGGTTTCCTTTGCTGTGCAAAAGTTTTTAAGTTTCATTAGGTTCCATTTGTTCATTTTTGTTTTTATTTCCATTTCTCTAGGAGGTAGGTCAAAAAGGATCAAGCTGTGATTTATGTCATAGAGTGTTCTGCCTATGTTTTCTTCTAAGAGTTCTATAGTGTCTGGCCTTACATTTAGGTCTTTAATCCATTTTGAGTTTATTTTTGTGTATGGTGTTAGGGAGTGTTCTAATTTCATTCTTTTACATGTAGCTGTCCAGTTTTCCTAGCACCACTTATTGAAGGGGCCGTCTCTTCTCCATTGTATATTCTTGCCTTCTTTATCAAAGATAAGGTGAACATATGTGTGTGGGTTTATCTCTGGGCTTTCTATCCTGCCTGTTCCACTGATCTATAATTCTGATTTTGTGCCAGTACCATACTCTCTTGATTACTGTAGCTTTGTAGTATAGTCTGAAGTCCAGGAGCCTGATTCCTCCAGCTCCGTTTTTCTTTCTCAAGATTGATTTAGCTATTAGGGGTTTTTTGTGTTTCCATACGAATTGTGAAATTTTTCGTTCTAGTTATGTGAAAAATGCCATTGGTTGTTTGATAGGGATTGCACTGAATCTGTAGATTGCTTTGGGTAGTATAGTCATTATTGCAATGTTGATTCTTCCAATCCAAGAACGTGGTATATTTCTCAATCTGTTTGTATCATCCTTAATTTTTTTCATCAGTGTCTTATAGTTTTCTGTATGCAGGTTTTCGTCTCCTAGGTAGGATTATTCCTAGGTAGTTTATTCTTTGTGTTGCAGGGGTAAATAGGAGTGTTTCCTTAATTTCTCTTTCAGATTTTTCATCATTAGTGTCGAGGAATGCAAGAGATTTCAGTGCATTAATTTTGTGTCCTGCTAATTTACCAAATTCATTGAATAGCTCTAGTAGTTTTCTGGTAGCATCTTTAGGATTCTCTATGTATAGTGTCATGTCACCTGCCAGCAGTGACAGCTTTACTTCTTCTTTTCCGATTTGGATTCCTTTTAGTTCTTTTCCTTCTCTGATTGCTGTGGCTAAAACTTCCAAAACAATATTGACTAATAGCTGTGAGAATGGGCAACCTTGTCTTTTTCCTGATCTTAGTGGAAATGGTTTCAGTTTTTCACCATTGAGGACGATGTTGGCTGTGGGTTTGTCATATATGGCCTTTATTATGTTGAGGTAAGTTCCCTCTATGCCTACTTTCTGGAGACTTTTTATCCTAAATGGGTGTTAAATTTTGTCTAAAGCTTTTTCTGCATCTATTGAGATGATCACATGGTTTCTATTCTTCAATTATTTAATAAGGTGCATCACATTGATTTATTTGCGTATATCAAAGAATCCTTGCATTCCTGGGATAAACCCCACTTGATCATGGTGTATGATCCTTTTACTATGCTCATTGGATTTTGTTTTCTAGTGTTTTGCTGAGGATTTTTACATCTATGTTCATCAGTGATATTGGCCTGTAATTTTCTTTTTTTGTGATATCTTTGTCTGGTTTTGGGATCAGGGTGATGTTGGTCTCATAGAATTAGTTTGAGAGTGTTCCTCCCTCTGCTATATTTTGGAGAGCTTGAGAAGGATAGGTGTTAGCTTTTCTCTAAATGTTTGATGGAATTCGTCTGGAAGCCATCTGGTCCTGGGTTTTTGTTTGTTGGAAGATTTTTAATCACAGTTTCAATTTCAGTGCTTGTGATTGGTCTGTTTATATTTTCTATTTCTTCCTCGTTCAGTCTAGGAAGTTTGTGCTTTTCTAAGAATTTGTCCATTTCTTCCAGGTTGTTCATTTTATTTGCATATAGTTGCAAATAATCTCTCATAATTCTTTGCATTTCTCCAGTGTCAGTTGTTACTTCTCCTTTTTCATTTCTCATTCTATTGATTTGGGTTTTCTCCCTTTTTTCTTGATGTGTCTGGCTAAAGGTTTATCAATTTTGTTTATCTTCTCAAAGAGCCAGCTTTTAGTTTTACTGATCTTTGCTATTGTTTCCTCCATTTCTTTTTCATTTATTTCTGATCTGATTTTTATGATTTCTTTCCTTCTGCTAATTTTGGGGATTTTTTGTTCTTCTTTCTCTAATTGATGTAGGTGTAAGGTTAGTTTGTTTATTTGAGATGTTTCTTGTTTCTTGAGGTAGGTTTGTATTGCTATATACATCCCTCTTAGAACTGCTTTTGCTGCATACAATGGGTTTTGGATCATCATGTTTTCATTGTCATTTGTTTCTAGGTATTTTTTGATTTCCTCTTTGATTGCTTCAGTGATATCTTGGTTATTAAGCAGTGTATTGTTTGCTTCCATGTGTTGGTATTTTTTACAGATTTTTTTCATGTAACTGATATCTCATCTCATAGCATTGTGGTTGGAAAAGGTACTTGGTACAATTTCAGTTTTCTGAAATTTACCAGGGTTTGATTCGCACCCAAGGTATGATCTATCCTGGAGAATGTTCGATGAGCACTTGAGAAGAAAGTGTATTCTGTTGCTTTTGGATGGAATGTCCTATAAATATCAATTAAGTCCACCTTGTTTAATGTATCATTTAAAGCTTGTGTTTCCTTATTTATTTTCATTTTGGATGATCTGTCCATTGGTGAAAGTGGGGTGTTAAGAGTCCCCTACTATGATTGTGTTACTATTGATTTCCCCTTTTATGGCTGTGAGCATTTGCCTTATATATTGAGATTCTCCCATGTTGGGTGCATAAAGATTTACAATTGTTATATCTTCTTCTTGAATTGATCCTTTGATCATTATGTAGTGTCCTTCTTTACCTCTTGTAATAGTCTTTATTTTAAAGTCTACTTTGTCTGATATGAGAATTGCTACTTCAGCTTTCTTTTGATTTCATTTGCATGGAATATCTTTTTCCATCCCCTCACTTTCAGTCTGTATGTGTCCCTAGGTCTGAAGTGGGTCTCTTGTAGACAGCATATTTACATGTCTTGTTTTTGTATCCAGACAGCCAGTCTATGTCTTTTGGTTGGAGTCTTCAATCCTTTTATATTTAAGGTAATTATCGATATGTATGTTCCTATTCCCATTTTCTTAATTGTTTGGGGTTTGTTATTGTAGGCCTTTTCCTTCTCTTGTGTTTCCTGCCTGGTTTGGTGGTGCTGAATTCTCTTAGCTTTTGCTTGTCTCTAAAAGTTTTCATTTCTCCATTGAATATGAATGAGATCCTTGCTGGATAGAGTAATCTTGGTTGGAGGTTTTTCCCTTTCATCACTTTTAATATGTCCTGCCACTCCCTTCTGGCTTGCAGAGTTTCTGCTGAAAGTTCAGCTTTTAACCTTATGGGGATTCCCTTGCATGTTATTTGTTGTTTTTCCCTTGTTGCTTTTAATATTTTTTCTTTGGATTTAATTTTTGATAGTTTGATTAATATGTGTCTTGGTGTGTTTCTCCTTGGATTTATTCTCTGTGCTTCCTGGACTTGATTAACAGTTTCTCTGTGCTTCCTGGACTTGATTAACAGTTTCCTTTCCTATATTAGGGAAGTTTTCAACTCTAATCTGTTCAGATATTTTCTCAGTCCATTTGTGTTTCTTTTCTTTTTCTGGGACCCCTATAATTTGAATGTTGGTGCATTTAATTTTGTCCCACAAGTGTCTGAGACTGTCCTCAATTTTTTTCATTCTCTGTTCTTCATTATGCTCTGCAGTATTTATTTCCACTATTTTATCTTCCTGGTCACTTATCTGTTCTTCTACCTCAGTTATTCTGCTATTGATTCCTTCTAGAGAATTTTTAATTTCATTTATTTTGTTGTTCATCATTGTTTGTTTGCTCTTTGGTTCTTCTAGGTCCTTGTTAAATGTTTCTTGTATTTTCTCCATTCTATTTCCAAGATTCGGGATCATCTTTACTATCATTATTCTGAATTCTTTTTCAGGTAGACAGCCTATTTCCTCTTCATTTGTTTCATCTGGTGGGTTTTTACCTTGCTCCTTCATCTGCTGTGTGCTTCTGTGTCCTCTCATTTTGCTTAACTTACTGTGTTTGGTGTCTCCTTTTCACAGGCTGCAGAAAGTTCCTGTTGTTTTTGGTGTCTGCTCCCAGTGGCTAAGGTTAGTTCCGTGGGTAGTTTAGGTTTCCTGGTGGAGGGGACTAGTGCCTGTGTTCTGGTGGATGAGGCTGGATCTTGTTTTTCTGGTGGGAAGGTCCACATCCAGTGGCGTGTTTTGGAGTGTCTGTGATCTTATTATGATTTTAGGCAACCTTTTTGCTAGTGGGTGGTGTTGTGTCCCTGTCTTGCTAGTTGTTTGGCATAGGGTGTCCAGCACTGTACTTTGATGGTCATTGAGTGGAGCTGGGTCTTGGCATTGAGAAGAGGTCTCTGGGAGATTTTTGCTGTTTGTTATTATGTGTAGCTGAGAGGTTTCTTGTGGACCAATGTCCTGAACTTGGCTCTCCCACCTCAGAGGCACAGGCCAGATACCCGGCTGAAGCACCAAGATCCTGTCATGCCCACGGCTCAGGGCTCAGAATAAAAGTTAGAAAAAGAAGAAAGAAAGAAAGAAAGAATTTAAAAGTTATTAATATAAAAAATAATTATTGAAATAAAATAATAAAAAAGAAGCAAAGAAAGAAAGATGAGAGCAATCAAACCTAAAAGAAATCCACCAATGAAAAGAAGTGCTAAAAACTAAAACACAACAAAAAAATGGGCCGACAGAGCAAATGGTAAAAGCAAAGCTATACAGACAAAATTATACACAGAAACATACACATACAAAGTCACAAAAAGAACAAAATATATATATATCGTTGCTCCCAAAGTCCACTGCCTCAATTTGGGATGATTCGTTGTCTATTCATGTATTCCAGAGATGCAGGGTACATCAAGTTGATTGTGGAGATTTAATCCATGCTCCTGAGGCTGCTGGGAGAAAATTCCCTTTCTCTTCTTTTTTCGCACAGCTCCTGGGGCTCAGCTTTGTTATCTGGCCCCGCCTCTGTGTGCAGGTCGCCTGAGCGTGTCTGTTCTTCGCTCAGACAGGACGGGGTTAAAGGAGCCGCTGATTAGGGGGCTCTGGCTCACTCAGGCGAGGGGGAGGGAGGGGTATGGAATGCGGGGCGAGCCTGTGGTGGCAGAGGCCGGCATGACGTTACACCAGCCTGAGGTGCACTGTGTGTTCTCCCGGGGATGTTGTCACTGGATCACGGGGCCCTGGCAGTGGTGGGCTCCAGAGTCTCCCGGGAGGAGAGGTGCAGATAGTGGCCTGTGCTCGCACACAGGCTTTTTGGTGGCTGCAGCAGCCGCCTTGGTGTTTCATGCCATCTCTGTTGTCCGCACTGATAGCCGCAGCTCGCGCCCGTCTCTGGAGCTCGTTTAGGCGGTGCTCTGAATCCCCTCTCCTCACGCACCCTGAAACAATGGTCTCTTGCCTCTTTGGCAGTTCCAGACTTTTTCCCAGACTCCCTCCCGGCTAGCTGTGGTGCACTAGACCCCTTCAGGCTGTGTTCATGCAGCCAACCCCAGTCCTCTCCCTGGGGTCTGACCTCCGAAGCCCGAGCCTCAGCTTCCAACCCTAACCCATCCTGGCGGGTGAGCAGACAAGCCCCTGGGGCTGGTGAGTGCTGGTCGGCACCGATCCTCTGTGCAGGAATCTCTCCGCTTTGCCCTCCGCACCCCTGTTGCTGCGCTCTCCTCTGTCGCTCTGAAGGTTCCCCCGCTGCCACCCACCGTCTCTGCCAGTGAAGGGGCCTCCTAGTGTCTGGAAACCTTTCCTCCTTCACAGCTCCCTCCCAGAGGTGCAGGCCCCGTCCCTATACTTTTGTCTCTGTTTATTCTTTTTTCTTTTGCCCTACCCAGGTATGTGGGGAGTTTCTTGCCTTTTGGGAGGTCTGAGATCTTCTGCCAGCGTTCAGTAGGTGTTCTGTAGGAGTTGTTCCATGTGTAGATGTATTTCTGGTGTATCTGTGGGGAGGAAGGTGATCTCCATGTCTCACTCTTCCACCATCTTGAAAGTCTCCTATTTCCTTTCTTTTGGTTGCTTTCTTTTTACTTTACTCCTCTTTTCCTAGCTTCTTGACCTAGGAACTTAGATTATTTATTTCAGAACTTTTCTCATTTCTTATGTAAGCATTTATAGCTATAAATTTTATTCTCACCACTGCTTTAGCTACCTCCCACATTTTTTGCAATGTTCTATTTTCATTTTCATTCAATTCTATGTATTTTAAAATTTTCCTTTGAAATTTTCTCTTTGACTTTAGAGATTATGTAGAATTGTATGGGTTATTGTCCACATATTTAGAGATTTTTCTGTTGTCTTCATGTTACTGATTTACAATTTCTTTCAATTATGGTCAGAGAACACATTCTGTATTATTTCAATTTGCTCAAATTTGTTGGAGTTTGTTTTACATCCCAGGATATGGTCTAATTGATGAATGTTTTATGGGTATTTGAAAAAATGTGTATTCTGCTATTCTCATTTGGAATGTTCCATATATATCACTTAGATTGTGTTGGTTGGTCATGTGATTCAGTTCTATATCCTTGCTGATTTTCTGTCTAGCAGTTCTATCAGATTCTGAGAAGTCAGTGTGGAAGTCGCCAACTATGTGAATTTGTCCATTTCTTCTTTCACCTATTTCTGGTTTTCTTTCATATATTTTGAGGCTCTGTTGTTTGGTGCATGCAAAAATATGATCTATGTGTCTTCCTGGTAGATTGATTCTTTTATCATTATGTAATGTCCCTCTTAATATCGAGAAATCTTTTCTGCTCTAAAGTCCATTTTATCAGATATTAATATAAGCACTCCTGCTTCTCTTTATATTAATGGTTGCATGGTATATCTTCCTCCATTCTTTAACTTTCAATCTACCTATGTTATTAAATTTGACGTTAGTTTCTTGTATCAGACAGTTCAGTTTTCTTTTCTTTTTTTTCATTCTTTTGTCAGTCTCTTTTGATTGATGTATTTAAATCATTGCATTTGAGGTAATTATGATATTTTAGCATTAAAGTCAGCCATTTTATCTCTTGTTCTCTACTTGTTTCCTCTATTGCTCATTCCTCAGTTCCTCTTTTCTTTCTGTCCTTTGGGGTACTTGAACATTTAGGATTCTGTCTTGATCTATTTACAGGATTTTTAAATGTATCTGTTTGTATGGTTTTCACAGCAGTTGCTCTGGGTATTAATTAAAAAAAAAATAGGGGGGTGGGATCCAGATGGCAGAGGAATAGGAAGCAGAGTTCATCTCCCTCCACAGGAACATTGAAAATACATCTATAAGTGCAAAGATTCACACAGAACAGCTATTAAGTGCCAACAGAAGACCTCAGACATCCAAAAATACAAGAAAACCTCCAAGTAACTGGGTAGGACAAAAGGAAAAAGAAAAAGAAGGAATCAGGACAGGGCCTGCATCCCTGGCGGGGAGCTGTGAAGGAGGAAAGTTTCCCACACCTCTGGAAGGCTCCTCACCAGCAGAGAGATTAGACTGAACAGAGGGGCAGATTTGGAGCCTAAAAGGGGAGAGCAGCAACCTGTTTTTGGGAGGATAAATGGAGAAGTAACCTGCACAAAGGGTCGGCACCTCCACCCTGTTCTCCCCTACTTGAGATACTCCTCTGTTGGTGAGGGTGGGTTCAGGCGCTGAAGCTCAGACTCCGGAGCTCAGGACAATGGAGAGAAACAGAGTTTGGTGTGGAAACAGCCTGAAGAGGTCAGGCCTTGGTAACTGAGGGTGTACTAGGAAGAAGCCTGGGCCCACCAAAGAGGCAAGGCACCATTACTGGGAGGCGCACGAGGAGAGGGGCAGGACCACCATAAGAACTTCTTTCCCTGTGAGTGCTCCCAGGCAACAGGACACTGCCTACAGGAGCTCCAGTGGTGGGCGCCAGTCGCTGCCGCTCCAGAGACTGACACTGGCAACCTCTTTCAGACCTGTGGGCAGACACCAGGTCCTGATCCTGCTGTCCCAGAAGGATGCGGAGAGCTCCCAACACTAGGAATTCCACAAGCGGGTCACAGGACCTGCCACCAGTGACCTGGAAGGGTGCGGAGAGCTCCAGCAGCTAGCAATTCTGCCAGCAGACCCCAGGACCCACACTCACTGACCACGAAGGGGACAGACAGCTCCAACCACTAGGAAATCCACCAGTGGGCCCCAGGACCAGCCCCTGCTGACCCAGAAGGGCACAGACAGCTCCAGCCACTAGGAATTCTGCCAGTGGGCCACAGGACACACCCCGGCTGACCTGGAAGGGCGTGGACAGCTCCAGCCACTAGGAATTCTGCCAGTGGGCCCCAGGACCTTCCCACACTGTCCCAGGAGCAGACAGAAACCTCTTGCTACTAGGAAATCTGTCAGCAGATGCAGGAAACAGCCCAGCTGTCCCAGGAGCATGCAGATAGCTCTCGCTACTAGGAAATCTGCCAGTTGGTGCCAGGACCCTCCCTGCTGTCCTGAGAAGGATAGCTACTGCCCACTAGGAAATGTGCCCAGAGGAGGGGCTGAAGCCAGAGCTGAGCCCCAGGGGCTCAGGAAGAAGAGCTGAAATCTCTCCTCGCAGCTGCGTGAACTGCATAGTTACACCTCCTCTGACTGCTTCCTAAATCCAGTGCCTGTGAAACATCTGAAAAGACAACAAGTGCTCTTGAAGCTGAAATGGGTATGACTTTAGCAGCTGTGGGCTTTATGGGCATGTATACACGGGGGTTGGGGCAGGCCAGAGCCTGAGCTGCCTCCATAGTTCCCACAGTGGGTCCAGGTGCATGATTACTACAGTCCTGGGACCTGACCTCAGTGGATCTGCACCAATGGCGAGGTGAAAGCAACACCTGAGAGTCATCAGGGCTAACTGCAGACATACCCACAGCTAAGGCAGGACCAAGAGCAGTGCCAACAACAGTATTTTTTTTTTTTTTTTGCAGTACACGGGCCTCTCACCACTGCGGCCTCTCCCATTGCGGAGCACAGGCTCCAGATGCGCAGGCTCAGCAGACATGGCTCACAGGCCCAGCCGCTCCGCAACATGTGGGATCCTCCCGGACTGGGGCACGAACCTGCGTCTCCTGCATCGGCAGGCAGACTCCCAACCACTGTGCCACCAGGGAAGCCCAACAACAGTATATTTTGCCAGCCTGCAGAACAGGTGAAAGGGGACACAACAGAGCACATTCACAGGTGACATCTCCAGAGGAGGAATACTCAGTGACTTCTCCCCCAGTGGGAGTGCTCCAATCCTGCCTACCTCACAATGCAGATCAGAATCACAGCTAAGAAGCAGATCTGGGGGCCTCTACTTCAACAACTAGGGATCAGACCTCACCTCTGACCCGGTGCAGTGAAAACCACAGAGTAAAGGGGAGGCCCCACTCAATATCTAGGGCAGGCTCTGGTCACCAAAACACCAATCAAACCCCATATAAAGGAGATAATGGCAACCTCACCCACAGGGGGCAGACACCAGAAGCAGGAGGAACTATGATCCTGCAGCCTGTGGAAAGGAGAACACAAACACAGTAAGTTTGACAAATGATATGACAAAGAAATATGTTACAGATGAAGGAACAAGATAAAAACCTACATGAACAACCAAATGAAGAGGAGATAAGCAATCTATCTAAAAAAGAATTCAGAGTAACGATAGTAAAGATGATCCAAGATCTCAGAAAGAGAATGGAGGCATGGATTGAGAAGATACAAGAAAATTTTAACAAATGCCTAGAAGAACTAAAGAACAAACAAACAGATATGAACAAGACAATAACTGAAATGAAAAATACACTAGAAGGAATCAGTAGCAGAATAACTGAGGCAGAAGAATGGATAAGAGACCTGGAAGACAAAATGGTGGAAATCTCTGCCACAGAACAGAATAAAGAAAAATGAATACAAAGAAATTAGGACAGTCTCAGAGACCTCTGGGACAACATTAAACACACCGACAATCAAATTATAGGGGTCCCAGAAGGAAAAGAGAAAGAAAAAGAGCATGAGAAAATATTTGAACAGGTTATAGTTGAAAACTTCTCTAACATGGAAAAGGAAATAGTCACCCAAGGCCAGGAAGCACAGAGAGTCCCATACAGGACAAAGCCAAAGAGGAACATGCCTAGACACATATTAATCAAACTTACAAGAATTAAACACAAAGAAAAAAACATTAAAAGTTACAGGGAAAAGCAACAAATAATATACAAGGGAATCCTCATAAGGTTAGCAGCTGATTTTTCAGCAGAAACTCTACAGGTCAGAAGGGAATGGCAGGAAGTATTTAAAGTGATGAAATGGAAAAACCTAGAGCTAAAAATACTCTACCCAACAAGGATCTCATTCAGATTCACTGTAGAAAACAAAAGCATTGCAGACAAGCAAAAGCTAAGAGAATTCAGCACCACCAAACCAGCTTTACAACAAATGCTAAAGGAACTTCTCTAGGCAAAAAACACAAGAGAAGCGAACAAAAAAGGAAGGGAAGAAAAAAGACTTACAAAAACAAACCAAAAATAATTAAGACAATGGCAATAAGGACATACATATCAATAATTACTTTAAATGTAAATGGATTAAATGCTCCAACCAAAAGACACAGACTGGCTACTGGATACAAAAAAAAAAAAAAAGGGAGAGGACTCTAATTAATAAAATTAGAAATGAAAAAGAGAAGTTACAACTGACACTACAGAAATACAAAGGATCATAAGAGATGACTACAAGCAACTGTATGCCAATAAAATGGACAACCTGGAAGAAATGGACAAATTCTTAGAAAAGTACAAACTTCCAAGACTGAACCAGGAAGAAATAGAAAATATGAACAGACCAATCACAGGTAATGAAATTGAAATTGTGATTTAAAATCTTCCAACAAACAAAAGTCCAGGACAAGATGGCTTCAAAGGCAAATTCTATCAAACATTTTGAGAAGAGCTAGCACCTATCCTTTTCATACTCTTCCAGAAAACTGCAGAGGAAGGAACATTCCCAATCCCATTCTATGAGGCCACAATCACCCTGATACCCAAACCAGACAAAAACATCACAAAAAAAGAAAATTACAGGCCAATGTAACTGATGAATATAGATTCAAATACCCTCAACAAAATACTAGCAAACAGAATCCAACAACACATTAAAAGGATCATACACCATGATCAAGTGGGATTTATCCCAGGGGTGCAAGGATTCTTCAATATACACAAATCAACCAATGTGATATGCCATATTAATAAATTGAAGAATAAAGCCATATGATCATCTAAATAGATGTAGAAAAAGCTTTTGACAAATTCAACACCCATGTATGATAAAAAAAAAAGAAAAAACTCTCCAGAAAGTAGGCATAGAGGGAACACACCTCAACATAATAAAGTCCATATACAACAAACCCACAGCAAACATCATTCTCAATGGTAAAAAACTGAAAGTATTTCCTCTAAGATCAGGAACAAGACAAGGATGTCCACTCTCACCATCTTTATTCAACATAGTTTTGGAAGTTCTAGCCACAGCAATCAGAGAAGAAAAAGAAATATAAGGAATCCAATTGGGGGAAGAAGAAGGAAAACTCACTGTTTGCAGATGACATGATACTATACATAGAAAATCCTAAAGATGCTACCAGAAAACTACTAGAGCTCATCAATGAATTTGTTGAAGATGCAGGATACAAAATTAATACACAGAAATCCCTTGCATTCCTATACACTAACAATGAAAGATCAGAAAGAGAAATTAAGGAAACACTTCCATTTACCATTGCAACAAAAAGAATAAAATACCTAGGAATAAACCTACCTAAGGAGGCAAAAGACCTGTACTCAGTGAACTTTAAGATCCTATGAAAGAAATCAAAGACGACACAAACAGATGGAGATATACACCATGTTCTTGGATTGAAAGAATCAATATTGTGAAAATGGCTATATGACCCAAAATAATCTGCAGATTTAATGCAATCCCCATTAAATTACCAATGGCATTTTTCACAGAATTAGAACATAAAAATTCACAATTTTCATGGAAACACAAAAGACCCCGAATAGCCAAAGCAATCTTGAGAAAGAAAAACTGAGCTGGAGGAATCAGTCTCCCTGACTTCAGACTCTACTACAAAGTTACAATAATCAAGACAGTATGGTAGTGGCACAGAAACAGAAATATACATAGATGGAACAGGATAGAAAGCCCAGAGATAAACCCACCCACCTATGGTCACCTAATCTATGACAAAGGAGGCAAAAATATACAAAGGAGAAAAGATAGTCTCTTCAATATTGGTGCTGGGAAACCTGGACGTCTATGTGTAAAAGAATGAAATTAGAACACTCCCTAACACCGTCCACAAAAAATAAGCTCAAAATGGATTAAACACCTAAATGTAAGGCCAATACTATAAAACTCTTAGAGGAGAACATAAGCAGACACTCTTTGACATAAATCACAGCAAGATCTTTTTTGGTCCACCTCCTAGAGTAATGAAAATAAAAACAAAAATAAAAAGCTAGGATCTAATTAAACTTAAAAGCTTTTGCACAGCAAACGAAACCATGAACAAAACAAAAAGACAACCCTCAGAATGGGAGAAAATGTTTGTGAATGAAGCAACTGACAAGGGATTAATCTCCAAAATAGACATTTCTCCAAAGAAGACATACAGGTGACCAAAAAGCATATGAAAAGATGCTCAACATCACTAATCATTAGAGAAATGCAAATAAAAACTACAATGAGGTATTACCTCACACTGGTCAGAATGTTCATCATCAAAAAATCTACAAATGTAAATGCTGGAGAGGGTGTGAAGAAAAGGGAACCCTCCTACACTATTGGTGGGAATGTGAATTGGTACAGCCACTATGAAGAACAGTAGAGGTTCCTTAAAAAACTCAAAATAGAACTACTACCACATGACCCAGCAATCCCACTCCTGGGCATATCCCCAGAGAAAACTATAATTCAAAAAGAAACATGCACCCCAATGTTCATTTCAGCACTATTTACAATAGCCAGGACATGGATGCAATGTAAATGTCCATCAACAGAGGAATGGATAACGAAGATGTGGTACATATGTACAATGGAATATTACTCAGCCATTAAAAAAAGAACAAAATAATGTCATTTGCAGCAACATGGATGGATCTAGAGACCGTCATACTGAGTGAAGTAAGTCAGAGACAGAAAGACAAATATCATATGATATCACTTGTATGTGGAACCTAAAAAAAAATGGGGGGTACAAATGAACTTATTTACAAAACAGAAGTAGATTCACAGATGTAGAAAATAAACTTATGGTTACCTGGGGATAAGGGCAGGGGAGCAAGAGATAAATTGGGAGATTGGGATTGACATATACATACAACCATATATAAAATAGGTAACTAATAAGAACCCACTGCATAGCACAGGGAACTCTACTCAATACTCTGTAGTGGCCTATATGGGAAAAGAATCTAAAAAAAAAAAAGAGTGTTTATATGTATATGTATAACTGATTCATTTTGTTGTACACCTGAAACTAACACAACATTATAAATCAACTGTACTCCAATAAAAATTTTTAAAAACGTAAATCATCAACTACTGGTATCACCATTTTACCACTTGGAGTCAAGTAGGGATCTCTCATTTCCTTTTAGGTCCCTTTACCTTTCCCACTTTGAAATATCATTGTTTTGGGTATCAACTGATATCATATTTTTTTATTTCAGTCATGAAATGTGATTTATAAAATGCATAAAAAATGAGATAATCTCTTGTATGGACCCATATTTCTGCCCTATCTGTTGGTCTTTCTTCCTTACTGAGGTTCCTAGATATTATTATTATTATTATTATTTCCTTCCTATTCCAAGAATCTCCTTTAGCCTCCTGACACATCTACTGGCAACAAATTATTTTAGTTTTCCTTCATCTGAGAATATATTTATTTACCCTTCATTTTTGAAGTATAGTTTCACTCGATATAATATTCACAGATGACAGTTATTTCTTTCAGTACTTGAAAAATATTGTGCTACTTCATTCTGGCTCTATGGTTTCAACTCAGAAATCCACTGGTATTCAAATCGGTGTCCTCCTATGGGTAAGGTACAGTTTTTCTGGCTGCTTTTAAGATGTTTCCTTTGTCTTCAGTTTTCAGAATTTTATTGTGATATTTTTCGGCATGGATTTGTTTGGGTTTATCCCATTTGCTTTTTGCTCAGCCTCTTGGATCTGGACACTTGTGCATTTTACCAAATTTTAGTTTTCAGTTATTTCTAAAAATACTCTTTCAGCCTCACTCTCTTTCTCATCTCCTTCTGGGACTCTGTACAAATATTGGATCTCTGGTTATTATCTAAAGGTCTCTGAAACTGTTCTTGTTTTCATCTCTCCTCTGTTCAGTTTGGTGAATTCTATTCAACCATCCTCATGTTCATTGGTTTTATTTATTCATTGGTCATCTCCACTCTACTATTGATCCCATCTTCCAAGTTTATTTTAATTTCTAATGTAGTATTTTTGTTTCCATAATTTTCACTTGGTTCTTTTTCTTAATACCTATTTCTTTGCTGAGATTTTCTACCTTTTTTATTTTTTTCAAGAGAATGCTGAATTGATCATTGAAACATTTTCATGACATCTGCTTTAAAGTTCTCAGATAATTTCAACATCTGATTCATCTTGGTCTTGGCACTAGTTGATTTTTTTTTTCCTAATTCAGTTATAATTTTTTGGCTCTTGGCATAACAGGGGATTTTCCGTTGTATTCTGGACATTTGTCTCTGATATTAAGAGATTCTGGATCCTATGTAAGTCTCTATTTCAGCAGCCAGTCACCCTGTTTACATTTGATGTGGTGGTCCTGGTCTGCTGAAGGCTGTGGTCCCATTGACAGTTCAATCAGAGTCATTCCATACTATTTTGGTCTGTGTAATTTATCTGGTGCTTCTGAGGTTCCTGCTGGTCCCCAATGTTGCTGCCTGAGGGGCAGAGGGGTTTCCAGGTAGAGTCTCTGTGTAGCAGAAAAGAGGCTTCCTGGCTGGATGCTTGTCAGGAAACCCTAAGAGTATCTCCTTGCTGTTCTATGTCTTGAGGGAAGGGGGTTTACACCTGTGGGACAAGGAGACATTCTGAGCCAGGACCTACACCATAGCTGGGCCCCTCCTAACCCTGTATCCCTAGTTGGGAGGGAACTCTTGGGGCCACAGGGGCTTCCTTGTGTGGCAGCATCCCTCTACCTGTGAGTAGAGTGTCCTGGCCAGGACACTTCTTAGGCCGGGTCCCTCCTGACCACCCTAGTATCACCTAGTGGGACAAAGGGATCTCAGGATTGTGGGGATTCCCCTCCACATCCACCTGAGGCCCAGGGTTTCTAGGCAGGGGAGGAAAGTCCTTCCTGGCCCTGTGGTTAGTGAGACTCAGGATGTTCCTGGCTCTCCTGGTGTCCCCATTTCACTCAGTCAGAGATGGGAGTGAGCTTCCCTGCTGCTGGGTTGGGGGAAATGCGGGATCAGGGTCCACTTCTCCTGTTGAGTGGAGAGACATGCAATGTCCCGGCATGGTGTTGTACCTCCAATCCTGGGGCCCAAGCCCGTTCTCCGTCTTACTACCTTTCAGGGCTCTCCTTTAATTGTCTGTCCCATTACTTCCAGAGTTTATAGTTGTACTTCATGGGGGAGCAGTTCTCCATCTTCTCCAGGCTGGAAGTCCTCAGAACACAAACTTAAATTTATAATATTTTACCATTTGATACAAAAATAGAAGATTTCACTATAAGTCAATGAAAGAACCAACAATAGGTTTAGGCAATAAGACCTCCTTGCTCTATTTTCTCAACAAGTATTTTCTGAGTACCTAGTGTATGCCCATAGCTGGTCTAGGCCATGCATGTACAGCTATAAACAAGATAGAGAGTTCTGCCCTCTGGAAACAACATTTTAGTGGAGAAGCCAGCCAATAATCAAGTATAAAATATACATAAAGCATGAATTTTAGGTAGTATTGTGTATCATTATGAAAATAAAGCAATTTAAGAAGCTGGTGTAGGGCAGAGGGGAGGGGAAGTTTAGGGTAAGAATTTTAGATTCAGCTGAAGAGCACAATGGGAATATTTTACTGTCTCACTATGTTTCAGAAAGTGTGATATCCTTGGGAATTGTAGCGTGAAAGACAGACCAAATCTAAGGAGGTAAATATCTGGATGTCTAATCCTGGCATTGCCACCGAACAGCTATGTGACTTTTTCCTGAACCTTGGTTTTTCTGTGTAATATGAGTATAATCATAAAACATGGCATGAATATTTTCATAAATTCTAAGGCATGAGACATAGACTATATTCATGTGAAATGTCACAGGAAGAAGACTATATTGATACTGAATAGGAAATGTTTAACACTCCATGATTTGATCTATCAAAACATCGCAGAATATTTCAGACACACTGAACAGTACCCCTATAATTACTCTAAGTGCCAGGGGTTGGAGTTATGCAAAAGATGAGCTGTCTTATTTTCATAAAATAATCAAATCTATGTTATTTTGAACACTGCATTTTAAAAAGACAAATTATATAGAATTAATACTATCAAGAAAAAACCTATAGTAAGGGTGAGACCTCACAGAACCTAGTGCAGAGCACGGGTTGGGTGTGTGTGACTCAGAAGTGAGGGAGAGAGGAAAGGGGAAGAAATAGAGCTCACATTTCTTCAGCAAGGGGTCCAGGAAGAAAGACTTGACTCAGGGAGCCACAGTGGGAAGATAAGGCAGGAGTAAACAGAAAGATGAACGCCAACATCACAATTTCACAATTTCACCTGTAAGTGAACTGTCTCTCCCTGGACCACAGAGGTGGGTAAGGCTGAAACTCAAACATATGTCTTCCAGAAGCAGAGGGCTGCATTCTTTCTCCTTACAACACCGTAGGAGAAGAGAAAGGAACAAACAAAACAGTCAGTGTAAGTAACAATAATCTGAGATACGATGGTTGACGCCAGGAGAAAGTGACAGTGTTGAATTTTACCTGAGTCTGTGCTCCTAGGAAACAGAAGGTCAATAAATGCCCCCACGTGTGTGTTTGGGGAAGTGGTCCACTGCAAAGGCCTTCCCTTCCCCACACAACTTGGATAAGACTCATGATGCCCCCTCTTCACCTAGGACCAGGCCCAACAGCCCAAACTCCCATTGACCAATCTGGACAAATGCCTGCCATCTCGACCAGTCTTCAGCCAGGCTTCTCTTCTCCTCTGGCCCCTGAACTTGGCCTGTCATTGAGGACTGGAACGAGGAACTACCCCTCCTCATGGCTGCGTGGCTGAACCACACCAACCCCAAGTTGTCAGCTCCATCTTAGGCTCCCACCCCTCCCCGCCTCTATGTGACTGAGCTTTAGCCCACTCACAGGAATATGCCCAAGCCAGAGAAGCTTCCTGTCAATGTTCACCCTTGCCATCATCTGTTATGAAAACCAGAAGAATACCTCCTGCTGACACAGATGGTTAATGGTCCACAAGGAATAATGGTCATGAGACCGTAGTGGGTGGGAAAACCCTGGTTCCGGTCAGTGCTGATATGCTTCTCCCTAGTAGTCAGATTCTATCTTTGGCTTCAGCCCCTCTACGTGCCCATTTCAGGGACAGATGCAGCTGCGAGTGCCTCTGGATCATCACCATCAACCCAAACCTGCCTGTACTTAATTTACCCAAAATAAATTTCATAATCACACTTTATGAAGTTGCCTACTTCCTTTTTCCATCTCAAATTTCCTACTCAGTTTGGTGAGCACTTTAGTTTCCCTTCCTACTTGGAAAATAGCCCCTTCAAGAATTGATCTCAGGGGCCTTCCCTGGTGGCGCAGTGGTTGAGAGTCCGCCTGCCGATGCAGGGGACACGGGTTCGTGCCCCGGTCCGGGAAGATCCCACATGCCGCGGAGCGGCTGGGCCCGTGAGCCATGGCCGCTGAGCCTGCGCATCCGGAGCCTGTGCTCTGCAAAGGGAGAGGCCACAACAGTGAGAGGCCCACGTACCGCAAAAAAAAAAAAAAAAAAAGAATTGATCTCAGAGAAATACATTCCTTTTCAACTGTCTGGTCACCTCTCATCCCATGCCTCCGCAACATTTCTTTCTAGCATCTTTATGCCTCTCTATACAAGAAAGCCTCTTTCCTCCTGACCTTTCAGACAAATTCACTAGACCCCCTGGCAAAATTCAGCACAGTTGTCCAATGTCACTTTCTCTGAGCATAATGTTCTCTTGAATTTCAGGGCACAGCATTCCACTGGTTTTCATCTCATATGTCTGGCTGCTCTTCTGTTGGCTCTGAGTTGAGGTCCTCCTCCTTTCTTAGCTGTCATCTTAATGGTAAAGATCATAAATAATGTTCATAAAGATTATAGTTATGCTCCAAGAGCTTCTTTTTCTCTTCTTCTCTTCTTCCTTCTCCTCCCCCCTCCTCTCCCTCTCCCTCCTCCCGCCCTTTTCTTCTCTCTCACCTTCTCTCCCTCTCTCTCTCTCTCCCCCCTCCCCCTTTCCCATTGATTGTATTCTTTCACATGACTTTAAATACCATCTCTATGCAAAAACTCCCAAATTTATATCTCCAACCAAAACTTCATTTCCTGCCCCAGTGTGTCTATCTGTCATGGACTAAATTGTGCTCTACCCCTAAAACTCATATGTTGAAGACCTTATCCCCAGTAAGTTAAAATTTGGCCATATTTAGAGATAGGGCCTTTAAAGAGGTGATTAAGTTAAAATGGGGCAGTTTGAATAGGCCTAATCCAATCTAACTGGTGTCCTCATTAAGAAGAGAAAATTGGTACGCGGAGGGATACCAGGGATGGATACACACAGAGGAAACACCATGTGAGGATGCAACAGGCTGCCATCTGCAAGTCAAAGTCTTGGAAGAAACCAAACCTGCCAATACTTTGATCTCAGACTTCCAGCCTCCAGAACTGTGAGAAAATGAATTTCTATTGTTAAAAACCCTCAGTCTGTGGTATTTGTTATGGCAACCCTAGCAAACAAACACAATGTCCAACTGTCTGTTTGATATCTACCTTGGAGATGCCACAGGCATCTCAGCATATACTCGTCCAAACTTGACCTTCCTCAAATCTTCTCCTCCCCATTAAAGGTGCCCACCATCCAACTACTTGATCAAAATTAAAAACTAAGAGTGATTCTTGATTCTTCCCTGTTCAATATTACCAAATCCTTCCAATTATTCCAGTGAAATATTTATTTACATTGCTAACTTTATGGTTCAGATGACTATTACTTCTTGATTGGCCTAATAATCTATGTCCATAAATTATCTTCCTGCTTCCATTCTTATCTCCCTAACGGACACTCTCCACTCAGTAGCCAGAGGGCTTTTACTAAATATTTTGTGCAGCTTTCCACTCGTCCTCGGAGAGAAGGAAGGTTGATCCAAATTCCCTATCCTGGCGTCATGTCCAGATCCAGAGTCCCAACACCATGACATCTTATCTCTCCTCTTTCCTGGCCTTTGTCTTCATCTTCTTCTTTTTTTCTTTTTAATGACAGACTTTTCTTATGAAATCCATTTCCCTATTATACCAAATCCTGGCCTGATGATGTTCTTCATCCGTCCACCTGTATGATGCATGAATTTCAGTACTTCCAGAAGCAACAGGTGACTCTCACTGCTGAGACATTCTTGTCTAGGAATTTGAGTCCTGGGTGCCTTTGAAATCCAACACATGCATCTTATTAGCTACCTCATTAGGTACACATGGCTCATAAGTAAAGAAGGAAAACCTGGCTTTTCCGCACCTGTCGTCCTTTTCCTCCTCTATCTCCTCTATGATTATCCCCAGCTTACTCTCCCTTTCTAGAACATTCCCACATGAAAGCAATGCTTTCATTCAAGCCAACCTTTTTACTGCACTAGGAGGTAAGGGAGGGTTAGAAATGTGTTGGTGATTATCCAGGTGTCCTCGGGGCTTAGCACTGAGCATAGAACTTTGTGACAAACATCACAATAGGTGCTTAATAATTCTTCGTTAATTTGAAAATGACGTTTTAGCAAATTTCGGGGGTTTCTGAAAAATTAAGAACGATTTCAGGAAGAATTCCAAGGAGCTCTGCCAGATCCCAGGAGAAGTCTGGATGCCTACTTTGTCTCACACAGTGCCCATTTCCTGTCAGGGGCCGAACCCCACGTGTGGAGACCACTCCTGCCTGTTCCTCGGGCAGCTGTGAGGGGCCCAGGGCTGTGGCATCTAACACACAGAGTGCTTGCTGTGCGAAATCACCTCCCACCTCGTGGAAACTGCACAGATGGGGAAACTGAGAGAAAGAGGCTGAGTAACTCGCACACAACCCACGTCTAGTAAGGGGCTGACCCAGGATTCAGCCCCAGCCATCAGGGTCCAACAGCTATGCTGGTAACCGCTATTCTAGGAGGGTCTCAGCTCCCGAGAGAGGAGTTGCTACACACCCCTAGTCCCCCATCCCACTGGAATCACTCTCCTGGTACTCCTGAGAAAAACAGAGGTCCCAAGACACTCAGTCCATTAGCCAACTCTTCTGTTACTTGCATCTCAAAACAGGCTAAAAGGTGGGGTGATTTCATTGTTATCACTAGCTACCAAATTCCATAAGGGCAGACCTGAGGCCGTCTCCCATCTTGTGTTCCTCACTGTACGCATTTTTGTCCAGAGAAGATCACTGGAGTAAGATCAATAAATAGCAAGCAGATAAGCAAATAAAATATTCTTAAAATATTAGGATGCTCACCTAGAAGCAAAATATCTTGACTTTCATTAACTTTCAATACAGAATGAATCAATCTAGAAAAAAATTAATATGGGAAAAAGCTGCATTTTTAGACTCTTAAAAATATACTTAAATGTTTTTATTTTTTTCTAGGTTGTCTGTGAAACAAGAAAACTCAGACGTCATTCTCGTTTACACACGTAACTGAAATCAGTTAAAGCCAATTTCATGAGCCAGATGGAAGGGAAGAACCCCTGGACACCTCGCAGTTCCCTGTCCATGCATCCCTGTGTCTAAATAGATTGCCAACCAGGTCTCGTATCAGCAATAGAGCCTTTGTTCACACAGCAATAAACTGAAGTGAGCTTACACTCCACATATAAACTGTATCCAGGACACAACTAACAAAATAACAAGAAGTGAACCATAAAGTTCTTGAAATGTTTAAGAATTACAGGAACTTCCTAAGAAAGAAACAAAAATATTATGCTTTGTAAAACATTAGTAGAAGTTGCACTGGAGTTGTTTTGTTTGGTCAGTAAACAGTCATTTTTTACCTCCTGAAGATGTTGGCTCAAACCCCAAGGGTGACTAAACCGAAAATTTTTCATGAAACCATGCTGTACAATGCAGTCAGCCCTCCACCGGTCTGAGGATGAGGACCATGGAAAGAGTGAATGTGCTCAGCCTCTCCGTGCAGGGGTGCTGCAGGGGAGCCACCCGGAAGGGGCCTCTCATGAGTGAGGCAGGAAGGACGTGCCAGTTGTGCTCTGGTGCTCACATCAGTGTGAAGGAGGAACAGGGGAACAGCCCGCTCCACCAGCATCCTGCCCTGCTCCCCCACTTCTCCAGGGGAAGCCTTGCTGCCCCAGAGGCTCATCCCAAAGGCTGCTACAGACTTCGTTTCTCATGATTTTAACGAGCGCTCCATGAGACAGGCTGTTTCATCCATCACCTGGGATCTGGTGAAGGTCTGCTGGGCGGCACGCATGGTGTCCTTGTGAATAAGCTGGTGCTCAAGGACCTCGTAGGGCCCTCCCATGGTCACACGCCAGTGCAGCTGATCAGAAACTGCATCCCAGATCATGTGATTTCAAGTTCCCTGCCCTTTCATCTACCAGCAACCCCACTCTTTTTCAATTCCAAAAGAATTGAAAGCAGGATCTTGAAGAGAAATCTGCACTCCCATGTTCACTGCAGCACTACTCACAATAGCCAAGATTTAACAACAAGCCAAATGTCCACTGACACAGGAAAGGATAAAGAAAATGTGAGATAGACATATAGATAGATAGAGATAGAGAGAGATAGAGATGATAGAGATATAGATAGGTAGATGTAGATGTAGATATAGACATAGATGTAGATATAGGTATAGATAGATACAGATAGATATAGAGGTATATATTGATAGATATAGATAGGTATAGATATAGATAGATGTAGATGTAGATATAGATATAGATAGATATAGATGTAGATATAGATATAGAAAGATATAGATAGATATAGATAGATAAAGATATAGATAGATGTAGATGTAGATGTAGATAGATATAGATATAGATAGATGTAGATATAGATACATAGATATAGATAGATGAAGATGTAGATATAGATTGATAGATATAGATATAGATGATATAGATATATAGATAGATATAGATAGATGTAGATATAGATAGATATAGATATAGATAGATATCGATATAGAGGTAGATATTGATAGATATAGATATATATAGAGGTAGATGTAGATGTAGATATAGAAATAAATGTAGATAGAGATTTAGATAGAGATAGATGTAGATGTAGGTATAGATATAGATAGATATAGATATAGGTATAGATATAGATAGATATAGATGTAGATGTAGATATATAGATGTAGATAGAGATAGATGTAGATATAGGTATAGATAGATATAGATATAGCTAGATGTAGATATAGAGATAGATATGGATACACACAGCAGAGTATTATTCAGTCTTAAACAAGAAGGAAATCCTATCATTTGCAACAACATGGAGGAGACTGGAGGACATTACACTAAGTGAAATAAGGACAAATACTGCTTGATTCCACTTAACATGAGGAATCTAAAATAGTCAGACCCATAGAAGCAGAGAGTAGAATGGTGGTTGCCAGGGGCTGGGTGGAGGGAGAAATGGAGAGATGTGCAGTAGGTATAAAGTTACAGTTATACAAGATAAATACATTCTAGAGACCTTCTGTACACCATAGTGCCTATAGCTAACCATTTAGCATTGTGCACCTAAAAACTTGTTAAGAGGGTAGGTCTCATGCTATGTGTTCTTAGCACAAAAAAAAGGCAAGGGGGACACAAGAAATCTCATGGACGTAATGGATGTGTTTCTCACTTCGTGGTGATGGTATCAGGGGCGCAGGCAATATCCAAACTCGTCAAAATGCATACAGTAAATAAGTGTAACAGTTGGTAGGTTACATATACCTCAGTGAAGCTGAACAAAGAAATGTCAAGAATATCTATTTTAAATAAGAGTATGCATATTAGAATTCAGTTCTCATGGTATTTGCACAGGTTGCAGAGGAAGCTGCGAAAGACTCTAGTATTCCTCAGAAACTTTCTAGTTTCAATACACAGAATTCCCTGATGTGTGGAATTGGACAGCATGAGAAACAGAACAGGAGGAGACCTCCTTGTAAGGATCTCCCTGCCAGGGCCTCTGCTGGTTGACATGGACATGCATGGCATCCCATCAAAATCTGAAAAGTTCTCTTTGCCTTTCCAGGCAACCCAGCCTGTGGTCAGCAGTGATGGGCAATGAGAAGACACATGACACATGCTTGCCCAGTTGAGTCTGAGCCAACACCAGTAGGAAGGGCTGTGAAAGGCTGTTTGACCACAGTGGTTTTCTACGGCAAACAAAACCTAGACTAATGAAAAATGTCAATGAGAAGAAATCCGGAAAAAGCTACAGACAGAACTTCTGACTCTAGGGAAAAATATTCAGAATTGCCAACAATATATCTGGGAAATGGGCCACCTGGTTTTGAAGGCTCAGACACAACAAATGGTTCGGAGGACTTAGACCAGCCGACCTAAACCAGAACCAGACCTTTCACACGGGAACCCGCCTTGCTGCCGCTCCTGTGAGCTGCACTGGCTTGTGGCAACGTCGGGGAAACATTCTGCATGGCTGAGTGAGGGCTCAGAGGAAACTCACGACGATCAGGAATGTACTGTTCTTTGAGCTATTTCCTTTAACAACTTGGAAGAAATAATAATTAATATAAACAGTAGTCACCAGACTTGGCTTGATGCAGGAGAAATAAGAACACAAGATTTTCAAAGATTCAAGTTCAAGGGAAAGTTCTTTCTCCACTGTCCTGTGGGAAAGGGACTAAGTCAGTAAAACTCTCTGAGCCTCAGTTTTTCCTTCTGTAACATTAGCAGATACCTGCCTTGTAGGACTATTAATAGGCTTAGGTGCCCTGGAGGCATTGCCATGTGCTTCCTTATTATTCTCAATAGTTCTATAATCTGCAATTAGGTGTTAGGTGATCCCCAATAAATTAGAAGAAATAACAACCAAAGCTAAAATGAGACTCCCGGAAGAAATTTCTGACTTCCAAAGAGATTATAGTCACAAAGACTTCAAGACATTAAATTTATCATATTTTCAAGAAACATTAAAATTAAAATATATAAAAAGATGAAAAAAATTTATTTTACCAAGCACACTTAATGCTGATATGAAAGTATAATTAATGTAGATCAGAAAAGAAAAACTGCAGAACTAATCTCACAAGATAGTGATTGAGATCCTTAAATAATAGCTAATAAATATACTTTGAAATTCAAAAATAAGAATAAGATGGTGTTTGCCTAACACAAAGAAGAGTACTCACTTCAAAGCAGCCACTCCTAACTTGGAAACATTAGCTGATTCTCAGTGATACCAGGAATATGAGAAACAGAAAGAGAGAGAGAGATTGAGACAGAAAAGACCCCAATAACACCATGATGATTCAACATTGTTGAGGAAGACCTTGTCAGTACAATATGACATTAAATATAAATTGTGGACTGGAAAAAATAAAACTGTATTTATCTGAATATGTGATTATGTAGAGAAAAATCCAAAGATCAGAACTAAAAATCCAAAGATAAGAACTTGGGTCACATAAGAATCACAGAGACAAAGGCAGTAGCAGGCAGTTCTATGGGCCTGAGGAGAGAGCCCTGTCCCCATCAAGCCAGGCCCCTTGGGAGGCACAAGATTTGAGGGCATGGGGTATCTCGCTCTCCACTTGTGGGTGAGACAATGGAAAGTCCACACCAATCTGAACGGGGCTGCTGTGGTCCAGGCCTGTACGTGCTGCAAACTCATAAATCAAAGACCCTCTTCAGGACAATGAAGGGGCACTGAGGAGAACCCCTGCGAGGAGGACCCAAGTGGAGCCCAGTAGGGGAAGCAGTGACAAGTCTAGATTTATAAATGGAATGAATGATGGTGAAAATGGAGACCAGAGAGTGCAGAGCAGATCTTCCCTCTAGCTGATTGGAGAGGGCTTGAAAGGCAAATGGCTAGCAAGTGGCCTTGAGAGATTAACCAAAAATAAAAGGATGGGGAGGAAAGAGGGAGTAGGTGGAGGCCGCTAGCTCTTTTCAACACTCTTCATAGTAGAAGCCAAATAACATCATCCCCAGACGCACAAAGGCTAAGACAGCTCCATGCTAGCAGACCTGTTACGGTCTGATTGTGTGTGTCACCCCCATAATTCATTTGTTGAAATTCTAACCCCCAAGGTGATGGTATTAGGAGGTGGGACTTTTAAAAGTAATTAGGTCATGAGGATAGAGCCCTCACAAATGGAATTAATGATCTTAAAGAAGGGGCCCCAAAGAGGTCCCTTCCTCTCCTTCTACAATGCAAGGATAAAAGAAGTAGGCAGTCTTCAACCCAGAAGACAGGCTCTTACCAGCACCCGACCATACTGGCACCCTGATCTCAGACTTCCAGCCTCCAGGATTGTGAGAAACCAACGCCTAATGTTTATAAGCCAATCAACCTATGGTACTTTGTTGTAGCATTCAGAACTGATCAAAACACTACCTTACAAGGAATACTAAAGGATGTCCTTCAAGTGGAATGGAAGTGATACTGGCAAGATGGTAATCCAAACCCACAGGAAGAGATGGAGAGCACCAGAAAACACATAAGTGCTTCAAAGACATTAGAATAATAATTAGGATATAGTATTGTCGGGTTTATAACACATGTAGGTATTTTCTATATGTTTCCATAGCAATAATGGAACGTCGGAAGTGAAGAAACCATTGAGCATCATGGTTGCTGAGCTTACAGCCCATCAGCCTGAGACTCTCTCAGCTGAGCAGGCAGAGGTGAGGCTGGTCACTGCCAAGGCATCAGCACATTTCCAAGAGAAGCAACAGAGGCCCAGCTGTGTCTCTGAGAACAGAGCCAGGCAGGAATTTCTCTACTAGTGGAAAGATTTCCCCCTTAGAATAAATGTATGGCAGGCATTAAATATAGCACAGCCAAGAGGACTAGCTCCCCTCATCGCATAGATAATCAGTTCAAATTTGAATTTAGAGTTACTGTAGCAACCATGGACTTTTCCCAAAGACAAATAAGAGCCCTGATGTGGGAAAGTGGCATCTCAGCACAGGATTGCACAAGACAGCCATCACTGTCAGGCACGTACCTGGGCCTCAACAGAAGTTGATCAGTCACACGTGCCGGCAAAGGGCTCTCACAGTCCTGAGGGAGTAGGGCCAGAGTCACTGAGCCTAGGCCGACTGTACTGTACAAGCATTCAAAACTGGAGGTTTCATTTGAGTTCAGTCATTACTTTCTTTTCTCGTCTTCATGAAGTCTTAAGTTAAAACCTCTTCTCCTTGTGGCTATGAGTTGACATCTGGGCCCGGACGCGGCTGTATGAACCCTGAGGTGAGTCCAGAATGAGCCCAACCTTTATAGAAGGCAGCTTTATCTTGGCTGTGCATCCCTGTAGAAGGTCCATGGGAGCACAGCTCAGAAAGGCCCCAAAGAGCCTCCTGAGAGCAATTTCCAGGGACCACCAGATTTGTACTCTAAGCCAGATAGGTCTTGGTCTGTATACTGGTTAACTTTCTAAAATGGTAAACTAATCTGGGTTCTCTCAAATAGTAAGATAGATTTAACTGTTTCTTATCAGCAGGACATTTTCTAGAGTATATTTTTAGTTTCTTTATGAGGCCAGATATCAGAAAGTACATTAAATGTACACTTGTCTTTGTTGAAAAACTTGTAAAAATTTAGTAATTTTTCTAAATTTGAAATCTGTTTTACTTAAAATCCAATAAAAATAATATTTAAATTGCAGCTTTATAATTCTATAATCAAATTCTAGTCTTATAATTTTATACTCACCCAATTCTTTTCACTTTTTAGCCCCATGGGAAACATTTTCCACTTCGCATATCAGCCATTCTTGGCATTTAGCTGTGGGAAGGTTCTTGCTTTGATCTATAACACACATGGATTTATAGTCAGGTGTCGAAGCCACGACAAGAAAAAGTTTCTTTTTATTTGTGAGATCACAAGCTTTAAAACTTAGCTTAAGAAATGGGCAAAGATTCATAATTTTTCTACTCTTAAACTGGCAAATTGAAACTTTAGATTTTCTTTTCAGTTCTATGCCTGCCGTGGACCAAAGATGCCCTCATGTTCTGAGACAGTCACCTCCCCTCGCTCATGGGAGAACTTGCTGCCCAGGGCTTGCAGCAGACGAGAGAGTCAGCTTCAGCCTCCCAGAAGGCTGTCAGTCAATGCCAGGGGTGGATGTTGGCAAGAGTGTGGGCTGGAAAATTGGCCTCCAGCCTGGGCAGGACCATAGAACATTGACTCTGGGTTGTACCAGGCCCCCAACTTCCTGACTCCACGCTTCACAGTCCAGGAGGGCAACCTGGGTCGCTTTTGTGAAACATAAGAAAAACTCAGGCTCTAAAGAGCACGTTACTGTGGTGGTGTGTTTTCTCCTGCCTGAAGAAAAGAGGCAGATAAGATGGATCCAGCCAAAGTCAGTTTCTTTGAGACTGCTAGGACTTTGGGGTGAGCCAGTTCTTTATTTAGGATTTTCTTTTATAAAAAACAAGCTAAATTAATGCATTTTAATGGAAACTGGTAGATTCTATTATACGGGCAGAGTAAAAATTGGCACCCTATTGTAGGAAAGTTAAAAGCCCAGACCCAAGTCAATTTTCGAACATGAAAAAAATCAGTTGTCAATGACATAATGCTGAGCCACTTAGAAAGAGATGTAGATTGAAGCTCATGCATTTTATGGTCATTTCACTTCAATTAAAAATGGAATCTGAGGGCTTCTCTGGTGGCGCAGTGGTTGAGAGTCCGCCTGCCGATGCAGGGGACACGGGTTCGTGCCCCGGTCCGGGAAGATCCCACATGCCGCGGAGCGGCTGGGCCCGTGAGCCATGGCCGCTGAGCCTGCGCGTCCGGAGCCTGTGCTCCGCAATGGGAGAGGCCACAACAGTGAGAGGCCCGCGTACCGCAAAAAAAAAAAAAAGGAATCTGAGAGGATGGAATGACTTCTCCATGATTTTTTTTCATCCAGTGTGGGCTTCCAAATCACTGCGCCCATGTGAACCTGGATGATTTCGACCCACCCACCTCCGATGGACCTTTGAACTCTCTCCTCACCTGTAAAACTTCCACTCCGTTGTGATCTACTTCACCAGGTTGTTCTCAGGATTAAATTAGAAAAGTATGTGATGAGAGTTTGCCCCCCTCCTTGGCGCGCACCCTGCAGGCAGTCACCAATTACAGTTCTCACACTAGTCATCCCTTCTCCCACCAGTCATGATGCTCACAGACACGGAAATCAGAGAGCCCTGGCTGTCCTGCTGGAAGCGAGGCCCAGAGTGGCTAAGGGGCTCGCTAATGGCCACATTCCACCCATACCCTCTGCTGCTCCTCTATGGTCAGGCCTCTTGCGATGATACCACAGCTGCTCCTTCGCAAAAGCTGTTTGAGAAGAGACCGAGACTGCTCTGTGTGACCCTAATCTTTGCTCTACTTGAAACTCCAGCTAGCCTCAATGTTAAGATAAACTCTCTTGGAAGGCATCTGAAGGAAACGCAAATATTTTGACCATGAAAAGAACCTCTAAATCTAAATAACAAATGTCAAAGGCCTGGTTTGTATTAGGCAACTTTACTTATCTCCTGGCTTACAGGACACTTTGCTTGACTCATTTACCAGTGACTGTCTCTCTGAGACCTTGGACAGCCAGCAAGATATCGGTCTGCAAAGACGGCAATGCTAAATGCATTCAAGCATTTCCCTGGAGTAGAGGTGATTTCTAGCTTCCTAGACATTTTCACCATGTCTTCTCGTGGAACCTGTGCACAGAGCAGCTGGGAAGCATTAGTGTAGAAGGGGACCATTGTAAGGACAATATTCTGCAGGTATTTTGAGATGATCCTGAGCATTCTTTCCTCCCCTATCCCTCATGACAGTATTTTCAGAGGGTTTTGGCTGGTTCGTGTAAACGGATTTGGGAATTTTAAAAGAATGTTTACAGTATTCAACTTATTGCCTGCTTAGAATGATAGACTTGAGTCATCCGACAAAGATCCTGAGGATTAAATATTTGGCAGAAATTACCCACGTTTATTCATTCAGTCCATTCTCTGCACACATCCTTACTGTTTGCTGTGTGCCAGGCATTACTCCAGGAGCTGGAAGATGCTCAGTAACATATGTCCCTGGGACTCAAACCCAGTTTTAACATAAGCCATAGTCAAGAGGTTTTAAGCATGTATATGTGTGAAGCACCGTACAAATCTATGTCTCAACACACTCTTATAAAGTCAGTATATACGTTGTCCCATACTACAGTTGAGGAACCTGGTCACCACCATCCAGCTCAGGCATGTGCTCTGGGACGTCATGACTCTCCAGCCATGGTAGGAAGTGCTGAGGGGAGCACATCCACCCACACTTGTCATGCGTGTCTTAGAAAACACAGGTGCCAATTAATGTCATGTTGTCTGTCCTACGAGGTCCACATTAAATTGGCATGAATCCCTGCTTTCTCCAAGATTTTTGTCACTTCCTGATGGCTTACCCTACTCAGCTCCAATTTCCTTATTTTAAACTGAACTTTTATTTTCATCTCCCAAAGGGTGTGGCTCATCTCTCCTCTTGTCCATTCTCGATCCCAGTCTACTGCCCATCCACATAGAGCATCTGTGGATTCCAGATTTTAATGAATTTTGTTTTCAGTGACAGTGGAGGGCAACAACGCAGCACTAAATAGCAAAAAAAAAGGAGATTTTTAAAAATTAAACTTGGGGCTTCCCTGGTGGTGCAGTGGTTGAGAATCTGCCTGCCAATGCAGGGGACACGGGTTCGACCCCTGGTCTGGGAAGATCCCACATGCCACGGAGCAACTTAGCCACAACTACTGAGCCTGCGCATCTGGAGCCTGTGCTCCACAACAAGAGAGGCCACGACAGTGAGAGGCCCGCACACCATGATGAAGAGGGGCCCCTGCTTGCTGCAACTAGAGAAAGCCCTCACACAGAAACAAAGACCCAACACAGCCAAAAATAAATAAATAAATTTTAAAAGAAATTAAACTTGAATATTAGATATGTTTTTATTCTGTGGTTCTTTTCTCACTCCCAAAACTGAATTTCTCACTGGCTGCTAATCCTGTACAGGCATCTCACCCACTACTGTGTTGCTCAGTCCTCTTCTATCCATCATTTCATTGCTACTTTCCTCCAAACTTATATTTCTTATGCATGTCATGATACAGTTCATTTTGTTTTGCTTTATCTTCCTAAGCCAGGTTTCATGATCCTTGCCCTTCATTTACAAAGTGGCATATCAAAGGTTTTTTTATTAATATGTGGATAGCTATTAAAAGTGGAAAGTATACCAGTCTGATAAGGACAGAAGCACCAATACTTGGTTGCATTTTAAATAGAATTTGGGTTGTCCTGACTCCTGTGAGGTAGGTATTAATCATCACCTGAGCGTCAATGACTTACCCAGGATCACAGAGGGGAAAGAGGCGAAGGCAGGACCTGAGTGCACATCTTCCTCCCTACATCCTCCTCATAGTTCTTCCTCCCCACCAGGATGCCACACCCATGAATAAGGACATAAATCCACCCAACACACGGAAACCATAATCAAAATACAATTATAACAACCAAGAAAAATGAAACAGGTGTACATCTAACAAGCATGTCCAGGACTTGTACACTGAAACCTACAAAGTGCTAATGAAAGAGCTCAAAGAAAACCTAAATAAATGGAGATACATACTGTGTTCATGGATTGGAAGAGTCAATACAGTAAAGATGACACTTCCCCTTAGAATGAACCACAGTTTTCATGCAATTCCTACAAAATCTGAGCAAGGTTTTCCTAGACATGGACAGGTTTATTCTAAAATATGTATGAAAAGCCACAGACTCTATGGCTACAGCAATCTTGATGAAGAATGATAAAGTGGAGGAAACATTCTTCCTAATATTAAGGCTTGTTATATAGCTACAGTAATCAAGACACTGTAGTATTGTTCGAGGGGTAGACACATAGATCAACAAAACATGATGGACAACATCATTAGTATTTTCGAAAATGAAAACTGGAACGATATAACACTATGTACCCTTTAGGATAACTATGATAATATTAAAGACAGATAATAACAAGTGTTGGTAAGGATGTGGAGAAACTGGAGTTCTTAAACATTGCAGTGGGAATGTAAAAGGAGCAGCCACTTTGGAAGACAGTTTGAAAGTTTCTTACAATGTTAAACATGAATTTACCCCATGACCTAGAAATTCCACTCCAAGAGAATTTGAAATGAAATGAGAAATGAAAACATATGTACAAACAAAAACTTGTATACAAATGATCATAGCCGTGTTAGTCATAATGGCTAAAATGTACAAGCAGTCCAAATGTCCATCAACTTGTAAATGCATAAATAAAATATGCTTTATTAGTATGAATATCAAATATAATAGAATACAATTAGCAATAAAATAGAAATGGACTACTGGTACATATTATATGAATGAACCTCAAAAATATTTTACTAGATATCAGATGCAAGCTGCATATTGCATGATTCATTTACATGAAATGACAAGAATAGGGATTTACTGCAAACAAGAAAAAAGAATATTTTTCAGGTATTGGAAGTATTCTAAAACACTTGTGTTGAAGACCTTCAAGATGGTGGAGAATAAGATGTGGAGATCTTCCTCCCCACAAATACATCAGAAATACATCTATATGTGGAACAACTCCTAAAGAACACCTACTGAACACTGGCAGAAGACCTCAAACTTCCCAAAAGGGTCTTGGTGCTCCGTCCGGGTGTCAGGCCTGTGACACTGAGGTGGGAGAGCCGAGTTCAAGATAGTGGTCCACCAAAGACCTCCCAGCTCCATGTAATATCAAATGGCAACAGCTCTCCCAGAAATCTCCATCTCAATGCAAAGACCCAGCTCCGCTCAATGACCAGCAAGCTACAGTGCTGGACACCCTATGCCAAACAACTAGCAAGACAGGAACACAACCCCACCCATTAGCAGAGAGGCTGCCTAAAATCATAATAATGTCACAGATACCCCAAAATACACCACCGGATGTGGTTCTCCCACCAGAAAGACAAGATCCAGCCTCATCTACCAAAACACTGGCACCAGTCCCCTCCACCAGAAAACGTACAAAATCAACTGAATCAAGCTTAGCCACTGGGGGCAAACACCAAAAATAATGGGAATTACAAACCAGCAGCCTGTGAAAAGGAGACTCCAAACACAGTAAGTTAAACAAAATGAGATGACAGAGAAACACACAGCAGATGAAGGAGCAAGGTAAAAACCCACCAGACTGAACAAATGAAGAGGAAATAGGCAGTCTAACTGAAAAAGAATTCAGAGTAATGATAGTAAAGAGGATCCAAACTCTTGGAAATAGGATGGAGAAAATACAAGAAACATTTAACAAGGACCTAGAAGAAAAAAAGAGTAAACAAACAATGGTGAACAACACATTAAATGAAATTAAAAATTCTCTAGAAGGAATCAATAGCAGAATAAATGAGGCAGAAGAACGGATAAGTGACCTGGAAGATAAAATAGTGGAAATAACAACCACAGAGCAGAATAAAGAGAAAGGAATGAAAAGACTTCAGGACAGTCTCAGAGACGTCTGGGACAATATTAAAAGCACCACATTCGAATTATAGGTTTCCCAGAAGAAGAAGAGAAAAAGAAAGGGACTGAGAAAACATTTGAAGAGATTATAGTTGAAAACTTCCCTAATATGGGAAAGGAAATAATCAATCAAGTTCAGGAAGTGCAGAGAGTCCCATACAAGATAAATCCAAGGAGAAACACACCAAGACACATATTAATCAAACTATCAAAAATTAAATACAAAGAAAAAATATTAAAAGCAGCAAGGGAAAAGCAATAAATAACACACAAGGGAATCCCCATAAGGTTAACAGCTGATCCTTCAGGAGAAACTCTGCAAGCCAGGAGGGAGTGGCAGGACATATTTAAAGTGATGAAGGGAAAAACCTACAACCAAGATTACCCAGCAAGGATCTCATTCAGATTCAATGGAGAAATTAAAACTTTTACAGACAAACAAAAGGTAAGAGAATTCAGCACCACCAAATCAGCTTTACAACAAATGCAAACGGAACTTCTCTAGGCAGGAAACACAAGAGAAGGAAAAGACCTACAATAGCGAAACCAAAACAATTAAGAAAATGGTAATAGGAACATATATATCAATAATTACCTTAAATGTAAATGGATTAAATGCTCCAACCAAAAAGACATAGACTGGCTCAATGGATACAAAAGCAAGACCTATATCTATGCTGTCAATAAGAGACCCACTTCAGACCTGGGGACACATACAGACTAAAAGTGAGGGGATGGAAAAAGATATTCCATGCAAATGGAAATCAAAAGAGGGCTGGAGTAGCAATTCTCATATCAGACAAAATAGACTTTTAAATAAAGACTATTAGAAGAGACAAAGAAGGACACTACATAATGATCAAGGGATCAATCCAACAAGAAGATATAACAATTGTAAAAATTTAAGTACCCACCATAGGAGCACCTCAATACATAAGGCAAATCCTAACAGCCATAAAAGGGGAAATCTACAGTAACAAAATCATAGTAGGGGACTTTAAGACCCCACTTTCACCAATGGACAGATCATGCAAAATGAAAATAAATAAGGAAACACAGATTTAAATGATACACTAAACAAGATGGCCTTAATTGATATTTATAGGACATTCCATCCAAGAACAACAAATACACTTTCTTCTCAAGTGCTCATAGAACATTCTCTAGGATAGATCATATCCTGGGTCACAAATCAAGCCTTGGTAAATTTAACAAAATTGAAACTGTATCAAGTATCTTTTCTAACCACAACTCTATGAGACTAGATATCAATTACAGGAAAAAAAAGCTGTAAAAAATACAAACACATGGAGGCTAAACAATACACTACTAAATTACCAAGAGATCACTGAAGAAATCAAGGAGGAAATCAAAAAACACCTAGAAACAAATGACAATGAAAACATGACGACCCAAAAGCTATGGGATTCAGCAAAAGCAGTTCTAAGAGGGAAGTTTAGAGCAATACAATCCTACCTCAAGAAACAAGAAGCATCTCAAATAAACAACCTAACCTTATACCTAAAGCAATTAGAGAAAGAAGAATAAAAAAAACCCCAAAGTTAGCAGAAGGAAAGTAATCATAAAGATCAGATCAGAAATAAATGAAAAAGAAATGAAGGAAACAATAGCAAAGATCAATAAAACTAAAATCTGGTTCTTTGAGAAGATAAACAAAATTGATAAACCACTAGCCAGACTCATCAAGATAAAAAGGGAGAAGACTCAAATAAATAGAATTAGAAATGAAAAAGGAGAAGTAACAACTGACCTGGAGAAATACAAAGGATCGTGAGAGATTACTACAAGCAACTATATGCCAACAAAATGGAAAAGCTGGAAGAAATGGACAAATTCTTAGAAAAGCACAACCTTCTGAGACTGAACCAGGAAGAAATAGAAAATTCAAACCGACCAATCACAAGCACTGAAATTGAAACTGTGACTATAAACCTTCCAACAAACAAAATCCCAGGATCAGATGGCTTCTCAGGTGAATTCTATCAAACATTTAGAGAAGAGCTAACACCTATCCTTCTCAAACTCTTCCAAAATATAGCAGAGGGAGGAACACTCCCAAACTCATTCTATGAGGCCACCATCACCCTCACACCAAAACCAGGCAAAGATGTCACAGAAAAAGAAAACTACAGGGCAATATCACTGATGAACATAGATGGAAAAATACTAGCAAACAAAATCCAACAGCACATTAAAGGATCATACACCATGATCAAGTGAGCTTTATCCCAGGAATGCAAGCACTCTTCAACATAAGCAAATCAATCAATGTGATAAACCACATTAACAACTTGAAGGAGAAAAACGATATGATCATCTCTATAGGTGGAAAAGAGCTTTTGACAAAATTCAACACACATTTATGATAAAAACCCTCCAGAAAGTAGGCAGAGAGAGAACTTATCTCAACATAATAAAGGCTATATATGACAAACCCACAGCCAACATTGCTCTCAATGGTGAAAAACTGAAACCATTTCCTCTAAGATCAGGAACAAGACAAGGTTGTCCACTCTCACCACTAGTATTCAACATAGTCTTGGAAGTTTTAGCCACAGCAAGCAGAGAAGAAAAAGAAATTAAAGGAATCCAAATCGGAAAGAAGTAAAGCTGTCACTGTTTGCAGATGACATGATACTAAATAAAGAATCCTAAATATGCTACCAGAAAACTACGAGAGCTCATCAATGAATTTGGTAAAGTAGCAGGATACAAAATTAATGCACAGAAATCTCTTGGATTCCTACACACTAATGATGAAAAATCTGGAAGAGAAATTTAGGAAACACTCCCATTTACCATTGCAACATAAAGAATAACATACCTAGGAATAAATCTACCTAAGGATATAAAAGACCTGTATGCAGACAACTATAAGAACTGATGAAAGAAATTAAAGAGGATACAAACAGATGGAGAGATATACCATGTTCTTGGATTGGAAGAATCAACATTGTGAAAATGACTATACTACCCGAAGCAATCTACAGAGTCAATGCAATCCTTATCAAACAACCACTGCCATTTTTCACAGAACTAGAACAAAAATTTTCACAATTTGTATGGAAACACAAAAGAGCCTGAATAGCCAAAGCAATCTTGAGAAAGAATAACAGAACTGGAGGAATCAGGCTCCCTGACTTCAGACTATACTACAAAGCTACAGTAATCAAGACAGTATGATACTGGCACAAAAACAGAAATATAGATCAGTGAAACAGGATAGAAAGCCCAGAGATAAACCTACACACATATGGTCACCTTATATTTGAAAAAGGAGGCAAGAATATACAATTTAGAAAAGACAGCCTCTTCAATAAGTGGTGCAGGGAAAACTGGACATCTACATGTCAAAGAATGAAATTAGAACACTCCCTAACACCATACACAAAAGTAAACTCATAATGGACTAAAGACCTAAATGTAAGGCCAGACACTATAAAACTCTTAGAGGAAAACGTAGGCAGAGCACTCTATGACATAAATCACAGCAAGATCCTTTTTGACCCACCTACTAGAGAAATGGAAATAAAAACAAAAATAAACAAATGGGACCTAATGAAACTTAACAGCTTTTGCACAGCAAAGGAAACCATAAACGAGACAAAAAGACAACCCTCAGAATTGTAGAAAATATTTGCAAATGAAGCAACTGACAAAGGATTAATCTCCAAAATATACAATCAGCTCATGCAGCTCAATATCAAAAAAAAACAAACAACCCAATCCAAAAATGGGCAGAAGACCTAAATAGACATTTCTGCAAAGAAGATATACAGATAACCAACAAACACATGAAAGGATGCTCAACATCATTAATCATTAGAGAAATGCAAATCAAACCTACAATGAGAAATGCAAATCAAACGTACAACACACCAGTCAGAATGGCCATCATCAAAAAATCTACAAACAATAAATGCTGGAGAGGGTGTGGAGAAAAGGGACCCCTCTTGCACTGTTGGTGGGAATGTAAATTGATACAGCCACTATGGAGAACAGTATGGAGGCTCCTTTAAAAAAACTAAAAAGAGAGCTAGCATATGACCCAGCAATCCCACTACTGGGCATATACCCTGAGAAAACCATAGTTCAAACAGAGTCATGTACCACAATGTTCATTGCAGCTCTATTTACAATAGCCAGGTCATGGAAGGCACCTAAGTGTCCATCGACAGATGAATGGATAAAGAAGATGTGGCACATATATACAATGGAATGGAATATACTCAGCCATAAAAAGAAATGAAATTGAGTTATTTGTGGTGAGGTGGATGGACCTAGAGTCTGTCATACAGAGTGAAGTAAGTCAGAAAGAGAAAAACAATACAGTATGCTAACACATATATATGGAATCTAAAAAAAAAAAAATTGGTTCTGAAGAATCTAGGAGCAGGACAGGAATAAAGACACAGACGTAGAGAATGGACTTGAGGACATGGGGAGGGGGAAAGGTAAGCTGGGACGAAGTGAGAGTTGGCATGGACATACATACACTGCCAAATGTAAAAGAGATAGCTAGTGGGAAGCAGCCGCATAGCACAGGGAGATCAGCTCGGTGCTTTGTGACCACCTAGAGGGGTGGGATAGGGAGGGTAAGAGCGAGGTGCAAGAGGGATGAGATATGGGGATATATGTATATGTTTAGCTGACTCACTTTGTTATAAAGCAGAAACTAACCCACCATTGTAAAGCAATTATACTCAAATAAAGATGTTAAAAAAAAAAAGGCCACACTCTTCAAAATGTTAAAAAGTAAAATAAAAGTAAACAAGAAAAAAATAATAATGAAACACCAGTGTTTAGATTGTGCTAATGGCTGCACAACTCCATAAATTTACTGAAATCATCAAGTTACACCTAAAATGGGTGAAATTTTTGTATATAAATTATATCACAATAAAATTATTATTATTTTTTAAAATAAGTATATTATGACAGACTTCTGCCAAACGGTATAGGGTGTTTTGAGGAACGGATGCCCTTTTAATTCCTCAGAAGGGCAAGATGATCCTGAGTTAGGTTGGAAACGTAGGCTATAGACCAGATTGCACAGGGTCTTGGGGCCATATTGCATGATTAAGGCTTGATTCTTCAGGCAATGGGAGACTATCCAGTTTTTAGGCCAGTGATGGAGTCTGATCAGAGCTGTGGTTTAGAAAGCTTGTTTGGGCATAAACATGGAAGATGGTTTCAAAGAAAAAGTGAAAAAAACAAGCCCTGTGAAAATGAATTTTTGTGAATTGTCAATAGTACGTGTAATAGGTGCACACACACACACACACACGCCGCATGCTTACTACCGTCGCATTTTGCTTAGTTTCTGAAAAGTCACTGGATTTGAAGCCAAAGGACATTAGACTGAATACCCTACTTCTATCATTACTAGTTGTACAAACCTGGGAATATTCCTTAATCTTACTATAAAATGAAGAAGAGTTAACTATTTGTGAAGAGAATATCAGATAATGAAAACTGGAGACTCTGAAGTAGCACTTACCTCTCTGCACATGGTCCATTCACGGTGTTTATCTGCCCGGGGTTTCCGGGCTCAGGGACTGGACGTCCTCCTTCCTCCCTGGCTGGTGCTTTCATAGGTTCTGTGACTTCAACTCCACTCAACCACTTATCCCCAGTTCTGCTTGGTCTAAAGTTACTTCCTTGCTTCTGGTCCTTCCCTTCAGAATAGAAACACGTTCAAAAGAGCCACCTTAAAAAAACAAAAGACAAAGAATTTTCAACCTCTATTAACCTTAGTCACTTTCCAGGTATTTGATATCTTTTCCTTCACAGCAAGCTATGAATCAGCTCTTCGCTACCTCACTTCTCGCCAGTCCTCTGCCTTCTGCCATCTCTTTTTCCTACTACGCTGATGAAACTGTCCTTACTGAGTTAAATACGACCTCTGCCCTTTCTGGAACTGGTTCCCAGCTGTTTCTTCCACCTTGGAGCTACTCATGCTGCATCAAATTTCATTTGTGCCTGTTAACCCAGGGACCTTTTGTTTTACTTGGAATCAATAGAACCTAACTGATCTATTATTTTCTCAGCTTTTGAAAGACATCTCCCTCATTTTTCTCCTGCTTCCTGGGCTCTTCAGTTAAGTCTGCAACACCTGCCCCCTCTTGGCCTGAGTCTCTTCTTTCATGCCCCTTCCCAGACCAGCTTCCAACCATCACCTCATGTTGACAATTCCCTATTCGAGATCTCAAAGCAGCAGTTGACGCATCCTCCTGCCAGATGGACCTTCAACTCTCACATGTCCACACATTATTTTCTTTCCCCACACACTTGACCTTCCCATATTCCCTGAGCCTGAGGTATCCTTGATCCCTGCAAAAAATCCTGAGCTCCAACTGTGAGCTGAGCATTACGATGGAACAGGTCCTCAGGAGTGGGGAAAACTGCCTTGTTCTCCAAGAGCGTTGCTGTGCAACAGGTCCTCAACCTAAGACCTAAGCAGGACTCCTGCCTGCCCCAACCAGCCTCCGATTGAGTTGGGTCAACTTAACACAGTCAGTGTCCTTCACACTGCCCCCTCCCCATTTTCTTTCTACCACCACCCTAGCTCAAGTACACCTCATTTCTTGCTCTACACTGCAACCAGAATGATCCTCCTTAATAAAATACATAATAAAATACATATCCTAAAATGCTTTGGCATATGTGAAATTCTACGTTTCTACAGCTCAACCTCCTCCCCATTACCCTCAGGATAAATGTAAAGGTCTTTGGCCAATACTTTATGCTTCATCCCAGCATTGAAATCACCTCTCTGTGCACTCTTTACCCCCCAAATCGTCTTTAAACGCACCCCAACTCCATGCATACCAGGTGCCGGAATTTCCATGAATATGTCTTGCTCTTTTTATCTCAAACCCTGTGCATGCACAGAGGAAAATACATGCACTTTCCTCTGCCTATACTCACTTCCTGTTCTTTTCTCACTTATTGAATTCATATTGTTCTTTGAATTTCAGTCTATGGGCCATAAATATATATACACACACCTATGTAAGTTTCAGGTGTACAGCATTATAGTCTGGCATCTGTATACGCTATACTGTGATCACAATCACAGGTCTACTTACCACTCATCAACATATAGTTGACCACCTTCACCAATTTTGCCCACCCCTCAAGCCCCTTCCCCTCTGGCAACCACAAATCTGTTCTCTGTATCTATGAGTTTGTTTTTGTTTTATTTTGTTTGTTCTTTGGTGTTGTTTGTTTGGGTGCTTTTTTTTTTTTTTTTAAGATTCCACATTTGAATGAAATCATACAGCATTTGTCTTTCTCCATCTGACTTACTTCACTTAGCATAATAGCCTCAAACTCCATCCAAATTCCATTCTTTTTTTTACAGCTGAATAGTATTCCATTGTTTATATATACACATCTTCTTTAACCATTCATCCATTTATAGGCACTTAGGTTGTTTTCGTATCTTGGCTATTGTAAATAATGCTGCAATGACATTGGGATGCACATATCTTTCCTAATTCGTGTCTTTGTTTTCTTCGGATAAATACCCAGAAGCGGAATAGCTGGATCATACGGTAGTTTTTTTGTTTTTTTAATTTTTTGAAGAATCTCCATACTGTTTTCCATAGTGACTGCACCAATTTACATTCCCATCAACGGTGCACAAGTGTTCCTTCTTCTCCACATCTCTGCCAACATACGTAATTCCTAGCCTCTTTGATAGTAGCCATTTCTAACAGGTGTGAGGTGATACGTCATGGTTTCCTCATGGTTTTCATTTGCGTTTCCCTGACAGTTAGTGATGCTGAGCATCTTTTCATGGGTCTGTTGGCCATCTGTATGTCTTCTTTAGAAAAATACCTATTCGGGTCCTCTGCCCGTTTTTCAATTGGGTTGTTTGTTTTAATTGTTGAGTTGTACGAGTTCCTTATATACACTTATACTTTATATTTATATTCATATAAATATATATTTATAAATATGTGTAAATACATTTATTTATGTTTGTATATGAATATTAACCCCTTATCAAATTGGGAGGCTGCCCAAACCTTAGACAGTTAGCAGTTTTCTTTTCTGTATTCAAAACATACCCATCACTCTAAAATGTAACATCGTTTGCCATGTCTGTTTTCCCCACTATGGTAAGGCCTACTGAGGAGAGGGGCACTGAATCTCCAGCTTGTAGCGCAGGGGCTGGCACATAGTAGACTCACGGGAAATGTATGCTAAATGAATGAACCAAAAACCCAGATGAAAGAGCCTTCTTAAGTCTAAATCTTGGACGTATACAAAAATGACATCATATGAGTTTATGTTGCCAATCTAAATAAAAAATCGTAAGAATGTATTTAATCTTAGCTGCAATGTGGTTTTTCCTTCTGTTTAAGGAGATGATTCTATTTTATTAAGAGGTTTTTTTCTGGTCAGAAAATGCTGTTCCCCCTCGTACTGAATTCGAGGAGCTGGATGTCCTGCTAAGGGCAGAGGAAAGGACAGGAACAGTTCCCACCCCCGTCTGCCTCGTTGATCCCCCGCTGGTGCCGCCAATGCTGTAAAACTAAATAAACACTGGAGAAGCTGGACATTTGTCTAGTGGGGTTTGACCTTCCCTGAACTTCAGTGCTGCATCCTACAGTTTTGCTTATGTTCCTCCTAATCTGTTTGGTCTGGAGCTGGAGCTGGATGGCTCCTGACTCGAGAGGACTCTTCAGGCAGGGACGGGATGGCTCTCGTGTGGCTCGGCCTGGAGCCATCCTCCCCTGCAGGCATCCTGGCTGCCTTTCCCGTGGTTGTAGGAAGCACAGCTTTCTTACTTGAGTTTGGAGACCAAAACCCAAAATGCTCATTGGTATAGTGCCTGAAAAGAAGAATGTTCACGCACAGAAATCAGCACTAACAGGTTGGTATGGTACACTGGAGGGTGAAGAACCTCGTGTATCTCATCCCAGGATGGGCTCCCGCAGCCCCAGCTGGGGGATGAAGCGGCCCAGTTAGGTGAGGGCAACTCCCCTAGATGTTCTCCCAGGGAAACAGCAACGGCCAAGCAGCCGGATGGCCGGGGGCTTCTAACGTGCATGGGCTGCCGAACAACGGTGTTATTATGTAACTACAGACCCCGAGCCAGGTGCTCCCACCTTCCTAATTTACTCGGACCCCTGATTATGGCCCACGTTTTATACAGGAAGACACCATGGAAGGTTCAGAATATGGAAGAAACTTGCTGAACATCACGGACCTGGCGGGAGGTAGGGTCGTGGTGGAGCCCTTTCCCTCACCTTGTCCATCCTTGGCCACCTCATCCTACAAGCCAGACTCGCCCTGGTTGTACGTACAAACATTAGAATTCCTTGCTCAGATTTTCAGAAAAATAGAAGCCCTCCTCACCCTAATCCCTCTCCACCCGCAGATGCACAACCAGTCTAAGACTGGAGAGAATGGACAGGGTGGGACAGGAGACAATGGCTAAAGGGGTCAGGGGTCAGGGTGCAAGGGTGAGCTGGTCAGGCAGTGAGAAAGAGCCAGAGCACTTGCACCCCTCAAACAGCAATCAGTTATAAGCTCTGCACTCCCTTTTGAGGATGGCAGACACAATAAAATATGAAAATGCTGTATATTTTTAGTGTCTAAAGTTTTAAAAAAGAAAGTTGAGTCTGAGTTTGCCCTCTTTGTTTTTAAAGAGCTTCCACTGACCTCACCAGTTCTCAGCCTTCACCAGTCCCTCACTGCTCCCAGGCTGTCTACTCCATGTGGCTTTATTACTTTTGTAATTGTTGTAAAGATGAATGATGTAAGCGAAGCACTCAGGATCACCCCGGACATCATAAGCTTCTGACCTGTGTTCACGTTTCCCATCACCGCCGTTCCCAGTCATTCCTCCAGCTCCACGTAAATTCATGTCAATGAGCCTCAGGGCTCAGGGCTAAGGCTCCTGGGCCTTGTAGTCCATAAGGAAATCTTAGAAGATCAAGCTCCTTGTTTGTTTTTGTTTTTTAACCACACCACACAACTTGTGAGATCTTTGTTCCCTGACCAGGGATTGAACCTGGGCCCAGTGAAAGCACCAAGTCCTAACCACTGGACTGCCAAGGAATTCCCGAGCTCCTTGTTTTTCGAAAATTTGCACTAAAGGAAAGAAGAAAAAAAAATCTAGACTCTTTTCAAAACTTCTTATTGACTCACAGAAGAAGAGAGAGGCCCTCACCTGATCCGGGGGCGGGGGGCAGCCTTGTGGAGCCGGAAGGCAGTGGGTTGCATGTATGAGGAAACGGAGAATGGAGGCTGCAGGACAGAGAGCAGGGAGGATGGGGACGGACAGAGGGCTCCCTGGTCAGTCACTGGGGCCGAGTCCTGGGACAGAAGGGCCACCTCCCTTTTCCAGGGAGGACTCTACACTCATAGAGCTGCACGTGCCAGCCTGCAGGGCCCGGCTCACCAGTGATTGTCAGTTCCCTTTAATGGGCAGCAGCCAGCATTCTGAGATGAAATGAAGTAAACAGAAGAGAAAGATGAGAAGATGAAAGAGGACGCGAGGGGAGCCAAAGGGCAAACTTCAGCCTGCCTGGTCCCCAGGGGTTAAGCCGTCTTCTGTGACTCTTCTTTCAATCCTGTGTATGGCAGTAGAAGTGCCAACTTGTGTTATAAAATATATTTCCTATAAAAATATAAACTGTGTTTTACGGTAAAAGAATTTTCAAAGTCGCTGGTTTGGTCCACTCAATCAACCAACTCTTCTTCTAAAGGGCACCTGCCTACTCTCTTTCCGAGGAGGTCAAATCCAGAGAAGAGCTGCTCTAATGACAGTCTGAAATGCACAGCCACCTGATGGAAATCTTGTTTTGACAGAAAAATCTTTATAAAATCTGTAAGAGTGCTGGAAAATAGAAGCTAAAGCCTTTAGCCAAGCAAAACTTTTATAGCACTCTGGGGAGGCAACCAGCCAACAGACCTATGAGAGACAAGCCTGGGAACTCACAGCCCAGCATCTGGGCAGAGGAGGGGTACTGAGCCTTCTAGACAACCAACCATTCTAGACTCAGAATCAACAAGTACCAAGGGTGGGAGGGGCATGGGGAAGTTTTCATGGCTATGGACTAGACACTTGCAATCTTGAGCAAATACGATATGCTTTCTTCCCCGGCCACTTAAGCTCAGCACAATTATTCCCATGCTACGCTAGTGGGGATGGGCACAGAAGCCAACCAGGCACAGCAATGCCCCAGGAAACCTGCAAAATCCCCAAAGGACAGAAGCCACAATCCCAGAAGTAAAGTTATCAGCTCAGCCATTAAAAATGGAAACTATTGGCAGATTTGCAAACACAAAAGTCACAGTGTCCTTACAATGTAGATATTTGCTACAAACATAACAAAAGAGTAACTTGTAGAAGAGTCGGATTCATTCCCAAGCTAAGGCAACTCAAGCTCGGGACCAGTTACTTGTGTGGGTTCATCCCAAGGTCGGGCAAGGGGCTGGCAGTAAATAGTTACATTCTTATCTAATTTTGTATAATTTTTCTTACGGATGATCCCCTATATTTGATAAGCTTTAGGAACCACAAAACCTAAATCCATCCTAGATTTCCACAGCAAAAATATCCTATAACCAGTAAGAAAAATAGAAACGTTACAATAGAAAAAGGGGCAAAGGATATGAACAAAAATTCATAGAAGAAATGCAAGGAGCAAATAACCATGAAACATGTGCCCCATCTCACTTGTAATTCAGAATATGCAGATTAAAATAAAAATGAGAATTTTTCTCCCTCAGATACACAAAAATTTAAATGATCGATAATATTCATCCACAAAGAGGATGCATACAATCTGACACATGTTGGTTAAAGCAGAAAGTATCTGAGTCTTCTGGAAGAACAAATTGGAAGACCTATCAAAGCATGTGTTACCTTTAATGTACAGATTCCGTTTCTAGAAGTCTGTGCAACCGACTGACTCACGCATTCCATGTCAAAGTGTGCAGGAGGATGTCTGTTCCAACACTGCAAAGGTCAAATTAGAAGAAACCTAAATGTCCAGCAGCAGGGTCAGATGTCCACACATCCTGCCTTACAAGGAATGAGAAAGATGTGTATGCCCTATTAAGAAAAATACCCCCCAGGAAGGAACATTTTGCATATGAAATTCAAAAGTTAAAAAAAGGCTGGTATATTCTCTATCGGGGTCCTCTGGGAGGTGCACTGAGCCAGACAGAATTACAAAATTTGCTAAAGATTAAAAATTGTCGTCGCTGTAGGCTAAATGTCATTCTCCCCCGCAGGCACACCTGCAGTGGAATTTCAGTTTCTTGTGGGCTCTTATTCAAAGTTAGTTATTTGAACTCATTTTTATATTTTCTTACCATTTCCTTTGGCCTATGGCGCCTTCTGCTAATATGACTTTTACTCTTCAGTCTCTTGCAGTTTTCCCATATCCTGGCACTTAGTGTGATCGATGGCTTGTTGCTCATCATGTAACATGATCTCCCTTTTAAATGTATTTCTGTATGAGGGATCACTAGCTGTGTGACTCTGTCTCATTGAATGTAGTAACATGGTCTTCACTCAGCATCAAGAACACCGCGAGCCCCTTTATTCTCACGTTGTCCTTTCTCCTTGAGGAACGTTTGTGTACCTTCAGCGGTAGACAGATTCACACACACCCCTGAGTTACTTCCATAAACATGAATAATACCCCAACCATCCTATGAGATAAAGCCATCCTGGGTTCAAACCTCACCTTGTGCCCTGCTGACCCATGTACCTCTTGGGTTTATAATAAATAAGTTGATGAACAGAAAGTCCTTAGCACTGGGAATGGTGAGCATGCCAAAGCTATAGCTGTTTTAAATGGCATTTTTGTTATAATTACCTGCTTTGTCAGATAACAAACATGCTCGGTACATTTTCCAAGATTACTTACACAGTGAGGATGGTACTGAACTTCAAAACCTTGGTCCCAGATCCTGTCACTCTCATGGAGCAGCAAAATGCCATCAGGGCTCCCTGATGCCCACACCTCCCCGGGAATGCGCCCACCCCATGAGCCACCGCTCAGGTTACGCACTCATGCTTTCACTCATTTGGACAAACTGTGTTTGTATGGGGTGCAAGGTTACAGTTATTTTTACTAGGTCTGTTAAAAAACAAAACTATGCAAAATGGAGCCTGAGACATTTCTTTATTTTAAAAATCTTGTATGTCTGTCCTTTTGGGTACGGGTACCTCCATAGACAAACTAGGGAGAAATGAATCCCTCCGTATGTCGATTTCCTCAAAAGAAACGTGCACTTGGATGTCCCCAGGATCCCCCAATTCCTGCTCTTCAGAAAGGAACCGAAAGGCTGTGCTGGGACAGTCACTGTAGCACTGCCGGAGCCCCCCCGGTCAGCTGTGGGCAAGACCTTCTGTGCCCCCCACCCAGAGAGCATGGCTCTTCTGGGGTCCCAGCCCTTCATTAGTAGGAGAACCCCACTGTCAGGCCCAAGCTGGCCAAAACATGGGTGCTACCTCACGTCACATTGGGTGGGGGTACAGCACAGGGCAAACTAAAACAAGGCAGAGAAAGAGCACACATTTGAGCGGTCTCTGCCCTCAGGTCCTGCAATTTTCATCCCATTACTATTCAGATAATGAGTATAAGGTCAGATCAGAATATGAAGTCACCTGAGGACCCTAAAACAGCCTCACAGCTGCCAGCCATCCAACAGAGCACCCAAATTAACACCCATCTATCCAATTTTCTGGGCAATGAATGATTTAAAACAGCGGTCCCCAATATTTTTGGTACCAGGGACAAGTTTTGTGGAAGACAATTTTTCCACGGACAGCTGGGAGGGATAGCTCAAGCAGTAATGCAAGCCATGCGGAGCGCCAGATGAAGCCCCCCTCGCCCGTCCAGCACTCACCTCCTGCTGTGTGGTCCAGTTCCCAACAGGCCGAGGCCGGGGGGTTGGGGACCCCTGATTTAAAAGATTTGGATTTAAAGTACAAATGAATACACATTCTCTGAAATGGCATACCATATAAAAGAAGAAAAGATTATTTGCCAGGTTGAGTATAAGACTCGTTGTCAGAGAAGGCTATCCATAGAGGAAAGCCAAGCAAAGGACACTCTTCACCATCAAATCTTGTCTTCCCAAGCCCTAGCGGGAAGCGAAGGAACTGACTGGTCAGCGGACAGAGCTCTCCTCTAGCCTCATGACCTGACGCTTAGAACCAAAGCAGCTACGTGGCTCGACTCCTTCCAAACCTGCAGCCAGGTCCTGGAACTTATCCATGTGGGCACCAAGGCCTGTCTTGGAAGGTCACTCTGCACAGTGAATGTCCACATTCTTAGGGCACAGCCAGGTGAAGATCCCTGCCCCAGACCAGAGAGAGAGAGAGCACAGTCTCCCCTCCCCGCCACGGAGAAGCAACTCAGACCCTCCTGTCAAAGAAGCACAGTAGGAGGTTAGCCAGGGGGCAGGGTTTCTGGGTCTCCTCACTCAAGGGGAAGCCCTCCATCCTCCTCAACTAACCACTGTGGAGGGAAGTGAGCCCAGGAGGCAGAGGAAACGCTGAGGAAGAAGGGGGAGCGGAGAGGTCCTTCAAGGAGGTGGGTGCCCAGATGCCCCCCCTCCCCCTGCAAGGTCTTGCCCTTTCCCCAAATCCCCCAGACAGACCTCCCTCTGCATTCCTTCCTCAGGTTGTAGGTGCTTCTACTCCAGCATACATTCCTGTGGGAATCTCTTTGCCTTTTTCTGTGACTAGACCGTTGGCTTCTGGAGGGCATGAATCTGCCCTTACACTGGCACCGCCAGGACGTGGTACAGTAGCGGGAACTGGAAGGACTCACGGCTTGATAAGCACAGTGACCTCTACAGACCTCGGTGTCCTGAAGTGCCCCCTTTTCAGGATGCCCTGAGTCAGAGGCAGGAACCTCCTTGGATCCAGAAGCACCAGGTCCCTCAGCAAGACTCCTGGGCCACAGGGCCTGATTGCATACTCCAAGGGCCTGCACATCCGGCCGCAGGAGTTCAGAGAAAAAAGGCCAGGAGAATCCTGCCACAGAACCCAGTGCACGGCCCGACTGGGAGGAAGGGCAGACAGACAGGTGTAGACTGGATGTGTCTGTGGTGGGCAGGTGAAACAGAAACAAACATGGAAAGCCCCAGCCAAAATGAAGCAGGGAAGTGAAGCCGGTCATGGCCGGGAAGAAGGGCTGGGTCCCCACCAGGCACAGCACAGCAGCCCCATCATCACATCCATGTGGGCTGCTCAGATGGGCCATGAACATGCCACACATGCTATAAAGTATGAGGGGGACGGTATGTGACTTTAGTCCTATTGGCAGGAGAAGACACTGCTAAGTTTCTCAAGCAGGGGTAGAGGCTGGAGCTGAGCTGGGCTTCAGACATGGATAAAAAGTATCAGGAGCTTCAAATCTCCTTGGTTTATTTTAGGTGCAGGAAATGTGCTGACCGCTGACCAGCGGACCAGACCACGCAGCATCCCAGGGGCCTTGCTGGAGTTGGAGCCCACCCCCCAGGGCTCGGCTCGGCGCTCAGACATCGCCATCTAGTGGTGAGGATGTGCAAATAGCACCCGGTCCCCCAACGCATAAATGAGAATGAGAATTCTTTACAGAAATATTTTTCTAATAACGCAAATTTTAAAATACTTTTTTTGCCCGTGTAAACAAAACATAATGAAGACTTCATTTTGGCTCGGCCCTTTAGCCTCTTAAATAAAAGCAAATAATGAGGGAAAAATCACGTCAAGGATTTAACCAGCCAGAAGTCGAGTTAGCTCGGTGCCTTGTTTCAGATGCCATCTTCCCCCACAAACGGAGTAATTCTTCTTTAATGAAGCACAAGACAAGGGATGGAGGAGTGAAATTTAAAATTGCACTGAGTGGGCAAATTCCTTCTTGGTCATTTTCCAGGTAGGGGACACAAGTACTGAGGCTCACACTCCTCACTTGCAAAGTGGAAGTAGCATCCTTCGTTTCACAGGACTGAATGACAAGAAAGTGGGAGTGATCATGTGTGCACAGCCCTGGCCGACTTACTTCATCCAGGAGCACACTGGCCAGCCACCCCCAGGAGCATGCAGCTCGTGTTCCGTGCAGTGTCCAAGGTATTCCAAACACCTAACAAATATCAAAACTTGAATAGTCGCAGTAGAAAAACTCATCCATTTTCTATGGGCTCAAGTGTCTAGATCACGCCTCTAGTCCTGGTTTGGGGAGCTCAGGTTCTGTGGTTCCAACGAGCTGATCAACATCCACTGTCCTTTCCTCCTGGCTCCATGGCATCTTGCTCAATAATGAGCCTTTGCTCCTAGAAACCACCGCTTCAGGATTCTTCAGTGATTCCGCTCATAGAGCCACTTCCTGCTCCCATGTCCAGTCTCTCTTCTCTCTCCTCCTCTGTGTGCAGACACCTTCTAAGCCCTCATCTAAAGTAGATCTTTCAGTGACAGGGCTGCACCTTCTGGCTGTGGATCTACTTCCAATGGATCATACCAAGTATCTCTGCTTGCCCCACAGTGTCACCAACTCACGGCATCAGTGAGCCAGTGAAGCGTCAGAAATCCATTCCCACCTAGGGCACTCATCAATGCCCTCAGGATGAGGGATGCTAAGGCATCGCTCTGCAGAGTCACCACCGAGGGTTTCGTGCTCTGTAACTGGCGCTTCAGCTCACGAAGGGCACAGCTGTCTTTCAGAATCCGATTCTTGTCTCTTCCTTTAGTCCTTCAAGGATGAGCATGGCCACCTGCCTCTCTTGTGACATACCTGGTGCCTGTGCTCTGTCTGAGCACAGTGTTATTCAAACAGTGTGTTCTTTCTAGTAGATAAAAGCATGTCCTCACTGTCTATCAGCTGAAAGTTGAGAATAGGCGCTTTCTGGAAAGAATGATTTCCATCCATGTCTCATTAATTTCTAGGGCTGGTGTGGAATGAGACAGTAAAATGAAGACAGCAGCTCCAAAATGTGAGGGGACCCTGGCCAAGAAATTCTGGGGGATTTAAGCTTTACAGTGAGAATGTTTAAGAGAGGCTCGGAAGGGAATCGACAATTTGAAAATTTTTAGAAATATAAACTCATTAAATATTTGATGACAAATTGAAAGGTGACACATTTTTAATGGTAAGCTCTGAGATTTGCTCTTGAATAATTATTCCTGCTTAATATCTTCTCCCTCCTCCTGGCACTGTTGCATTTTGCTATGGACAAGTTCTTTGTACATGCATTGTACCTTCAACTCCCCCAATATTTCTAAAAATGACTATGGCAGGCCCCAGGAAACCCTTATTACAAAGCAGTAACTGAGACTGGCAAAGCTGAGGAACTTGCTCCCAGTTACTCCCCCGGAAGTGGTCCTGCGATAAGGCTTTCCATCTGGCCGTCATTCAGTGACACGCAGGGTATCTTCCCTCTGCTTCATTTTTCTGTTGTTTTGTTTTGTTTTTTTTGTGTTTTTTAACTTTTTATTTTATATTGGACTACAGTTGATTAACAATGCTGTGTTAGTTTCAGGTGTGCAGCAAAGTGACTCAGTTATACATATACATGTACCTGTTCTTTTTCAAATTCTTTTCCCTATTAGGTTGTTACAGAATATTGAGCAGAGTTCCCTGTGCTATAGAGTAGGTCCTTGTCAAATCTTTACTGTCCTCTCTCCCCAGAGGATCCACTGTCCTATTATTCTAGCCATGTTTTATTGTATACACATGCCAGGAAGCTCCTCGGAAAGATAGATGGTTTGAATTGGAACATCTGAGGGAAATTGCCATATGAGTATTAGTTCTAAAAGTGCCGACAGAAATCACAAAGCACATGTAGTGGAAAACTCATCAAGGTGGCCATGGGAAGCCTGGGCTCAGCCTGACTTTTGAGAATGAGTGCATGTGTGAATGTGTGTGTGAAGATATGTGTATGAGTGAGTGTATGCATGAGTGTGTGTGTGTATGTTTGAGTTTGCATGAGAATATGTGAGTGTAGCAGTGTATATATATATGTGTATATGAAAGTGTATGTGAAGTATTTGTGTGTGTTCTGATATGTGTGTGAATGTGTGACCTTGTGTGTGTGTGAGAATGTGTGTGTATGTGAAGGATTGTACCTGTGGCCGTAAGTGTACACGTGTGAGGATATTGTGTGGGCGTGTCTGTTAAGTGTGTGAGTGTGTGTATATGTGTATGTGTGACCATGTGTGTAAGTGTTGTGTGTGTCTCTGTGTGTGAGTTTATAGTAGGGTAACATGAGGGTGGGAGTGTGTGAGAGAATATGCTTGAGAGTGTATATATGTGCCTATGTGTGAGTGTAAGTGAAGTATATGTGTGACTGTGAGTGCCTGGGTATATTGTGTGTGGGCGCATGTAAGTAGGAGAGTGAGTGTGTATATGTGTGACTGTGAGGGCATATGTTGTGTGTGTGAGTGTGTATGTGAGAAAGCGTGTATGTTTGTGTGCACGCTTGCGTGTTTCTCTGAGTTGTGTGTGAACATTTGCACACCTGCATTGATTGTAATATGTGACAGCCATGACTTACCATCAGAGATCTTCCTGTCGTTTGTCAGATGTGTCCATTTCAGAGACAACTAACATTTCATGAGCACTTTTCTGTAGACTGTGTCATGCACCCCCTATCATCTAAAGCTACAAAATGAAATGTCATTCTGCCTGTTCACCCTGAGGCACCAAAAAGTATCAAACCCCAAAGAAAGGCTAAAATATACTCAGACCTGTGTGAAAATTACCTGGACAGTTCCATTTCAAAGCATCACTGATTGGCTAATTAGTAGCTAACTAACCCCGTTAGCAACAGTCATTTATCTTTGGGGATTTCAGAGTTTTTCGTCCGCACACCCTACCACACACGCATGCACACGATTGATCATCAGATCCTGGACCCTAAACATGAATAGCCACTTCCTAATTTGAACAATCTCAACTCCCCCATCCTCTGGTCCCTGCCTCCTGTCCTTTCCTTGGTAACCTAGTGGACTCCGTTTCTCAAAGAGAAAACCACTTCTCCTTTTTAAACAGTCACAGCTCTGCTCTTTTAACTCAAGAGACCCCAGAGGATAACCACGGGGTTTCAGAACCCTGATGAGGTGACAGGTGAGAGGGTTTATAAGGCACAAACATTGACATGGGGGCCCCAGTCCCTCCCTCACCTGCACGAGGTCACGCAGCCCTCACCTGTCCTCACTGGCAGTAATAATGGGAAACTACTGATTACCCACGGGAAAGAATTCAGGACAAAATTTTGGGTCTTAGTGGAGCAAATTGCCTCATAGAATATCAGGATGTGGGTGACATTTCATTTCTATGCCCTCAAATCCAGTCTAGGGCTAAATGGGACTGAGGAAAGCACTAGACCACGGTCAGGAAATCTGGAGTTAAGACACCCTCTCACCTACTAGAAATGTGGTGACCTAGCCCGGGAAGGTCACAATTTCTCCGGGCCCTGGTCTCTTCATCTTTGAGATAAAAGGATCAATAATACATGAGGTTATATAGGCCTATAATATTTGGAATTACGCAAGTAAATGTGGACTCCAATTATCAGTTTTTGGGTATGATAAGTTAGAAGGAGGAAACATTCTGTAAATGAGAATTAAGACAACTACGAACAGAAGTTGAAATTTCCACAATATTTGTGCATTTATATCATTGGTCAGAGAAAAGAAAAAAAGACAGCTAAGCAATTATGAAGGGGAGCCCAGAGCCCTGCAGGGTGATGGAGGCCACCGGGCAGAATGAGAGGTATGAAGTTCGAATGCATGGTTTCTGCAGGTACAGGACAAAGGGGGGGCCGTTGCAGTGAGCTGCTCTGAGGCCACTAAATTAAAGAAGCAGATTTCAGGAAGAGTCTCTGGAGTTTGAGAATGATTTCTGGCATTTTGGCAAAATGCTGACTTTCACCAGAAAGTGTGTATGTGTCCCAGGACTTTAAGAAACCAGATGCTGGAGGACTTGGTGTTTGCAGAGCTGGCTCTTGGTGGGGATATGGAATTTAACAGCTAAATAAAGATGCCAGTTGTTTAAAATTGGCAAGATCCTCACCACTGGGCTCCCATGTTACACACACACACACACACACACCTCTTCAGGGACTCAAAAGAGGGGATTTCAGTGTGTCTAAATTAACTTCCTGTTACAGGAAGCATTTCAGAACAGACGACTTCACCTAATTTTTTGCTTAAGACCAACACTGCTTCATTTCTCCTCACCTGAGAGGTCTTGTGAGTTGACATGCATGCACAAAGCTGAATACATTAGCTCTTCCAATGCCAGAGCCTTAGAGCCTCAGATTTGCATTTTGCACCCAGTTGACCAAATTGCTCCAGCCTCTCCAACACCCAGGGAAGTGATCTCTGCACCCTGAAGGCAACATGTTCAAACAGTTCCAGCTTCTAACTGGGGCAGTGAATGGGCTAAGAACAAGTCATGGTGAGTCAGAAGCAGATCCAATTCTTCTTTTTATTTTTATTTTTTACTGAAGTATGGTTGATGTACAATATTTCAAGTGTTCAGAAAAGTGATATATATATATATAGAGAGAGAGAGAGAGAGAGAGAGAGAGTGTGTCCAATTTTGCCATTGGTTCAGACACTTTGGGATAGGAATATTCCTAAATTGTTAAAACATTCTAAGTTTAAAACATTTTACATTTGGATTTTTTTTTCCTGGATGTCTGCTATTCACTTGTCTCCGGCCAAAATGGACACCATTTTCCCTTTTTCTGTGGGCATGAAAACGTAAAAATTTGTACAAAGAGAGACAAGAAAAGAGAACAACCCAGGAAAACAGGGATGGTGTGACCCCCTCACAGGTCAAGAGCGACTCTAGTTTCTTGGGTTTCAAGATACCGCACACAGGCATCTGGATTGGGGTGTCTTCCGTGTCTAGGAAGTAGCCATCCAAGTGGCCTCCTTGCTTGTCTCTTCCCTTAAACACTGAGTCATTAATCTCTTAACCTTCCACCTTATAATGTATGGAACGGAGATCTATGGAATCTGTGGCATAGGACAGCTTGTGTGAAATCAGTCCTCTAATTAAGGTCAAGGGCTTCACACACCCTGTTGAGGTGTGCAACCAATAGAGACACAGGGCCTGCCCGCCCGCGGGCTCTGAGCTGAAGTGGTACAGGTGCTTTCAGTGCCCCTGCTCCCTGGGGTGGAGGCTGGGGGCACATCTATCCCTGTAGCCTGACATTCCCCTGAATTCACGACTCCCAAACACTTCTTTCCAGTCGTCCAAACCTTCCCCCCAGAGCTTGTCTCCTCTACCCCTGAGATTAGCAAACATTTCCTCCTCATGTTCTCGTAGACACCCCTCTGTCTCACTTAACTACACTGTTCTTTATCCAGAGGTCTCCACCTCCATTCCCCACCCTGCCTCTTCCCTCCCCCTTTATGGAGTTCCTCACCGTGCCCGACAATGGACCCTTCCGAGTTTCTATCACCACCAGCCTCACTCACTGACCCCTGCTGGTACTCTTCCTGCTTCTGGCCTCTCCTTGCTTTAGCTCCTCTGCCGGCTGATTTTCAGAAGGAGGCTTCTAGAATACACACCAAAAATACTGCCCACAGGATCCAGATCTCTAATGGCTCCCTATGGTCAGGTACCGGTCCTCCAGCTTGGCTGCAAGTTAGAATAACTTGGGGAATTTTTAAAAGTACTAATGCCTCCATCCCATAGAGACTCTGAATGAATTAGTGCAAAGTGTGGCCTGAGAACCAAGGGTATAAAAGCTGCCCAGGGACATTCTAGCATGCAGCAAAGCGTGAAGCCCCCTGGTCTCCATTACTCCAAGGGCTCCACAATCTACCTGTTACTCAGTCTCACATTCCAGACCACCAGCCTTCAGAGTGGTCAGAACATTCCCTCTTTCCCAGCCCTCTATTTTGCCTATATAATTCCCTTCTCAATATAGACATAGATGTGGATACAGATGTGGAGGCGAAGGTGGAGATAGATAAGTAGATGGAGATGTAGAAATAGATTTCAATATAGATATACACATATATTTATTATGACATCGTTTACAGTAACAGAAAAACTACATAGAACCTAAACCAAAAAGAAAGCCTGTTTTAGTATCTCCAGCTTGTTGGCATTTCTACCCATGATTTGCGATTTGGCTCAAATACAAATGCTTCAGGGATGGGGGATCTAAAACACTTGAGGCCGAATTGGAGGCCTTTTCTCCAACACTCCTAGACCACATTTGTGCATTTCTTATTGAACCTACCAGGTTCTGCCAAAATAATGTTTGGCTTTTCCCCTTATGGAATCGTGAGCTTTTGGGGACAGAAACCAAGTCAATTTACTAAATTATGTGTCTGAACACACTATCAGAATTCCTTCTACAAAGCAGAAGCTCAGTAATTGCTTGAGAAAAACACAAACGATTTCAAGTGATCTATTTTTACACATTTTCAAGGAAATCTACAAAACTTGTAAAGAAATTCCAAAGACCTCAGTAATTGCAAGAGTAAAGTAATTATGGAAAAGCAGAGGCGAAAGATCATTAAAGGTCATATGATATAATCCCCACACTTTACAAACATAGAAACCCAGAAAGTAAAGGTCTGAAAGGGGGAGTGACTCACTTAATGTCACTTAAAATCAACAAACAGCCGGACTGAGAGCACGGTCTTCTGAGCCACGCACAGCCCCTTCCAAATGTTCCAGCTTTCCCTCCCATTCCCGGGAAGACAGGCACCACTTAGGAGCCAAGCAGGAGACACTGATGACAGAGCAGTGTGCATGCCATCCACACAGCTTGAGCCCACGGGGCGTGAGGGAGAGCAACCCTGCCAGGGTCAAGGTGAAAGCAACCCCAAATCCTCATGTTCATCCAAGAAGACTAGCTGTGCTCAGGAAGGTGGAATATATGAAAAGAAAGTCCTTAGATTAAGGACTGCTCCATTTTCGAAGTGCACTGCTTATTTCCCAAAGTAGGTATAAGGAGGCATTGTTCCTAAAACACAGCCGCGTTAAGTGCAACAAACCACTGTCAATTGCAACTGGGTCTGAGTACCCCAGATTTCTCTCAAAAGAAGTTCCTTGAGAAAAAATAAATTTTGAAGCAAATGTGGTAATGTTTGGAGAACTTTTCCCAGAACTCTATTTTTGCACCTTGCTTCTTTTGTTCTAGCTGTAGCATTTCTGATGTGGGTATTTATGTATGTGCTGGATGTAAGAACTAACCATTTCAAAGAACTCTTAAATCAGTTCCAGAAACCCCATACTGTTGTGTTTAAAATGAGATCAAGTTTTCGATATTATTTCAAGCTGTTTGGGGGAATTTCATTGTTCCTCTCACTTCTATGTTCCATGTTTCCATTTATATTTTAAGCTGAAGTTGTTTTTCCTAAAACCTCACAAACAAATCACAATTTTTTAAAATGTGTTTTGTGTAAAATATGTTGACAGCCACTGCATAATTTGATGTAATAATTAAAGGCATGACATAAAAATAACATCTCAAGATTATTTATGGAGGTACATAATGTGTCCCTTTGATAAGTGGCCAAATAATTGGATTTGAAAACTTTTCTTTCACGCAAGCTATTTTTTTTAATTTAGTAATTAGCAATTTATACTTAGATCACTGACTAAATTAACAAAACATTTTAAAAATGGAATACCCACTGCTGACAAGGATTAGTAGAAGGGGAACTTTTATAAACTACTGAGTGGCTGCAGAGCAAATTGGCACAGTAAGTATCAAGGATGACACCATTTAAGTAGGCGTTACAACTCCTGGAACTCTATCTGGAGGGATGTGAAATACGGAAAAGTCATATCTATGTGCACAAAGATTTTATGCACAATATCATGGCTAATGAAGAAAAACTGCAAGCAGCCTAAAGGGCCAACAAGTTGCTTAGGGTGAAAGCAACTTGAGAACAAAATACAAAGTCATTTTAAGTGATGATTCTAAAGACTGTATAACTGTAGTAACATAGTTATTCAACGTAAGCTTCGGCCTTCAGTCAAGGAAGGGCTGCTGGGTTGTGCTACAGTTCAGTGTCCTGTGTCTCTCAAGGTCCCTTCACTTCCGAGCACCCCTGGGTGGTGTCCTGTCCCCATGCTGCGGTGAAGACTGGATCCTCTTTTAGGAAGCCTGCAGCGTTGGAGATCGGAATGGCTCAGGACCAGCAGGACAGGAGTGCCTTGGCTCGTCTAGTCCAAGGGAAGAGAGGAGACAGGTCTGGTGTGGCCTGGGTGGACGACAGAAGTCCCTACAGGGAAGGGGTGTGGAACACACTGGCCGGACCTCAAGTCCCTCAGAAGAATGCTGGGGGGCCGGCCAGGATGCTCACAAGAGCCAGAGCAGGGCTGCCAACACACAGGTGCCAGTAAGAGAACTAAAACTGGCCACCAGGAAACAGTCAGCCATATCAGCTCAGCCGACCCCACCACCACCACCAGAGGACAGGAAGTGCCCAGTGAAACTGTCCCCCAGCTCCAGGCACAGTCCGTGGGCAGCAGATCCTTCCCAGAGCCCACAGGGGGTAGGGTAGTGAAGAGGCAGCTCGATCAGGTTCTCCCTTCCAGGCTTACACTGACACAGATGCAGGTCAGGTGCAGGTGCAGTGGAGCCCCCCCCAGCAGGTGACAAGCCGGCTGCAGGGTGGAGGTGTGGCTCTTGGGGTGGGGGACTGCCACCAGGCCTCCCGATGTGTATGTAAGCTAATATGACTATGTAAGGCGATGGCACCCAGAAGCACATGTGCCAGTGTCCCTGGGGCTTGTCCTTACAAACAGCCTCCTGCAGGGAGATTTTCAAAGCCATCCGTCCTCCTCTGAAGTGTTCTTCTCAGAAGGACGGTGGCAGGAACGGCACCGGCCTTGGTGCCAGAAAGAATCTGAGTTGCAGGTTGCAAGAAACTTCATGATGTTCACACTCTCCCCACCTTTATCAATTCACAGTCTATCTACTTACTGTATACAGCCAGTGATTCAGTATTTTTACAGATTATACTCCATTAAAAGTTATTACAAGATAATGGCGTACAGCAGAAATTAACACAACGTTGTGAATCAACTATACTTCAATAAAAAAGAAGAAAAAAAAACAAGGTGACAGCTATAATTCCCTGTGCTATGTAATATATATTTGTTGCTTACCTATTTTATACATAGTACTTTGTATCTCAATCTCATACCCCTAACTAGCCCCTCCATACTGCACCAATTTGCATCCCTAGGAACATTTCCTTTTTCCACATCTTCTCCAACACTTGTTACTTATAGACTTTTGGATAATGGTCATTCTGACAAGTGTGAGGTGATATCTCATGGTTGTTTTGATCTGCACTTCTCTAATAATCAGCGATGCTGAGCATCTTTTCATGTGCCTGTTGGCCATCTGTATGTCTTCTTTGGAAAAATGTCTATTCAGGTCTTCTGCCCATTTTTTATCAGGTTGGTTTTTTTTTAATATTGAGATGTATGAGTTGTTTATGTATTTTGGATATTAACCCCTTGTGGGTCATGTCATTTACAAATAATTTCTCCCATCCTGTAGGTATGTTGTCTTCTCACTTTGTTGATGGTTGCCTTTGCTGTGCAAAAACTTTTAAGTTTAATTAGGTTCCATTTGTTTATTTTTGCTCTTATTTCTTTTGCCTAAGAGACACATCCAAAGAGTGTCAAAGAGTGATCTGCCAATGTTCTCTTCTAGGAGTTTTATGGTTTCAAGTCTTGCAGTTATGTCTTTAATTCATTTTGAGGTTATTTTTGTATATGGTGTGAGGAAATGTTCTAATCTCATTGTTTTACATGTAGCTGTCCAGTTTTCCCAGCACCACTTATTGAAGAGGCTGTCTTTTCTCGTTTGTATATTCTTGCCTCCTTTGTCATAGATTAATTAACCATAGGTTTGTGGGATTATTTCTGGGCTATCTATTCTGTTCTATTGATCTATGTGTCTGTTATTGTGCCAGTACCATGCCAAGTTGGAAGAGAAGAGGTAAAACTCTCACTATTTGCAGATGACATGATACTTTATATAGAAAACCCTAAAGTTTCCACCCAAAAACTATTAGAACTAATAAATGAGTTCAGTATAGTTGTAAGATACAAGATTAATGTACAAAAATCTGTTGCTTTTCTATACACTATCAGAAAAAGAAAGCAAGAAAACAATCCTGTTTAAAATCGCAGCAAAAACTTAACCAAGGAGGTGAAAGAAAATTATAAAACATTGATGAAGGAAATTGAATATGATTTAAAGAAATAGAAAGATATCCTGTGCTCTTGATTAGAAGAATTAATATTGTTAAAATGGCCACACTACTCAAAGTAATCTATAGATTTAATGCAATCCCTATCAAAATACCCATGGCACTTTTCACAGAACTAGAACAAATAACCCTAAAGTTTATATGGAACCAAAAAAGACCCCAAATCGCCAAAGCAATCTTGAGAAAAAAAAAAAGAACAAAGCTGGAGGTATCACCCTCCCAGACTTCAAAGCTATGGTCAATCAAAAGTGGGTATTTTCTTAATACCAAGACCTGGTCTCTTGGATAGATAGCTCCTGAGATATCTTTGCTTCTTGACACTTTCACCAGACAAAACTAGTGTGTATGTGTGTGTGTGTGTGTGTGTGTGTGTGTGTGTGAGTGTGTATGGATAAATATATATACACACACATTCCAATACCTCCATTACTAGGCCTTTTTTCTTTGCCTTCTCCCTATTCAAATGAAAACTCTGAATCCCATCAAGATTACCACTTTTCATTGTTTGCCCTGTCTTACATTAAAATAGTTTCCAAATTACTACACACATAACACTATAAAACACAGACTTACTAATGAGAGTGCACAACTAATTTCAGTTCTTTATTCTGAAGACTGCAGTTTTACAATCAAATTACCATGTTCAAGTTACTTGCATTTGACTTTTTTTTCCTTCACTGTGGGTATGAAGTAGACTTATATTCACTTGTTTCTAATTGTATTCATTATTAGATTTTTCCCCCATAATTGTTTATTTAATGTTATTTTTGATTATGTGGAATGCTAACATGTTTCTAAAAGTCAAAATCCTTCAAGACATAATCAGAAAATTAACTCCTTCCTCTGGCCCTTCAACAGCATTCGCCCCACCCATTTTAGAACCAATTTTCTTGTTTTCTTGTTTATCCTTTCAGTGCTTTTCTGTTTTGTTTTTGCCAAAATTGTCAAATATGTGTATATTTTATTATTTCCCCTTTTTTCTTCATAATAGGTAGCATACTATATGTACTCTTTGGCAGTCTGCCTATTTTAGCAAACAGTGACTCTCAGAAATTACTCCAAACTCTTCATATAGATCTTTCTTATTCTTTTATATAACTGCATATTTCTCTTTTGTGTAAGTACCAAATTTTTTAACTCATTCTCCTATTCTTGGACATTTCAGTAATTTCCAATATTTTGCAATTACAAACAATGCTAACACATAATCTTGTGCTTATGTGTTTTTGTATTTTAGAGGTGTGTCTTTAGGTAATATTTCTAGAAATGAGATTGCTGAGTCAAAGGATAAATACACACGTATTTTGGAAATGCACCTCCCTGGGGGTCGTACCACTTAGCATTCCCAACAGAGAAATATAGCAGTACCCATTTCACCAGAGACTCACCAACACGTGTGTCATCAATGTTCTGAAGTCTTTAAGTCTCCTTTAGCCATTTTTATGGGACATTTAGATAAAAGATAATAATAATTCTAAATTATTCTGAATGTCTTGTCCAAATGTATGTCCCAAAGACAAAAGTAGATGAATTTGTGATTGACGATCTGTCTTTTACCAAATTAGTGAAGCCTTTGAACTGATGCATTTGGGAAAGAGCATTCAAACTATTTAAATTCAAAGTCTTAAAATATGTCCATCTTTACACCTGTCTTGTGGTCTGATGAAGGCAGATAGACAGGCAGGAGTAAGCTCTGGCAAGTTCACATTCTGTTTGACCTTCAGTAATGTATTCTAAGGAATAATGTTTTGTATATAATTCATAAGTCTCTAAGAACAAGGCTAGTACAGTCATAAATCTGTGTTCGGGACTCTCCTTCATGTAAATAATTGCCGAATCATTAAGGAATATTTTAATGGGATAAAAGTAGTTCCTGCAAAAAAAAAAAGAGCTCAGATTCTTTTAAAATACTCTTTATAAATTAGGAATATTAGTTCCCTTATCTGTGACATATGTTGCAAATATTGACTCAAGACGAATCTTGATGTTTTCTGCCATGAACACATTTTTCTTTTTAAGTAATCAAATTAATCAATCCTTCATTCTTGCCTCTAGATTAAGATATTGTAAGTCTTTCTATACACTGAGGTTTTGAAGGTATTCACACATACTTTATTGTATATTTTCAATTTTATATTACTACCTCTGAACCATTTGGGTTTTTCTTGTATGTGTAGAGTGAAGAGCAGACACAATTTTATCTTTTTCCTAATGGCTATCCTGCTGTCCCAGGACCATTTATTAAGCAGTCTATCTTTGCTCAGTGATTGGATATGCAGCCCTTATCATGCTCTGGGTGTCCTTATGGACTTGAATCAATTTCCACAGTTCCTTTTCTTGTCCACTGGTCTGTCACTCTGCATGTGCCGGAACCCAGATGTTTTCACTCACTGGCTTTGTAATGGTGTTTGGTAGAGTCTTAAACACTCATCATTCTTCTTGTCTTCTTTTTCTTCTTTCATTTTTATTTTCGCTATTCTACTGTGTACATTTTTCCATTTGAACTTTAGTATCAACTTGCCTATGTCTGGGGAAAAGAAACATAGTTGGTATTTTTATTGGGAATATACTAAATTTATGAAGTAACAGGAGAATTGTCATTTTTATCATGTTAGGCATCACAGAAAGTATAATGTTGCCTACAGTTTTCAAGTGTCTACTTTTGTGTCTTTCAGGAGTGTTTCCCAATTTTCTTCATATAGGCTTTGAGCATTTCTTCTTAACTTTATTCTCAAGTATTCTTACCTATGTTTTGATAGAAATTACCTTTTTCAATAGTTTTTATTAGAAAATGGTGTTGACCTATGGAGAACAGTATGGAGGTTCCTTAAAAAACTAAAAATAGAACTACCATATGACCCAGCAATCCCACTACTGGGCATATACCCTGAGAAAACCATAATTCAAAAAGAGTCATGTACCACAATGTTCACTGCAGCTCTATTTACAATAGCCAGGACATGGAAGCAACCTAAGTGTCCATCGACAGATGAATGGATAAAGAAGATGTAGCACATATATACAATGGAATATTACTCAGCCATAAAAAGAAATGAAATTGAGTTATTTGTAGTGAGGTGGATGGACCTAGAGACTGTCATACAGAGTGAAGTAAGTCAGAAAGAGAAAAACAAATACTGTATGCTAACACATATATATGGAATCTAAAAAAAAAAAAAAATGGCTCTGAAGAACCTAGGAGCAGGACAGGAACAAAGACACAGACATAGAGAATGGACTTGAGGACACAGGGAGTGGGAAGGGTAAGCTGGGACAAAGAGAGTGGCATGGACATATATACACTACCAAATGTAAAATAGATAGCTAGTGGGAAGCAGCTGCATAGCACAGGGAGATCAGCTCGGTGCTTTGTGACCACCTAGAGGTGTGGGATAGGGAGGGTGGGAGGGCGACACAAGAGGGAGGAGATGTGGGGATGTATGTATACATATAGTTGATTCACTTTATTATACAGCAGAAACTAACACACCATTGTAAAGCAATTATACTCCAATAAAGATGTTAATAAATAAATAAAAGAAAATGGTGTTGACTGTCAAAGAGGTTTTCATCAATCAAGCAGATCATATGTTCTTTCCCTTGGAAATATTAATAAACTGAATAATATTAATAGATTTCCTAATATTGAATCATGCTTTAGTGAAAGTCTAAAACCACTTGGTCTTGAAGAATTCTTAATTATTTCTTAACGTGGTGCTGGAATCCACTTGCTAGTATTTTCATCTAGGTTTTGTGCATTGTTATTTAAAATTAATATTTGTAAATTTCATTTTTATGTTATTTATATCAGGTTTAAGTATCGTTACTATATATCATTACTATATTTGCTTCACAAAAAGAACTTAGAAGTTTTGACACGGTCTCTAAAATTTTGACTGAATTCCCCTGGATCTCTCTGGGCCTGATGGTTTTACGTGAAATATTCCTTGATAACTTTCTCTAGTTTTTCTGTGGAAATGGGTGTGTTAAATAATTCTGTTATTACTGGAATGGATTTTGGTAAACTGTATTTTCCAATAAATTATCCATTTCATCAAGGTTTCCAGTTGTACCTGCATAGACACAAGGAAAATAGTCACTTGTGATTTTTAAGCTTCTTCTTGGCCTTCTCTCCCTGCCTCTCTCTGTGTCTCTACCTCTCCTCATTGTCCCACTAATGATACGTTAGATCTTTTTCACATATCCCATACACCTCATATGTTCTTTTCTTTATTTGTTTATCCTTTTTTTGTTCTGCGTCCAATTTTCTGCTAAACACATTCTTTGAGTTCTTATTTTCTTTCATGGATTTGTTAAATTATGGAATGTCCACTTGGAACTTTCCTTAACTATTCTCATCTCAGTTTTGTTTTTTTGTTTTCTTGGACATAGTAACAGTTATTTCTAAGTCAATGCCCTGTTTGACCTTTTCCCTTTTAGGTTGTGTCTTTTGCTCTTAGATCACATTATTTTCTGCTTACACACACCTCGTTATTTTTGATTGAATGATTGACATCACATACGAAAAATTATATAATACTTTTCTTTTTCCAGACACTCTTTGCCTTTACTTCTAGCAGGTAGCCCATGTACTGGCAATCTACAGACTCTTCTATTTCAGTGAGGGATTGATTCAAAGATGGGTTCTGTCTTGGGTAGGATTGGACCATCTCAGGTTTGCCCTCATCCATGCAGCCCAGACTTTAAGGGAGTCCAGCTGTGGTTCAGGCTCCTGGACACCCTCCGTAGCCTTTCTGGACTTGATAGACACCTATGAGGAAAATCATTCCTAATTCTGGCTTGCCTTTCTGATGTCCTTTCTCCTTTGCTGTTGGCCTTGTACTCTTCGCTGTGTTATCAACCCTCCAACACTTTCGAGAAAATGTTTCTTATATTTTGCCCAGGAGAACTTGTCTGAATTAGTCTGCCATTACTGCAAGTGGAACTTAACTTACATTTTTAATCAAACATGCATACATTGTGGAATAACACTGAATTTTAAAAATATATCCCTGAGTTCCTGTTTAAGGCCCACCACTTTAGATTACACACCCAACCTGCATGTTGTCTGCCTGCCCATACACTTCTTTGAGGGAAACCACAGTAGAAATGTGTTAGTACTACAGGTGTTGTTTATAGAAGCTGAGGATTTCCAGCTGGCTCCAGGATTTTTCTCCAGAGTATCCAGAAGCAGGTGTTTCTGTTTGCAGAGACCGTGAAGGTGTCACCACCTGTGTATGAGGAATGGTCTAGCAGCTGGAGAGGTCAGGGTAGTTCTTATCCAGAGCAATCCAGAGGAGACAAGTGGCTGGACTCCTGGACATAGGATTTCCAGGAGATAATTCAGGAAGCTCAAGTTAAGACAGTCTCCAAAAGAGGTAAGTTTAGGAAATGTTGAGTTTGTGTACATGGAAAATGTATAGATGAGAGAACAACTCCTACAATAGTCAACTGTGGAAATGGATTTTGAGACGGGAAAAAAGAGGCCCCTCACCCTTCAGGCTCTCCTGTCAGAAGCTTGAGATAAAGCCAGGAATGTGACACCTTCTAACATGTTTAATCTGACCCCAAATGCCAGCTGTGACACTGGAGAAAGAATCAGGTGATGGCAGGCTGTGGCCTGGCTCTCGCCACACCTATGGCAATGCTGGCAGGAACTGAGGGGACTGAAACTCAGTTAAGTGCTGAAGAAGTTACCCAACATTACTTATGGGACAAAGTCTTGGCAATTCCCACTTGTGGTTGAGCTATTTTCCATGAATATTGCAAGCAACCCTCTCAGTCGCCTAATTTTGTAACAATAAGTACAGTATCACAGCCATTCTTTTCCTGGAAATTATCTACTTGGTATTTAGAAAATATATATTCAATTTAAAGGAGCCAAATTGTATTATATTCCCAAGTCTGCTCCCTAAGTTTTTATTAAATGACTTTAAAGTGTGACAAAGAAAGAGCAGATTGCCATATGATTGACTCTTACATGGCCTTGGAAAATCCCTGAAAGTCCCTAAGCAAAACAAATTACATTTTTAACCCAAATCCAAAGGAACAAGACATCTGTAGCAATTATACACACTGTGACTCCCTGCTCAGGCCAATTAAACTGCTGATCGCTAGTAAATCTGTTCATTTTTCTTTTTTCATATGAGTAGAATGTAAACTGTGAAATATCTTTGCTTTTCCATCTGCATGAGAAAAAGTCCTTTGAAGCTACTGGCATCTGGTTGTTCACCCTCTACGCATCTTCACCTCACATAGTTATCCTAATCCCCTCCCATGCTAAGTGGAGACTGGGGATCACCTCCCCAACTCCAACACACATTCTAGGGGACCTCAGTATCCATGAGGGTGACACAGCCAGCACCCCAGGCCAAGTGCATGGATTTTTTCACCTATGATCATCTTCCCTTCCCTCCTTTCAGACACTTGCACATCCCACACCTGGGGGCAGGAATCACATTTTCAAATGTCCCAGCCCAGGCTGGTTGACAAGCACCTCCAGTCTGGTGAGTTGGTGCCCTGCAGGTTGAGCAAGGCCCAGGAGAGGGAACTTGTGCCCTCGGAGAATGGCCACAAGCACGCCAACCCACTGCAGTCCATGGCCAGCATGATCGATCTTTCGACTCACAGAGAAAAGAAGAGGAAAAAAAAAAAATCCAGACTTCCATTTGAAATCTGTTGGTTATTCAGTTGGCTCAAGTAAAATGCAAAATAAAATGAAAACAATAGCAGAAGCATGGTGTGAGCCAAACTAAAATCATGGACCCCAATTCCTAACCTCTACCCTCTGCTTTAAGCCTCTTCCCATCTCAGGGCTGTTCTATGTGCAGAAACCAGGGCTCTGCTCTCCTTCTCCAAAGGCCACTGCCCCTCCTTCTTGCTCTGCTGCCCTGTCCAGCCCATGCCTCATCCCTAACACAAGACTTAGGTTCTGTCCTTCCCTCCCAGGTTCTCCAGCACCTGGTCTCCATCTGGCCACCCGAGTCCTTACACCTAGACACACTACTGCAGTGGCTCCCACACCCTCCCTCTCCCCTGGGTCTGTCCTCCCTCTGCACCTGCCCAGCCTGAAGCAGCCTTCTTGGGGCCCTATCCTGAAGTGCTCTATCAAGGAGGGGCATGTTTGTCTTGGTGTTGGCCGGGCGCATGGCCATTCCGTAAGGAATATAGGAAGGAGGGAAGGAAGGAACGAAGGAACGAAGGAAGGAAGGAAGAAGGAAGGAAGGAAGGAGTGAAGGAAGGAAGGAGAGAGGAAGGGAGGGAAGGAGGGAGGGAGGGAGGCATTTTCAAATTATGTTAAAAGCATGGGCTTTCATATCAGGTCAATCACTCACAAACTTTTTAAACTATGGCAAGTTGCTGAATTTCTGAGCCCTAATTTTCTCATATATAAAATTTTCTCATATATAATACAGCCCAGGGCAGCAGGGAAGAGCAAAGGATTATTGGAGGCCACAGGCACAGTACCTAATGCCCAGAAGGCAGGTAGTCATTTCTTGCTCTTGCTGTTGTTATTACTCTACATAAGCAGTCAAGACATCCAGCCCCCCACCCTGCAGCCCCTCACTGAGAACTTCAGTTGTTACACGCTCTTCTCTTTGGGGATGGGCCCTGGATCTGGGCAGCAGTGATACCAGTGGAGAGCAGCACAATTCAGGCTCAGTCGTAGAGTTGGCACCAGGATGTAGCCCACATGGCACTCTGGCTCCTGATGGGATCAATAGTCACACATCTGCTCAGAAAGATGCATGAGGGGCTTGCTGGCCTATCTTTTCCTTGACCCTGCAAATGAGGAGATTGGAGAAACCACTCACATGGTGGGATGGGAGGAAAGTCCTCAATGCCTGGACGTCCATCCAAGGGCACCGAGGGAGATGATTCTCTCAGCTGCATGGCTCTCTGTGCTGCTCACTTTTGGGAAAGGTGGGGGAATTCATCCACAGATGTAGATGACCTTAGTCTTTATGAGAGAGGCAAGGGGTAAGTCCCCACCACGCCCTTGGGGAACGCAAGTTCCAGCAGAGTTGGCAAGTCAGTGGCCCGGCATTTCATCTCTAGGGTCAGATGACTTGGATTCGAATTTGGGTCCTGACCTTTCCTATATGTGACCTTGGGCAAGTTTGCACCTAAGTGCCCCTTCCTCCTCTGTAAAAGGGTGATATGAGTATAGCACCAGCTGGAAGGATTGCTGCCAAACGTTAGTAAATTTATACATGCAAACAGCTTAGCACTGGCTGGCACATAGCAAGATCTGGAGAAATGCTACCTATTTTTTATTACAGAAGATACATAAATGCAGAATTATTTAGAGAACCAAGTGATAATGACCCTAGAGCTGTATTAAATGTTATAGGATACAAACTAGGGGACAACTGGGTTGGGGAACACTTTATAAGGATGCTGGTAAGTGAGAGCAAGAATTTGCCCAGTGAGGAATAAACAGAACCTTCCAGTGAGAGCAAATGCCTTGTGCAAAGGTACAGAAATATGAAAGGGGTGCACAACTCCACTTTGGTCTGTGGGTCCTAGCAGAGCAAACAAGTGCCCTGGCAGCTTGGCATATGGAAAGTCATGGGTGTCAGCCTAGAAAGCCAGGATTTGGCTTTAAGGCAACTGTAAGGCTTTATGAGAAGAATCTAGGCCATGGCATTTCTGAAAAAAAAAAAAGTGTGCCGTCATGATATTTAGAAAAGACCTACCTTCACAATGACTTACTGTGATGAGGTCGCTTGAGTTTTTCACCAGCTGAGTTAATGTTCTGCCCCTGGGTCTCAGGCCCTGTTCTCACCCAACCCTCACTCAGTCACCTGCATGCAGGGGCCCCTGACTGGCTAAGGATACAGTTCCTGACACACCAGCCTCTCTCCAAGTTGTTACACCTCAGCTCCACCCCAGTGGCTGCCAGTTGGTTCTGTGAGAGCCCATTCTGCTCACCAAAAATGCTAGGATGCTGGCCAACACTCTGCAGAAACAAATAACCTTTTAACGACCTTGTTTTCCTTCTACCTGCATTCAAACCCAGCACCCGAATCTGATTTATGACTTTGTTCCTCGCTATTATGGTTCCATGACCCATACTTATTCAGCCACCTCATCAATCTCATCCAACTGGACACATTTCATTTCCCCAAAATTTTGCAATGAGATCCTGGAAGGGAGAGCTTTTGCAGGTGCCATAGAAGGTAGGGCATGGATGTGCTCAGCCATGGACCCAGCGGCCTGCCCTGGGGGACATCAGGCCCCAGCACTCCTCTCCCTGGAGTCCTGGGAAGAGGGAGGGGGAGAATTGTCCCATCCAGTGGGACCGCTGCATGGCCCACTCAGCCCGTGCCCAGACAGGGGCCAAGGAGGGCAGGTTTAGGGGCCAGAAAAATGTTTTATTTGGCAGCACCTCCACCTTCCAAATTCCTTCCAGCAGGTTTCCATCAAGGAAAGATCCATTATGGGCGAACAGGCCGGCCAGACGGACTGCAGTTCCATGTGACTGTATCGTAACTACTCAGTCCCAAAACTGCCCCTTCCCGGGCCACCCTGCGATTCCTGTCCAGGCCACCACCAGTCACTGACATCAGGCAGGTGTCTCTGACCTTGGATGAGAAAGTGCCATAACTGGGCGTCATTCAGCACTAGATTTGAATCTAGGATCAGCCAATTCCTAGCTATCTTAGTCTGTTTGTGTGGCTTTAACAGAATTATCACAGACCAGGTGGCTTATGAACAAGAGATTTATTTCTCACAGTTCTGGAGGCTGGAAGTCAGAGATCAAGGAGCCAGCAGATTTGGTGTCTGGTGAGGCCTACTTCCTGTTTTCACAGCTGACAGCTTCTAACTGTGTCCTCATGTGGCAGAAGGAGTGAGAGAGTTGAGTTCTCTGGGGCCACTTTTCTAAGGGCACTAACCCCATCACGAGGGCTCCGCCCTCATGACCTAATCACTTCCCAAAGGCCCCAATTCCTAGTACCATCACCTTGGGCATTAGGTTTCAACATAGGAATGTGGGGGGACATAAACATTCAGACCATAGCAAACCGTGTGGAAAACAGTTCATCTCTCTGTGGTTGAAGTCCATTCAGAACATATTATGACTGTGAGTTTCCTCAGTGCTCTGATCGTCACAAGTCAGCTTAACCCTCATGAAGTGTAAACTGGGCGTCTGGGCTCTTTGGGGCCCCGTGATAGGCACAGAGCGGGTGATGGTGGAGGCTCCAGGAAGGAAGGGGGAGCAGGCACCCTGGGAAGGAAGGCAGGTGATGGCATTGCTGACAGTTATCAGGCTCTCCCACAACCCGGGGTGGAGACATGGTTCCCTTGCAGGAACAAGGACACAGAGGATCAAACCATGGCTGGAGAGGCCCCCACCAGTGGAAGGGGACAAATCTGGACTCCCTGACACCGAAACACTGATCCTCACACCACCACCCCCGCTCCTGAGCTCTGTTGTTACACCTGCTGCTCGGTCTTCATTTGGCTTGTAAAATACCTTTCTGAGCTTTAGCAGGAAAATGAATCATTCTCACACTAGATCTAATGAAAACAAATTATAAACACATTTAATTTTTTAATGTAATAAAAACCCTCTGATTCTTGGAACTTTGGAAAGTCATTCCTGGGAACTATAATGTTTTCAGAATAGGTGGTAACTCGCCTCTTGTTTATTTCATCTGCCAACAAATGACCTCTTTGACTCACAGACCACTGTGAGCCTCTGATTATGGAATATCTGTTATTTTGCCATATGGGGACCCACGGACCTTTTCTCATGGACCCTCTGGAATCCGCTCGCTGAGGGGAGCATCGCTAATGACTTGGAGGGATTTTGCATTGAGAAATTGAATAGAAGAAAGTTAAACCTGACTAGGCCTCACTCCATTTAGTGTACCCTGGTTGTTTTGTAGCAAGTAAGCTTGCAGAGCTGACATTTATTTATTTATTTACTGAATTATAGTTGATTTATAATATTGTGTTAATTTCAGGTGTACGTCACAATGATTCAGTTTTTTTCTTTCAGACTATTCTCCTTTATAGGTTATGACAAGATATGGAATGTAATTCCCTGTGCTATACAGTAAATCCTTATTGCTTATTTATTCTACATATAGTAGTTTGTATCTGTTAATCTCATACTTCTAATTTGTTCCTCCCCCCTTCCCTTTCCCCTTTGTTAACCATAGTTTGTTTTTCATGTCTGTGAGTCTATTTCTGTTTTGTCTATAGATTCATTTGTATTATTTTTAGATGCCACATGTAAGTGATGTCATATAATATCTGTCTTTGTCTGACTTACTTCACTTAGTATGATAATCTCTAGGTCCACCCATGTTGCTGCAAATGACATTATTTCATTACTTTCTATGGCTGGGTAATAGTCTACTGTATATATAATACACCATGTCTTCTTAAGTCAATCGTCTGTTGATGGGCACTTGGGTCGTTTCCATGTCTTGTCTATTGTAAACAACGAACATTGGGGTGCCTATATTTATTTATTTGAGAAATGTGAGCGTTTTTTCAAATAAGCCATCAAACCATAGGACCCTATGTATGTACCAATAGCTACCTTCACCCTGCTACAATTGAAAGATTGTAAATAATACTGGGAAAAAACACCCTTTTTGGAGATTATTTGGGGGTATGCTTATGATTGAGTGAGCCCCTAAGGATGCAGTAATTAAGTGTGGCTCTTTCTTTTGTTGTCTCTCATTCTCATTGTGGCCTGAGTCAATGTCAAAAATTATGGGTGAGCATAACGCGTGACACATAATGATGTAAGAACTGTGGGGTGTGACTGCAAACCACGGGGGTCCGAGTCCTGGATTCTCAGACCAGCTCATCCTGGATCGGCTGACCAGGTACGCTTAGGGGAACAACGTCACTGCTCGAGTCCCACTTACTCAGGCGTACAAGGGACTTTGCACCTGCTTAGGCCACCCTCCAGTGCACCAGTGCACTGGCACTATGCTATTCCCTTTAAACGTATCTTCTTGCTTCTTCAGATAAAGTTGACTCTCAGTGGAAGTGGACATGGAGATAAAAGAAGCAGAGACAGAGCTGGAGCAGTTGGTCCCATGTCCAATGGCGACACATGTTCAAGGGTAACATTCAGCCCTAAACTTTGACTAGCAGCAACTTCACCTGGAGAGACAGGTACCAACTAGAAACAGCAGCTGGTTAGCTGAGACTGGCTGGCTGGAACCACCCACCCTTGCACACGCACACACACTCCTGCTGGGGAAGTTGAAATGTCTCCACTCTCTTCACACTGCTTTGTGTCCTGGCCACGCCTGCTCAAGTAGTCTTTCTAAAACCCAGAATGGATCAAACCTCCCCCTAATTGTACGTATTCAGTGAATCCTATGTCTTTCAGGTTAAGCCCGAGGTTCTTAAATGTACAATCAAGACCTGTCTAATCCTCCTACTACTTCAGGAAATTACCCCTCAAACACCTCACTCCCTTTCACCTCTGCACCTTGGGCAGGGGGCATTTCTCCTCTTCTTGTCTATCAAAACCCCATCTGAAACATTGCTGCTCTGACTTTCCCCTCTCTTGCACCCCCATAGTACACAGTTTCTACTGCCCTTTATGGGGATGATGGCACTGCTTTGTAGAGAGAGGTGGGGAAGTCTTGAGGGGAGACTGCCAATACCCATCTCTGTCCTAGAACAAAGTGGGATGCTGGGCTCCTGGAAGGGAATCACTGACATCAGGCATTGAGTGAAGTTCGCTGCAGGCCATGCTTGTACTTCCATTGCCTGGCGATAATTATGAGGTGAAAGAAAGGCCCTGGCATGGCCTGCCCAGGGCTAGTCTTCTCCCTGTCCTGGAGAAAATAAAATATCCATTCCCTGTCTTCCCACTTTCCTCTCTGCAAGATTTTAAAGGGAACACAGAGGTATTAAGAATAGAGATGTTTTTAAAACCCTAGCTTTGAACAAGACACTGAAAAGGGGAATCTTTGTAAGTCAGAAGCTTATTAATACTGGCCAGGAGTTCTCAGTATTGAGTTCTGGATTTCATTCATTCATTCACTCAGCAAAGGTTTCTTAAGCACAATCTGGGACAAGTTTTATATCAGGCATTGGGGTGGAAACCTATCACGCCCCAACACACCTACCTAAGAGAAGACAGAAAAATGAGACAAACATGTTACAGGGATGTGAGCACGGTCAGAGTATGGGAAGGGGCAGTCATTGCTGTTGAGCAGGGCTGCAAAGTGGAAAATGGGAACTGAAGACATCTTACAGGTTTTATTTTTGAACTGTATGAATAGATTATCTATGCTAATATTACTAAGTCTACATACTACTATTATCTAACATTAAGCAAATTGTCAACAACTAAAGCAAAAAAGAAAACATGGCCTGTGACACCAGCGGTCAGCATAGAGTCACACTCAGCACTGCACACCAGAGGAAGCTTTTTTCCCCACACATGGGACTTCTTCAACAGCTTCACTTGGCCACCTCAGATGCTGATTTCCAGGCCAACTGAGACCTCTGAGCCTGTAGGGTGCTGGGCCATCTGGCCTGGAAGTGTTTTGTCTACAGAGCCTCTGGGCCCACTTCTCGGGGGAACAGGCTCTGATGACAACATCCTCCTCCAGCTGGCCCACTGTCTCATGGTGGCCGTGTCCAGAGGAGAAGCTACCTGAGGACTTAGAGGTCTCAAGGTGTCACTGACAAACACCAGAGGGGAGGTGGGTGGTTAGAGCAGGTGGGGAAAGACAGGTGTTGACCTACTGCAGGTGGGGACCAAGCAAGTAAACAAATTGCTGACGCCAGAACTAGAGTAAGCCAGAGAGAAGAAACACACGGATGACAACAAAAAAGCATGGGAGAAGCGGTGCACACCTGGTAAGAAACAAGTAAGAATACCAAGGTGCTTCTGTGAGCAGCAGAGTTCATGCCTGAGGTGCAGGATGGGACCTGAGTCCTAGGGGAGACCATTGTCACAACAAAGGGTAAATGAGGAACCAGAACCTGGTCTGGGGAGCAGGGACCAAGGCCAGACACAAAAGCAGGTGATGGTGGGTGGGCAGAAGTTGAAGGCGGAGAGATGAGATTATGAAAAGTAGTCCTTTCTTCTCCTTCTCAGCAGGTGACACTGTCATCTTCTTTATAGAGGAAATAGAAACAATCAGATAAAGGTGTCTTGCATTCCTTGTCCTCAACCTCTTAGTATTCCTCGTGTATAAATTTTCTGTACACATTTTAGAATCATCAATTTAAATAAAGAACACTAATACTGACAAACTTCTAATCTATATATAAATTTGAAAAGAGGTTAACATCACACCCATCAGAATGGCCATCATCAAAAAATCTACAAACAATAAATGCTGGAGAGGGTGAGGAGAAAAGGGAACCCTCTTGCACTGTTGGTGGGAATGTGAATTGATACAGCTACTCTGGAGAACAGTATGGAAGTTCCTTAAAAAACCAAAAAATAGAACTACCATATGACTCAGCAATCCCACTACTGGGCATATACCCTGAGAGAACCATAATTCAAAAAGAGTCATGTACCACAATATTCATTGCAGCTCTATTTACAATAGCCAGGACATGGAAGCAACCTAAGTGTCCATCGACAGATGAATGGAGAAAGAAGATGTGGTAAATATATATAATGGAATATTACTCAGCCATAAAAAAATGAAATTGGGTCATTTGTAGAGATGTGAATGGACCTAGAGACTGTTATACAGAGTGATGTATGTCAGAAAGAGAAAAGCAAATATCTTATATTAACCCATGTATGTGGAATCTAGAAAAATGGTACAAATGAAGCTATTTGAAGGGCAGGAATAGAAACGCAGATGTAGAGAACAGACGTGTGGACACGGGACAGGGGAAAGGGAAGATGGGATGACTTGGAAGATTAAGTTTGAAATAAATACACTACCATGTGTAAAATATATAGCTAGTGGGAACCTGCTGTATAGCACAGGGAGCTCAGCTCTGTGCTCTGTGATGACCTGGATGGGTGGGATCGGGCCATGGCAGGGGGAGGGGGGGTCCAAGAGGGAGGGGATATATGTATACATATAGCTGATTCACTTCATTGTACAGCAGAAACTAACATTGTAAAGCAATTTTACTCCAATGAAAAAATAAATAAATAAAATACAGGCAGAGTACAAATCCAAAAAAAAAAAGCCATTCATGGATTTAAAAAGAAAAAAACATGAATAAAAAGAGCTGCCTCTACAAGCCCCAAGGGTATCCTCGTTGTCAAGTTCAGTTGCCCCATCTCAGCCATGCCTTCCTCACTTTCTCTGATTTCTGTGATACTCCTGACTGGTCCATTTCCCTTGTCCTCTGGGAATCTGTTCTCTAGCTTTTTGCCTCTTTTCTCTCTGATGGCTTCTCACCATCTTTATCCTGCATGACTGGTCCCTTTCCCTTGTCTTCTGGGAATCTGTCCTCTAGCTTTTTGCCTCTTATCTCTCTGATGGCTTCTCACTGTCTTTATCCTGCATTCCTTAAATGTGATTCTACCCAGAAGCTCACCCTCCCTCCTGTCTTCCTGCTTAATCTTACTAAGTGATTCGGAGGGAGAGGGAGACTTCAGTGACTTTAACTGTTGGTTCTGTTATAACAATATTTTTACCCTCAATCAAGCATGCACATTATAGTGTGCAAAAGGTGAATTTCAAAATAAATCAAAGTGCTCAAGGTAAATTTGTGCTTGGACTGCACTATGTATACATAGTGTACAAATGTACTCTTCAATTCTGCTTGTATATGTTTTGGTGGAAAGTTTTGAGAAGCACTTCACTGGAGAATCAAATCCCCACTTCTGAAACCGTAATAGAATATCTAAGCTCAACACCTTTCCTCCCCCTTTCTGTTCCCTCTATATTCAATCAGACTGAACTTGGATATATCCAACTTGATCCTGGCTATAGTCACAAATCTTGAGGGGGAGCCATAACTTAGTCTAAACTGGGTTGCCTGGACCCTGGCATTCACCTGTATGAATACATAGATCTGACTGACTTTTAGCCAATTTTTTAAACCAAAAGAAATGTCAAACAGCAGGGCCTTTCTGTGAAATCCCACTGGACTGAAATAAGCATGAGAGAATCAACCTGGAACAGAATTGGAGAGACACATTTCAGTTAAGTTTTAAACGACAGTTTCATTCACCTGCTATCCTTATAAATAACATATTTAAATTTTGATGACAACCTGCCTTCTAATTAATAACTCCCATTTGAGTAGTATTCACCATTGGAATTAAAATTTTCTCTCCTAGACTATTACCAAACATAAGAACTTTCAGTCCGAGAAATAATTTTTTTATAATGATTTCTTTCCAAAGAAATAATATAATGCTCATATATCTCTTCCAGATGCAATATGGCAGCACCAGCACCATTATTTCAGAGTGACACTGTCACATGTCCACTCAAAAAAAATAAAATTCCCATTGGGCTGATCTTTTGGTTAAAACAACAAGCTTACTGACAAGTGCTTGTTTTATGTATGTAACCTCTTCCCAGAAATCCACAAAGGATAATATTATGTTTCAGTGCTTTCCATAAGCAGGGAGAAACCATCGTCATTGGCTTTTTGTTTGTCTTGTTGCAGTTATTGGTTTGAAATGGCGTGATTTACTGGACCACTCCTAGGGTCCTGTACGATGCCTATGCGAGCAGTCTCAAATCCATTGCTCAGGGACAGAGAGAGTGTGTGAGAGATATAGGAACTTTTTAATTTAACTCCAATGCAATCTTTATTCTAATGCTATTGCAATTTTAATTTAACTTTTCTTCACTCAACAATATATTCATGTTATAATTTTATTCTGGCCATTCATTTGTTTTCATTTTGTCTCTGATGGGTTCACAGAGGTTGACTAGCCCTAACCTGATTTTTAACTATGAATTAAATGACATTGATTTTAAAACTTTGAATTATTAATGATTGAAATATAACCTGAATAATCATTTTGAACTTTGTTTAATCCTCCATCCACCTTCCATTGGGATAACCATCACCCCAAGTCCCATGGTCATTACTTTTTTTCCTTTTTATAGTATTTTGTTTAATTTACATATATATTTTCATATCCATGTGGTATATACTCCTAAAGTATATTTTATTTTAACTTTTAACTTTATAGAAAGAGTATTATTCCATATTTAATATTTTAGCTCTTTAAACTTGCCATAATTCACTCATATTGTTACACCTTAGTTTATTCATCTTCCTCTTACATACTATTCCACTGTGTGAACGTACCGCTTTATCCATCCATTGTCAAATAGACCAGCATTTGAATTATTTCCAGCATTTTTCCATTATTATCGGTGCTGTTGTCAATATTCTCATACATTGTATTGTGTACAAGACTTTCTCTTGGGTAGAATATGTGTGCGCCCAGCCCGAGGAAGAAATGCCAAATGGTTTTCCAGAATGTTCCCACAATCAACTCACCTAACAACAATGAATAATAGATTCTCCCAATCCTGATAAGGGTACACGTTCCAACTCTTGCCTGTGAAATGTGATCATATTGTGCTTTGATCTGTATTTTCTTTGTCACCAATTATGTTGATTTCCTCATACGTCTCTCTGGAAATTGGCACATACTCTTCTGTGTATTGACTACTCACGTCTTTTCCTACTTTTCTATTGTGTGGTTTGTGCTTTCCTTAGTCATGTTCAGAATTTTTTTAATATATTCTCAATACTAATCCTTCATTGGCTGTACCTAATGAAAATGTCTTATCCCATTTTGTAACTTGTCTTTTCACTTTTTGTGTGGTGGTGTATAAAAGTTCTCATTCTTAATATAGTCAAATGTATTAATTATTATATAGCATACATATAAGTGCTTTGTTTAAGAAGACTTTTGCTACACTAATGACCAAAATATTTACCTATATTTTCTTTTTGTTAACTGAAATATAGTTGACATACAATATTACATCAGTGTCAGGTGTACTACATAACGATTTGACATTTACGTACATTATGAAATGATTACCACATATGTCTAGTAATCATCTTTCCCCATACAAAGTTATTACAATGTTATTGACCATATTCCTTATACTGTTCATTATGTCTTCATGGCTTATCTATTTCATAAGTGTACCTTTTAATCCCCTTCACTATTTTTCCCTCTCCATCCCCTTCCCTCTGGCAACCACCCATTCTTCTCTATATCTATGAGTCTGTTTTCATTTTGTTTTGTTTTGTTTTTAATTCCACATGTAAGTTAGATCATACAATATTTGTCTTTCTCTGTCTATTTCAGTTAACAAAATACCCTCTAGATCCTTCCATGTTGTCATAAATGGCAAGATTTCATTCATTTTATGGCTAATATTTCATTGAATATATATACTACATCTTTATCCATTCATTTAGGCCGCTTCTAAATCTTGGCTATTGTGAACAATGCTACAATGAACATTGTAGTGTGTATATCTTTTTAAATTAGTGTTTATGGTTTCTTTGGATAAATACCCAGAAGTGAAGTTGCTGCATCATATGGCAGCTCTATTTCTAATTTTTTGAGGAATCTCAATACCGTTTTCCATAGTGACTGCACCAATGTACAATTCCACCAACAGTGCACGAGGGTTCCCTTTTCTTTACACTTCCCAAAACTTGTTTCTTTTCTTTTTTTTTTTTTTTTGATAATAGCCATTTTGACAGGTGTGAGGTGGTGTATCTCATCGTGGTTTTGATTTGCATTTCCCTGATGATAAGTGATGCTGAGCACTTTTCCATGTGCCTGTTGGCCATCTGTATGTCTTCTTTGGAAAAATATCTAATTAGGTCCTCTTCCCATTTTTAAGTAGGGCTATTAGATTTTTGGATGTTGAACTGTATGAGTTCTTTGTGTATTTTGTATATTAACTCCTTATCTGATATATTGCCTACAAATATCTTCTCCCTTTCAGTAGGCTACCTTTTCATTTCGTGACAGTTTCCTTTACTGTGAAAAAGCTTTTTAGTTTGATGTAGTCCCAACCTGTTTACTTTTGCCTTAGTTCCCTTGCCTGAGGAGACAGATCCAGAAAAATGTTGCTAAGGCCAATGTCAAAGAGTGTTCTACCTATGTTTTCTTCCAGGAGTTTTATGGGTTCAGGTCTTACATTTAAGTCTTTGATTCATTTTGTGTTTATTTTTGTATATGGTGTGAGAAAGTTGTCCAGTTTGATGTTTTTGCATGTTGCTGTACAGTAGACATTTATTGAAGAGGCTGTCTTTTCCCCATTGTATATTCTTGCCTCCTTTGTCATAGATTAATTGACCATATGTGTGTGGATTTGTTTCTGGGCTCTCTATTCTGTTCCATGGATCTATGTCTGTTTTTGTGTCACTACCATACTATTTTGATTACAGTAGCTTTTAGTACAGTTTGAAATCAGGGAGCATAATATCTCCAGCTTTGTTCTCGTTTCTCAAGATGCCTTTGGCTATTGTGTTTCAATAAAAAATATTACAATCACTTGTTCTAGTTGTGTGAAAATGCCTTTGATATTTTAATAAGGATTGCATTGAATCTGCATACTGACTTGGGTAGTGTGGTCATTTTAACAATATTATTTCTTACAATCCATGAGCATGGTATATCTTCCCATTTGTTGGTGACATGGTCAGTTTGTTTCATCAATGCCTTACAGTTTTTCAAGTACAAGTTTTTTACCTCCTTGGTTAAATTTATTCCTAGGTATTTTATTCTCTGATGCAATTGTCAATGGCTTCGTTTTCTTAATTTCCCTTTTGGTAGTTATTTGTTAGTGCACAAAAACATAAAACATTCCTGTATATTAATTTTGTGTCCTGAAACTTTGCTGAATTCATTTATTAGTTCTAATAGTTTTTGGTGGCAGCTTTAGCATTTTTCATATATAGTATTATGTCATCTGCAATCAGTGAGTTTTACTTCTTTCTTTTCAGTTTGGATTCCTGTTATTTCTCTCTCTTGTCTGCCATGGCTAGGACTTCCAACACTACATTGAATAAAAGTGATGACAGTGGGCATCCTTGCCTTGTTCCTGATCTTACAGGAAATGCTTTCAGTGTTTTCACCATTGAGTATGATGTTGGCTATAAGTTTGTCATATATGGCCTTTGTTATGTTGAGGTATGTTTCCTCTATACTTGGAACTTATTTATATTATAGAATGAGATTCTGGATCTTACTGAAACCTTCTTTTTAGCTGGCTTTAGTATGTGTCTGCTGGTAATCAATACATTCTGCTTTAGTATGACTTTAAAAGTCTGTATTTAGCTTCATTTTTGAGATATTTTTTACCAAGTCTAGAATTCTAGGCTTACAGGGTAATTTTTTTGTTGTTTTTCATTTTTGTACTTTAAAGATAATGCTATGCTGCCTTCTTATTTACATCATTTCCAATAAGAAATCTGCTGTCATTCTTATCGCTGCTGATCTGAATATAATATGCCTTTTTTTATTAGCTGCTTTTAAGAATTTTCCTTCATCACTGGCTCTGAGCAATTTTATTTAGTTTTCCTCATGTTTCTTGTGCTTGCAGTTCATTGGGCTACTTTGATCTGTGGTTTTATAGTTTCCATCAAATTTGGAAAGTGTTTGGCTACTAACATTCAATATTTTGTAGCTCCACCCCATCATTCCCTTTTGGAAACTCCAGGTCCACCCCCCCTCATGCGCTCTTATTTCCTCATTATGGGTCATAGTTTCTTGCTTATTTCCATTGTTGGTGATTATTGTTGGATTTGACACATTGTGAATTGTACTTTGTTGGGTGCTGGATATTTCTGTATTCCTATAAATATTCTTAAGCTTTGATTAGTTAAATTACTTGGATACAATTTGAATCTTTTGGTTTTAATATTTGTTTATCCTTACCAGTCCAGGGCTCAATCTAGGGCTATAGTTCCCTTCTCCTGAGGCAAGTCCTCTGACCAATTCCTCATGTCTTTCCAGGCTGCCTGATGGGACAGGTGTTCTTCTCAGCCAAGTGTGAGAACTGGGCTCTGGTACCTCTAACTCTCCCAGATGCTTCTTTCCTTGGCCCTGGGTAGTTTCTTCACAAGTGCTTATTCAGGTGAACACCCTCTGCAGCCCTCCAGAGTTCTCTCAGGTGTTATTCTCTCCCTCTACAGATTTGAGCTACCTTGTGTCCCTGGATTCTCAGCTTTGTCTCCTCCACCCCCCAATCCATGAGGCTTTGCCTGTGTCCCCTTCCTGCACTTCATCCTGTAAACTCTCCCAGGCAATCAGCTGGGGCCATCACAGGGCTCATCTTGTTTCATTCCAGCCTCTCAGGGAGCACTCTCCTCTATTGCCTGATATTCAGTGTCTTGAAAAACATTGTTTTATATATTTTGTCAGCTTGTTTTATTTTAGGCAAGAAGTAAACCCAATTCTATTACTTTGCTTTGTCCAAAACCAGAATTCTACATGTCCTCATTATCTTTTTTATAAGATTTTCTAAAATATATTTAATGTACTTTGTTTAGTTGTTCTTTGTGAGAGAGTTATTTCCAAAAAATGTGATCAGTTTCGACCATATGTCAAACAATTGCTTTAAATTCTATGTATAAAAGAGTAAAAAATCACAATTGGATTAAAACAAATCCCACTGTTTTATATATTTATAAAGTTAAGGTAAATAGGACAAAAATGAAGTGACATGAAAACATAAACATAAAATATAGCAAAGATACAGAAGAACAAAATAAAGGTGATAGTAAACGTGGTAATCATTATGAGATAAGCAGAAATCTAAGGCAAAATTATTTAAGAGTATGAAGAATAGCATCTTGTTTTGATGAAAATAATAACACAGATATAAAAGCCATGAACCTTATGCTCCAAGCATTATGTTATCAATAGGCATAAAGCCCACCTGTGTAGAAACTGGACAGAAACACAGTTGTTTTCAGAGATGTTAGCCTACAATTACCAACCTAAACTATTACTTTCAAGTGGTCAAAAAAATGATAGAAGATATTTAATACACTGATGAAATTAGAGTTTCCCCTCATGTCTCTAACCTATGGAGTCATCCACTAATGGACCACTCACACCAAACATAGTAACTGTACACGTGCCACCTCACAGCCTCTCACAAAGCTGTCTGCATCTGGCCGGGTACCCTCAGGTCTTGCAACCATGGCCCCAGGGACACCACAGCTCCACTCTGTACTGCTTCCTTGGGATGCTGCCCTAAGTCCACCAGCCACTCCATCAATGCAGTTGTTGGTTGGCATTGCTTTTCATTGCAGTAATAGAAAATGCCAGTTACAAGAACTTAAATGGGGGCGGTAGTATTTTTTCTAAAGAGGTGGGAAAGTGGTGGAACTGGTCATCTGTTCAGTGATGTTAACAAAGACCCAGGCTCTTCTTATCATCTACAACCCTTATCATCTTGGCTTCTTCTCCTAACACTTGTCAGGATGGCTTCAACACCTCCAGGCATCATGATCACTTCAGTCAGAAAGAAGAAAGAAGGGAGTACACCAGCCAATTATGTCCTGGTATCAGTTAAGATAGACAAGGAAATGCTGTGATAGCACACAGTCCTAGGGCTTTAGTGGCTTAGAAGCACAAAAGCCCATTTCTTCTTCCTGTTATATGTTCCTCTGAGTTCAGCAGGACCTCTATTCTATAGCCTCCTCCCTCAGGGACTAAAGATGTAGAGTCCTCTACTGCCTGGAACCATATCAACTGCCACAGTAAAAGGAAAGAAGACATGAGACTCTCACTTCAGCCACTAGAAGCTTCCACCCAGCACTGGCATGCATCACTTCTCCTCACACATCATTGGCTGAAGCAAATTGCACACCACACACACATTTGAGGTGAGATAAACTTGCATCTGAGCCAGATGCTGGAATGAGAAGAACTGGAAATATTGTGGAACATCACTAGTGCCTGTCAGGAAAGTTGTAAAATCAAGAATCTGGCCAAGAGGAACAGGATTGCCATCACTGGTCATAATTAGTTTAAACCAACCATGATCCATTGCCTGGGGGTGAACACAGTGATGGGTGGTGACAAAGGGACCCCTGCCCTCTCTGAAACACCATCTGCATTTAAAGGTGTATATAAGTGAGCTGCTTGCTTCAAATGCATTACACATTTTTTAGTTAAATAGTTCTTATACATGTTTCCTCATGTTGCACCCGCCCTGCACTTCATAGAACTCAGATCTGAGTGTCATATGGCTGATCCAGGAGGTAATGTCATTTGATAGTCTTGAGCTCACAATCATACCCTCCCTTAAAGACTGGTGTGATTTTCTGCAGCGTTGAGGTCATTTTGAAGGCGTTTTCTTCCTTCTGGAAGCCCCTAAGTCCCATGCATAGTGGTATCTAAGCCAGAAACTGGGTTTAAAGCTTGAGGTACCAACTTTAGATTTGGCAAACTGGGTTCCAACCTTGCTTTCATTACCTTTCAGCTGGTGAACTGATGCAAATAACCTAACCTGTTGTATCTTTGGTTTCCTCACTTAAACTTGAAATATAAGGTCTGCCCTTCAGAATTGCCTGGTGCATAAGAGAAAATGCATAAAACATGGCCATGATTGTCAAAAAAGAAGAATGTCTGCCTGACTCCAGTCCCCAGATTCCATTCAGAGCACAACGTGGTCTCTCGTGCTTCCTAAGTTTTATGATTCATTTCAGAACATATTGAAACTAGACGTTTCTTTTCAGTATATGTATTTTGGGCCTGAATGGGGGGAAAAAAAGGTTAATAAAATTTGGAATGATATCAACAGAAAAATTTGTCACGAAGCATTTCAAAAATGGAATCTTCATTTTTAATATCTTTAATACTTTCATGAAAATACCAGTGCTCAAAAAAATTATGATAAAAATTAGTGTTCAAAACCACCTAACGATTACACGTGGGAGAGTAAATACTTTCTTATGGAAACAATGCACAGCTTCATGAAATAAATGAATGCAAGCTATCACACTCACTGGGTTTTTTTTAATCCTCTTTTTTTTCCAAATAGAATCTTGTTTGTTTCCTTAAGAATGAGTCAAACACACAATGCTGTGACAAGTAAAAAGAATTTAGTGTTTTTCCCACTAGTATTTGTTGAGTCATTACCAGTGGTAACTTTTTTATTGCACATAATTTCCATAAAATAGAAAAATTGTGTCCTGATAAGGTTTCAATCAATAATTAAATGAAGAAAATTTTTTCTCTTCCACTTCTTTTTCATTAGCTATCATACCTGAATATTCTCAGTTTTATGCCTCCAAGGCAACAAATAAGGGTTACTCTGTGCTTCCTGATGGGGAAGTTCAACGTTATGTCCTTTTCTTTAAAAATTTTATTTATTTATTTATTTTTGGCTGCGTTGGGCCTTCGTTGCTGCACGCGGGCTTTCTCTAGTTGCGGCGAGAAGGGGGTTCTGTTCATTGCAGTGCGTGGGCTTCTCACTGCGGGGAGCTTCTCTTGTTGCGGAGCACGGGCTCTAGGCGCACGGGCTTCAGTAGTTGTGGCTCGCGGGCTGTAGAGCGCAGGCTCAGTAGTTGTGTGGTAGTTGTGGCGCACGGGTTTAGTCGATCCGCTGCATGTGGGATCTTCCCGGACCAGGGATCAAACCCACGTCCCCTGCATTGGGAGGCGGATTCTTAACCACTGCGCCACCAGGGAAGCCCCTGAAAGTTATGTTCTATGTAAGCATATTATTCCTGGTGTTATCTCAGAAGTTGAATTTAAAATTTGTAACTGTCTGATGTAGGATCGTTACTCACATTTTGCCGATGAATAAACTAAAGGTCTCCAATCTCAGCAGCAGCATCACAACACACAGCTCATATGCGGAGAGCTGGGGTCTGTATCCAGGTGTGTTTAATTATTCCACCTCACTGTTTGCTAGGTAGTGACTCCCTTTACTATGAACTCCCTTTATTTGTTATTTCTTTGAATAACTGGATGCTATGGGTTGAATTGTGTTCCCCCCCTCAAATTCATGTGTTGAATTCCTAATCCCCAGTACCTCAGAAGGTGACCTCCTTTGGAGATAGGGTCTTTAAAGAGGTAATCAAGTTAAAATGAGCTTATATGGATGGGTCTTATCCACTATGACTGGTATCCTTATAAGAAGAGGAGATTAGCACTGGGACTCACACAGAGTGAAAACCATGTGAGGACACAGGCAGAAGATGGCTGTCTACAAGCCAAGGAGAGAGGCCTCAGAAAAAAGCAGTCCTGCCAACACCTTCGTCTTGGACTTCTAGCCTCCAAGACTGTGAGAAAGTAAAGTTTTGTTGTTTAAGCCCCCCAGGTTTTGGTACTTTGTTACAGCAGCCCTAGTAGACTAATACACTGGGCAGTGTCTTCCATCATATTTACAGGACATCCAACATCCCGCCAATGTTATGCCTTTATTAAAAAGTCATTGATAAAAAAACCAAAAATACTAAATGTAACAGGGCCCGAGAGAGAACCTGAGTCTCAGTCACTAGATCTACAAGTAGATGTCCCCTGAAAATGGTTCCTTGGTCACCCATGTTTGCACATTTTAGCTGACTCCTTTCCTACTTTGTGTGTCCTATATATGGCCAACCACAATCTACTTCTGTTAGAGGATAGAAATTGTAAGTACCATTCTCCTTCACTAGGGTGTAATTGCCTGAAGGCAAATGACCATGAATTAATTAGCCCTAAATCTCAGCCAGAAATAAGTACAGCACTTCGGAGAGCAACAACTGCGTTGAAGTAAGTTAATACTCACGGTATATTAGATCTGGAAGAATCCCTAAATATCATTTTCAGGTAGCTATTGGGACCCAGTGGGATCAAATGATGTATTTCTTTAGCTATTAGCAGAGATCAGTCTTGCTCTCAGAATATGAACTCTAGTTTCCACCTGTTCTCCACACACATCTCTCTCAAACTTAGCATCTTACTTTGCAATTCTGTTAACTTGTTCTTATGAACATGTTGGTTTTTACATTTGTCTAGAAATGATAAGCTTCTCCTTTATTCCCCTTTGCCTGATTCTGTGTGTTATTTTTAAACCTGGATGGAGTCATGGAAATTCCTTGAGAAATAACTCTAAGGAAAACTGGCTCTAATTATTTCCATTTAGAAATCTATTGACAGCAACAATCCCCACGATTGTGCTTAAAAATGAGCTGTACAACAAAAGCTATTCCACTTACACAGTCATGTTCAGGAACATTGGCAGCTTGGAGAGTTTTGTCATTCCCTGTAATTTCCCTTCAGTTTTTACATTATTCAGTGATTCTCCCTGCTCTCCCTTGCAAGAGCAGCTGAAAACCATCATGAGATAGTTTTACTTAAGAAAGTTGTTTTGCAATTGCAGGAATCCCCAAATGTCATAAATCAGCATATGAAATGGTCTCAGGCCACAGTCCCTGAGTCCCAGTATTTCTTTGGTCCTTAGTTGACTATGTTAGGTCAGGAAGGGTGACTTGGCTTGGAACAAACAGGAACAGGAGGAAAAAGGACATATTTCCAGTAGAGGGAGGAACGTGGGCAGTGGGATGGAGAGGCAAAGCTGCCCATGAGTTACATAACACCGCAGAGGAGGGTTGGTTGGATACTCTTGGGAGCAGCCTTGAAGAAGTGCCTGGCTAGAGTTTGTACCATATATTATAGGCAACAGGGATCCAGCAAAGTGTCTGAGAAGAGGGATGTGATCAGGCCTTGTTTGTGAAAGATATCATGGCAACTGAACCTCTCATCTGCGGAGGGAACATCTACTAGGCTAAAAACAAAACCAAAGGCTTTAGGAGCACTCCAGATGAAGAGAGGGCAGTGGTAATGAGCAAAGAAGTAGGTAAAACAGGAGACATGTCAGAAGTAAAGTGAGCCAAAGTCAGTGAGAAGGTGGGACGTGAGCGTGAAGGCTGTGTTGAGTGGAAGGGATGTTTTCAGTAGGATGGGCCCTTGGGACCAGATGCTGCTGACTGAGATGCAATCACAGGAAAGACGGCATGTTTGTAGGGAGGGTGATGGGTCCATCTGGAGCTGTTGTGCAATGTCCCTGTGGAAATGTCCTGCAGGCATGTGAAAGTTTCTAACTGGTGCACACAAGACGCTCTGGGGGACAGAGAGATATCTTTCAGTTATGAGTTGAAGGTGGCTGTTGAAGTCAAGAGAGGCTGAGATGACTTAGTCCGTTCAGGCTGGTGCAGCAGAAAGACCACAGACTGGGCAGCTCAGAAAAAAACAGACAGTGATTTATCACAGTTCTGGAGGCTGAGAGTCCAAGATGAGGGTGCCTGCAGATACGGCGTGTGGTGAGAACCCTCTTGCTCATAGACAGCGCCTTCTTGCTGTGTCCTTACATGGTGGGAGGGGCCGGGAGCTCCCTGGAATCTCTCTATAAGGGCACTAATCCCACTCTTGAGGGCTCTGCCCTCATGCCTTAAGCACCTCCCAAAGACCCTACCTCCTAATCCCATCACCTTGAGAGTCAGGAGTCCAACATGTGGACCTGGGGGACACAAGCATTCAGTCCACAGCAATAAACTAGAGAGAATATACAGTGTGGGAAAGGAAGAAGTCCAAAGCTGGAAATCTGAAGACAGTGAGATTTAAGGGGTAGGTGGAGGGGATGGAGAAAAACAGATATAAACCAGAACCAGAGTTTCATGTGCCAAAATACAAGAGCTTCATGAAGGAAGGTATGGTCAGAACTGTAAAATGCTACAGGGAAGCTGAATGTGATCAAGGACGAAAAGAAATGGAATAACCAGGGGATATGGGGATATATGTATATGTATAGCTGATTCATTGTGTTATACAGCAGCAACTAACAGAACATTGTAAAGCACTTACACTCCAATAAAGACGTTTAAAAAAAATAAAGTGAATTGCAATTTTTACTTGTTAAAAAAAAAAAAGAAATGGAATGGAATAACCGGAAAGCCCTCGGTCACCTTTGATGGAGCCTGTCTAGTCACACGGCTCTGCAGCTGGGTGCAGAGATCAGACCCAGTTTAGCTGAGGATTCAGAAAGAACTCAGTCAGTGGAGGCAGCACGTGGTGGTTCTCGCAGGAAGTCTGGTGTAAGTTGAGGTAGAAGCAGGTTGGAATGAAGTGCAGTCAGAGTAGGGAGACTGCAGCCAATGGCTTGCCCCTTCACCGTTGCCAAAAATATCGTAGGAAGAGTCACTTTTTGCTTCATTGGGACCTCTGATAGATTCCAGAGATTTCCTTACTAAAATGGTTTTGTGTCTTGAGACCCTCCAACCAGATCTGACTTTTCTTCACTCTGGCCCAAGTTAAATAGGATCACCAACCCCTGTGTGTGTGTAAGAGGGCCCTGGGTGGTGAGTGAGAGCCCGTCTGGCTCAAATTTAGTTCTTAGGATAAGTTCCCCCCAACTAATGATGAGGTGTTTTAGAGCTGCGGTCAAGCTTTTTATAAACTAGAGCTGAGACCACACTCTATTAAGTGCAACATGTCTGTTAATAATTACTTAATGTCCAGGGCCAAGAAAGTATTTCTCACAAAAAGTGTCCTTGAAAAGAGGACCATGATACTGACAATGCCAAAAGCTAAAGGGCTTTCTTGACTAAGCTATGTGCTGAGTATGTACATACAGCTGAGGCTAAGCCAAGGTCACCTCAGTTTAGAATGAAGGCTTTGTCTTTCTTTATTTCTACTACATAGAACAAATAGTATTTCTTTTATTTAGCAAGTAAGGGGGGAGAGGGTGGTTACAGAATAGATTAATGCTTTTTTGTGACTTTTCTTAATTAACAGCTATTAAGAATAAGTATTTCCATATGTTTAGTGGTCTTTCTAGTTTTATATTACATAGATTTTTTTAAATTTTGAAATTACATAATACATTATCTGTAATGTAAGAAGTACATAAAAATTACTCAAAATCCCAATACCAGGGAAACACACTTTTAACATTGTATATATTATTTTCTGGATATTTCTGGATACAAAAGAAAAACAAGTGAAGACATAAAGCAAAGAGATTTCTATAAAAAATTATTTAATAGCTACATAGTATTTTATTGTTTGGATATTCCATATATTATTTTAATAATCTTATATTGCTGAATATTTAGGGTGAATCCAGTTTGTTACTAGTTTCAGCAATACTGAAAACAATTTTACACATAGTTATTCGTATATTTTTATAATATTTCTTTGGCATACCGCTTATGAGGTTGCTCAGAGAAATAATAAATGGTATTTGTAAGCACTTACTGATAAGACACGATTCCTAAATTGTATTTTCAATTTCTAAATAGAGACATTTTCAGTACCCTCCATCTATAAAACAAAACAGAAGAGTAGGAAATCATTGCTGTCAGCAGTGTGGACTCTGCTGGGGAGGCCTTTGACATATATTCCTTTCTTCAATGGAGTTACTGTTTCCCTTCCTAAACTGCAAGCTGTTTGCAAATCCTGATGATGGAGCAAAGATTTTTGTGGAAGAAATCATCTACTCACCCACTGTGGCTGATCTTGGGTCCATTTCCTACCATGAGGGTCAGTTATCAAAGATTTCTATCCCTTACAAAGAATCTCATCTCCACATTAATCTACTCCCATGGAAGTTTGGTGGGGAGAGATAAAGAAAACGTCCACATCCAATGAATCCATGAAGTACATGAAATATGTGCATGTTTTCCTTCTTTATTTGGACTCAGCATCCGGGATTCAATCATGCTCGTGTCCTACAGAGTTTCTGGTACGCAATATTAACTCCATTTGACCTAATCGCTTCATTTGATCATTGTAATAACTTTGTAATATTAGGAAAGGCAGATACTACTTTTCCCATTTCACCAATGAAGATGAAGGTTAGGCAGGGTAGGAATGCAACGAGAGTAATACAGTGAGTCTAAGAAGAAAGGAGACTCATTCTTCTGTAAGGAAGGAACAGAGAATTCTATCTGACTGGAAAAGAAAAGATACATAGATGAGAACCAGCAGACACTTGCCGATAAGATGCCAGAAAGCCCAGGAAATTAAATCCAGGCCGAAGCGACGGTTGCAGGTCAGACCACAGGTAAAAGCTTGAAGAGGGAAAAGACCCTGAGGTCCTGCCCCGGCTTTGTGTCTTATCCATGCAAAGACGCGTGTGAGTACACACTGGTACATGGCAGTAGGTGATGACCAAACCTCCTGTCCAACCCGAGCCGTCATGAAACGTCTCCTCTGATGGTGTGAGTTTTGAGTCAGGTGTAAGGAGGCTCAGAAGATCTGTGCCGTGTGCTCAGACACCTGGTGTGGGGCGTGGCTGTAGGGCTGAGAGGTAGACAGAGGCCAAACCGTAGGGGAAACAATGTTTATTTCAGATTATGCAGCCTTTGTAAGCCCCCTGCTCTGCCTCCTCTGCCGTTGTCTCACACTCACTCCTTCTCACGCTCACTCAGAGGGCACGTGAAGGGGCCAACAGCCTACGGATGGTGGCTTATCAGCAAATATAGGCACTATTAGAGTCCCACGTACACTTATTTATCCCCTTCCCCAATGCCTCCCGCCCAACACTCAAGACAGTAAAGAGGAGATATTAGGCGCCCGGCAATTGGATGCCCTATCACCTGAAAACGCTCTTCCACAGACACGCACATGCACCCACACAGGCTTTCCAACAGAGCACCTGGGACCTTCCACCTGGGCCTATACACACCACCATCTGCACTAAAGGGCGGGCAGTACCAGGGAGAGGCTGATGACTTGCCTGAAACCACACAGGGTAACGGCTAATCATCGCAGGCTACGGAGGTATAGTAAATGACTGAAGTAGTCCGGTGGCACAGGACAACCAACGTTTAATTTGCCTCACATCTGTGGGTCAACTGAGCAGTTCTGGTCTGAGCCAGGTTTGTGAGCCTCACTCACGTGTCAGCTGTGACTGAAGGTCATCTGTGTGGTTTCCTGATCTTGGCTGGGCTCTCCCACATGTCTGGGGGGTCCAGCGAGGACAGACGGTAAAAGCGGAGAAGAAAGAGAGAACACAGAAGTGAGAACAGCCTCTTGACGCTGACCGCCCAGAGGCTGCGCACCATCAATTCCTTGAATTCTATTTGTTGTTCATATTTAAGAAGTGGGGAGGGTCACTTGATCTCTGGATGAAAAGGGCTCCACAGTCGCGTTGCAAACAATATGCATACAGGAAAGTGTGGAGAACAGAAACCATTTTTGCAATCAATCTACCACACCATGAAGCATACCTGGGTTGGTCTACTGGAAGAAGAGCCAGTTGTCCACGTTGGGGCCGTATTAGATGAGCCCACACCCGACAATCACCAAGCATGCGAGAGATCCATGTACCAGATGTGAGGGATCCACAAAGCAGAACTTCCCTGCCAAGCCCAGCCCAGAACCGCAGAACCAACAGACTTGTAACACGTAAATCACGAATACACACAGCAAGTGCTTAGATTTGTGCCATATATCTAAGTCTTTTGCTTCCCAAACAAATGTTCTTACTCTAAACTATGCTATCCTTAGTAACATATTTTTTGTTTTGGCTGCACCGCGTGGTATGCGGGATCTTAGTTGCCCGACCAGGTATCGAACCCATGCCCTATACAGTGGAAACATGGAGTCTTAACCACTGGACCGCCAGGGAAGTCCCCTTAGTAATATTTTTTGAATGAGTTAACAAATGAAGAAACATGAATCAACGTGAATAATTTAAAGTCAAATTCTAAAACAGTAATTTATTATTCTAGCTTGCCATAATCTCCTCTGGGATGTTAACTCTATATGGTCAGTGATTTTCTGTCCTCAGTACCTAAATCAGTGACAGCCACGCAATAAATATTTGTGTTTCTGTTACAGGTTTACATGAGTGAAATTCTCTCAAAACACATTTGCTTTCATCCTTTTTATTCCAAATAGATTCACATTAAATTTCTCCCTTTAGGAGTTAAGAAGCACGATAACACATGTAAGGACCACACTCTGAGGACCTCCTGGGTTCCCAGACCCACTAGCACTGCTGCCTCATGCAAGGTCTCCCTCAGGGGGCACAGAATGAAGAGTGGAAACTGACAAAAACCAGGCTGAGTGAACAATGCTCACCTCTTGGCTGTGTGATCGATCCCTAAAAAACTCTTTTACTGGGAATAGCATGAATTTAGGGGCTCAACCACAAACGCCAACTGTGATGGTGAAAAGATGCAGCGGCCAGTACCCCAATACAACGATGATGAACTTATTTATTTCAATTTTTACTTACTAAGAAGTGTCTCTTGAATTCATTTATTAAAAGGGTGGGGGGGAATCCAGAAAGATTTCCAGGTACTTACTACTTCTATACTTGGTATTTATTTAAGACTTATAAATCTTGGTTAAAGGACAACATTGTTATGACATATGAATGATCACAAACATTGGCATCCTCTTATGTTACCTTTACTTATCCCCAGAGTGTAGTAACTGTCCGTCAGCTTACTTATCGGTAAATTAGAAAAATATTAAAGATTTTTGTTTAGACGCCAAGAGTTTTCATAGCTTCGTCTTTTATGTATAGCAATAAAAATTGTTTTTGACCGCAAAGATGTCCAAATTTCTTTTATTGCCAAACACACAAACACACACACATGCACACACACACTTGAGAAATGAAACCATAGAGTAAAATTAATACAATTATATGAACTCAGGGATGAACTACAAAAAGGAATGGTATTATTCCTGTGTAAGAGACTCACATAATTTATCTAGAATATAAAGTGAACATGAATTTACAGAAATACAGTTTTAGGATAAAGTCCATATCTTTGAAAAAGTGATGGAATGCCTATAGTAGAATGAAATCGTTTGACAGTTTCAGTGTTTACAGGGCACCTGAAGCCCCCTGGGTCCCCACTCACTCTCTCCACCTTCTTGTTAATGAACTTTTGAGTCCCAGACAAGTATAAAAGTGCAAAAGTTACACAGCCCCACGATGACAAACCAGTTCTCAAATCCAGGAAATAACAGTGTGACACCGACTTTGCTGCCCCCAGATCCCATCCTTTATTTTTGTATATCTATTAACAAATGCACATGGCATTTGGGTATAGGCACTACATAGCAGTCATAAAAAGCACTTGGAAATCTTCCAAATGCTACATACCCCAACTCTCATTAGAGTAGCAGTAAAGTTCTGGGAGCTCTGTGCTTTTTGACCTACCTAGTTGTTAAAAGTCTGACATCCACTGAAATTATATCATGGATGGAAAGAATTTTTCCTTCAGGAATTTAGAAGTCCTTACTCAGGTTTTGTAACAAGACTAATAAAAATAAAATTCATAAGATCAAAGAGTAAAAACAGCAGCCAGATTTGTTCTCCACTAGAGAACAAATGTTTATGTTTTACTCAGTCCCTGTCCTGGCTAAACATGGTTCTATAGTCCCTGCTGCTTGAAATCCCAGACACGCTATTTGAAAAGATGGGAAGAATCCCTCCCCTCATCTGAGTGCACAGACACTCCATGGGAGCTGGTGTCCTCCAGAGCCCGGTGCCACACAGGAGAGCCCATCTGCATCCCCGATGACAGCCAGAAAGGCCGCTCTCAGGAGAGGGAGGAACGTGGGCCCGGGAATCAGGAAGATCTGGGCTGAAGCCAGCTCTGCCTTGCTCTGTGACGTCTGGCCATTTGTGTCACCTCTCTCAGGTTGTGAAGAATAAATAAATAAACCCCTGTGAAGCATTCAGCCAAGGGCTGGTGCACAGTAAAGTGTTTAGTTTTATCACCTTTAAGTGAAGAGCCTGGCAGAGCCCCTGGGGCCCCGCGGTCCCATAGGAATGGAAAATCCATTCTCAGTTGAACTATGGTCCTGCCTGTTCCTAGTCCATTCTACCTCACAACCCAGAGTGAGCCATTTCTCCTTGGTCCAAACTTTCACCACATCATTTTTGTGGAGGTTTAAACATTTCTCAGACCTTTCTGTTGTTCTCTACTTATAACAGCTTTCCACACATATCTCAACAAGAGAAATAATGAATCATAAAAGGAAATTCAAAAACATCCTTGCGATCTAAATTGTTTTCCTTGTGGCTGACTGCTCTGGACCTCAAGGGTTCTCTGCTGCAGTCATTGAATGGCAACTGGGCATTTGGATGCTCTTGTCAATCTGTAGAGCAAAACAACAGCCCCTCTTTCAGAGGTGTAGCAATCTGTATGACAAATGTGGTGGAATCATGTTTTGCTATATTCACAGAAGCATATTTTATTCCTGATGTTTCCTTCTTTCCCCTTTTGACATTCGACTTAGAAGATGATATATTTTTGAAGGGGAGGGTGAGGAGATCCTGTGGTGTCAAACATTAAGGTTCAGAAATGAAAGGACTCAGAATAGAAATTGTGTTCAAGGATGCAAAAATACGTTACATTCGTCGCACACCAGAGTTTGTGGATTGAAACTCATATGCAACATAAGCAGATACATTTCTTTAAACATTGGGATATCGGATAGGCGGTTCTCTCCAAGCACGATTAAGTTGTCCTTTGAGCTCATGAGCATGTGCCTTTGAAAAACCAAGGAGCAGAGGACAGAGCTCTGCTGGGATTGGGCAAATTTTGGCTCCCGATTCTCTGCCCTGACACTCTTGTGGTGCTTCTTCCCTTTTCCACTTCATGTCATCATGCAGAGCTAGAGTGATCTCTTTCTTATCTCCAGTTGTCAGGATTTTGTCTGATATGAAATGCTAGGGGCACAGCAACGGGTGTCCAATAACGTCACAGTGGATTACAGTCTACTTACCTCATTTCTGAATAGCCAATACGTCGTGTTTGCTTTTCAAGAAGACAAATACAAAGCATGAAAAAGGCAAGAAAAAACACATCCTGAAGCGACAAAGTAAGCTTTAGAATCAGACTCAGGTAAGACACAGATTTGGGAATTATCACACAGAGAACTTAAATTAACTACGGTCAATATATTAAATGCTCTCATAGAAAAGTGGACAACACACAACAAATGAATAATGGCAGCAGAGAGAGAGAAATTCTAAAGAAGAATTAAAAGAAATTTCTAGAAATTAAAAAGACCATAACAAATTAAGAATGTTTTGATGGGGCTCATCAATTCACTGGGCATGGCCAAAAAGCAGTACTCTTAAAGACAGTTCAATAGAAACTTCCTAAATTAAAATGCAAAGAGAAAAAAAAAAGGAAAAAATACAGAACATCCAGGAATTTTGGGGCAATTTCAAAAAGTATGACATATGTGTAATTCGAATACCAGAAGGAAAAAGAAGAGAAAATGGATCAGAAGAAAATTTGAAGCAGTAATGACTGAGAATCTTCCAAAATTAATGACTGACTCCAAACCACATATCCAGGAAGCTCAGAGAACAATGAGTAGAATAAATATTTAAAAACTGACACCTAAGCATTTCATATTGGAACTGCAGAATACCAAAGACAGAGGAAATCTTGAAAGAAACCAGAGAAGGAAACACGGTACTAATAAAGGAATAAGGATAAGAATTTCAGTGGACTTTTCAGAAATCATGCAAGCAAGCAGAGAGTAGAGTAGAATATTTAAAATATTGAAAGGAGAAAACACCAACCTTTAGAATTCTAGGTTGGTGAAATTATTCTTCCAAAACAAAGGATAAATAAAGACTTTCTCAGACAAACCAAAATTCACTGCCAACAGGCGTGCCCTGTAAGAAGCGCTCAAGGCAGTTCTTCAGGCGGAAGGATAGCGCTCCAGGTCAGAAACTCTGATTTACATCAAGAAAGTGCATCAAAGAAGGAAAACATGGAGGTAAACAAAGCATTTAATTTCTCCTGTTCTCAACTGAGTTAAGAAATAAATGTTTAAAGTAATAATAGTGACAATGTATCAGGTGATTATAGGCAATTGGATAAATGAAATGCGTGACAGCCATGGCGTAAAGGGCAGGAGGGAGGACCTGGGAATATTCTGTTATGAGGTACCTGCAGGGATATCGGCTCGGTGCTTTGTGACCGCCTGGAGGGGTGGGATAGGGAGGGTGGGAGGGAGGGAGACGCAAAAGGAAAGATATGGGAACATATGTATATGTATAACTGATTCACTTTGTTATAAAGCAGAAACTTACACGCCATTGTAAAGCAATTATACTCCAATAAAGATGTTAAAAAAAAAAAAGAAATGGGATATTGTTATTTCAAGAGGGGAATTAGGTTAATTTAAAATGTATATTGCAAACTCTAAGAAAATAATTTAAAAGTTTATAAAGAAGTATAATTGATACACTAGTACAGTAAATAAAAGGGATTTATAGAAAATGCTCAATTAAAACCAGAGAAAGAGATTTAAAAAAAAAAAACAAGTGCAATGAAAACAGTAAACAAATATGACCTATATTAATCCAACTATATCAATAATCTAAGAAAAATTTTAATATACCAATTAAAAGACATTTCAGAATAGATGAAAAAAACCAAGACCTAACTCGATGTGTCTACAAGAAATCCATGTTAATGTAAAGACTCAGAAAGGTTAAAAGGAAAACAACAGAGGAAAAATAAAGCATGCTAACCCTAAACAAAATGAATCTGGAGCAGCTATATTAATTTCAGACAAAGCAAACTTCAAAACAAAAAAAAAATTATCATGGATAAAGGAGGGTTTTACCTAAATGATAAAAGGGGTCAATTCTCCAAGAAGACATAAAAATCTTAAACATCGAAGTGCCTAACAACACAGCATCAGAATACATGAGCTAAATCTGATAGAACTGAAAAGAGAAATAGATTAATACACCATTATGTTTGTAGAGTTTAACACCCTCTTTCAGCAACTGGTAGATCAAACAGGCAGACTATCACTAAGGATGTAGTTTACCCAAACAGCACTATCAATCAACTGATGTAACCGACATTTATAGACCAGTCCAGCCAGCAGCAGAAAACACAGTCTTCTCAAGCTGATGGGGAACATTAACCAAGAAGAACCACCACTGGATCATAAAACACACTTTAACAAATTTAAAAAAATAAAAATTATACCAAATATGTTCTTAACCACAATTGAATTAAACTAGAAATCTATAAGAGAAAGATAGCTGTAAAATACTCAGATATTTCGATATAAAACATACATCTGAATAACACGTGGGTCAAAGAATGTCTCAAGAGAAATTAAAAATATTTTGAAGTAAATAACAATTTTTTTAATTATCGAAATTTGTGGGAGGCAGCAGACCAGTGCTTAGAGGGAAATGTAGAGCAATGCATGCATATATTAGAAAAGAAAAAAGATCTGCAATCAATAATCTAAGCTTTTGCATTAAGAAATTAAAACAAGAAGAGCAATTTAAGCCTAAAGCAAGTAGAAGAAAACAATAAAATTTCCAAAGGTATAACTGAAAATGAAAACAGGAAAATAATAGGGAAAAAACAATGGAATCAAAAGCTGGTTCTTTGATCACTGAAAGTGATCAATTTCCATCCGGCTTAACCAAAAAGAAAAGAGAGAGCGAGATAACGTACAAATTATCAATATCAGAAATCAATTAGGGATCATTGCTATTGATCCCATGAGCAACCAAAAGATAACAGAGGAATACAACTCTGTTACTTGATAACTTAGATGAAATAGGCCAATTCCTTGAAAGACACAACAACCAAAACTTACACAATGATATTCTGAATAGACCTATATCTACTAAAGAAACTGAATCAATCAATAATTAATAACCTTCCAAAACAAAATGAACACCAGGCCCAGGTAATTGCACAGGTAAATTCTACCAAACATTTAAGGATGAAATCACACCAATTCTCCACAATCACATCTAGAAAATAGAAGCAGAGGGAGTACTTCGTAACTTGCCCTATGTTGGCAGCATTATCCTAATACCAAAACCAAATGAAGACATAGCAAGAATGGGAGACTATAGACCAAATATCTCTCATTTGCATAGATGCAAAAATCCTCATCAAAATATTAGCAAGTTGAATCCAACAATGTGTAAAAGTAGTTGTACACCACAACCAAGTGGATTTATTTTAGATATAGAAGGCTAGTTCAATATAAAATCAGTCTGTGTAATCCACCCCATAAACAGGCTAAAGATGAAAAATGATATAATCTTATCATTTCATGACAAAAAAGCACTTGACAAAATTCAACTCTCATTCATGATAAAGACTCTGCAAGGATTAGAAGGGAACTTTCTCAACTTGACACAGAAGATGTAAAAATACCCTACAGGCAGCATCATACCTCGTGGTGAAAAACT
>NW_021703776.1:7208470-7245436 GCF_005190385.1 Monodon monoceros | reverse complement strand
ACCTCGTGGTGAAAAACTAAATGATTTCCCCCTAAGATAAGAAACAAGGCAAGTGTGTTCCCTCTCCCCATTCTTATTCAACATCATACTGGAAGTCCTAGCTAATGCAAATAAGAAAAGGAAATGAAAGCTATAAGATCAGGAAGGAAAAATTTAAGCTGTCTTTGTTCATAGATGATACAATTGTCTATATAGAAAATCCCAAAGGATTGACAAAAGAACTCCAGTAACTAATAATAACAAAGTCAATACAAGTTTAATATACAAAAGTTAATTGATCTCCTATATGCCAAAAATGAATAATTAAAATTTGAAAATCACAAAACAGTTCCATTTACAACAGCAACAACAAAAAAGAAATACGTTGGTATAAACCTAACAAAATATGTACAGGATTTATATGTGGAACACTACAAAATTCTGGTGAAAGAAAACAAAGAAGATCCAAGATAAATACAGAAAAATCCACGTTCACAGATTACAAGACTCAACATTGTTAAGATGTCAACTCTTTCCCACTTGTTCCGTAGATTCAGGGCAATCTCAATCTAAATTCCAGCAAGCTGTTTTGTAGATATCAGTAAAATGGTTATGATATTTATAAAGAGAGGCAAAAGACCCATAATAGCCAGCACAACACTGAAAAAGAGCAAAGTTGAAAGACTCACTATCCTATTTCAGGATGTACTATAAAGCTACAAAAATCAAGACAGTGTGGTATTCATGAAAGAATAGACACACAGAGTAATGGAACAGAGTACAGAGACCAGAAATAGACCCACACAAGTATATTCAACTGGTCTTTGATAAAGGACAAAAGGCAATTCAAGGAAGAAAGGATAGGATATTCTTCCTAACAGATGGTGATGGAAGTGCTGGACAGTTGGTGATCAAGGTCAACAGCAACACTGATAAGCATTTGGATAGTACGTGCCCTTGATATGATGTGTTGAAAATGATATTTTACCTGTGTAATGTTCTTTAACAGCAAATAACTTCCAGTTGTGGGACATTCCACAGAATACCTGACCAGTACTTCTCAAAACTGTCAAAGTCACCCAAAACAGGGAAAGTCCAAGAAACTGTCACAGCCAAGAGGAGCCTAAGAAGACACTGCAACTGAATGCAATGTCTGTAATGTAATGTCCGGGATGGGGTCCTAGAATAGAAACACTAAGGAAACCTGAATAAGGTATATACTGTAGTTAATGTATCAGTATTGGTTCATTAATTTGACAGATGTACCATACAAATGTAAGATATTCATCATGAGGAAGGCTTGATACGGGGTATATAGCACTCCATCTTTTGTAATTTTTAGATAAATCTAAAACAGTTCTAAACAATAATGTTTATTTAAAAAGCACTGGAGGAAAAGTTCAAAAGGTTAGAATAGAAGGGACTATTCCTGGATACACCGTTTCCCTGAAAGAAAGCTGAGCCCCAACTATGGGAAGGTGCTTTATCAGGGATGGTATAACCTTTACCAAAACACAGGCCTCTCAGTCTCCATCCAGCTCCTTTCCCAGATGCTGCTATATCTCTTTTGACATATATTTTTTTTACTTTTCTCCGTTTTATACTCCTCTTTCTGACTGCTGGGTTTATGCTGACACGTATTTGTTAGAAGACTTACATCTTCAACTTAGGAGGATTTCTTCACACTGTGTCTGAACCAGGCCTCAAAATGCCATTGCTCCCTGAAAGCAGTCACGTCTCCTGGAGAATAACCAAGTCTGGGCCTGAGGCAGGAAAATGCACAAGATGAGCCTACAACACATTGTTCTACCAAATAGCAGGAAAGCTCTCAGAGGTCCTGGGGTATGTCAAAAGTAGCCAACTGGCCGAGGATGGAACACTTTGAGAATCAAAAGAAATGATAACTGCAATGGTTACAGCAAATATACGAAAATCCTTGAGTTCATAAACATGCATACACACACGGCTCTCATTGTCACTCCATGAAGACAGAGAATGAAAGAAAGCAGAACTCATGATCCTGAAAACTGTTTTAAAAAAAAGGAAAACACATTTATCTTGCTTTCTTAAGAACTGTACCTCAGTTGAAAAATTTAAGTCAAAATGTGCAGAAAGAAGAGAATTAGACTACAACTGCCTTGAAATTCCTAGTGAAATAGATATGACAATAATTACCAGTGCTGTTCAAACCCTTAGGTAAACAGCTGGTGGGTCATTTTATAAAGGATGGATCAGGTGACCTCATCTGTACCTGTGATCACACTCAACATTAGGAAGCAATTCTTCTGCTTCCCACGGTGCCGGGGGAGTACACAGGGACACAGTTGGCAAGAATTCCTGCCAGCGAGGAACCTGACCTGACCACACCAGGTGGGAACAGACAGGAGGCAGGAGTGTGGCCAATTTGACGACAGGGATGAAAGCAATGTCCAATACTCAGGAAAGACCACAGGACAAATGATCCAGCTTCTTCAACAAATAAATTGTGAAGAAAAAGAAGAGGGGGAAGGTGACCACAAAAATTAGAATGATGAGGGCTTCCCTGGTGGCGCAGTGGTTGAGAGTCCGCCTGCCGATGCAGGGGACACGGGTTTGTGCCCCGGTCCGGGAAGATCCCACATGCCGCGGAGCGGCTGGGCCCGTGAGCCATGGCCTCTGAGCCTGTGCGTCCGGAGCCTGTGCTCCGCAACGGGAGAGGTCACAACAGTGAGAGGTCCGCGTACCGCAAAAAAAAAAAAAAAAAAAAAAAAAATTAGAATGATGAGAGAAACATGGGTCGGCACAATGTGTGGACCACACAAGCCCACTGAACAGAATGTTGATGAGGCCTCTGGGAAGATTTAAACATTGGCCAGACATGTGTTAAGGGCGGGAATTGCTGATAATAGTTGAAGCATCATAAAGCATTATTTATTCTGTTTAAAAAGACACTTTGTTAGATAAGATTGAAAATGGGGGGAATTCTCTGGCGGTCCAGTGGTTAGGACTCCGTGCTCTCACTGCCAAGGGCCTGGGTTCAATCCGTGGTGGAGGAACTAAGATTCCACAAGCTGCGCGGCCAAATGAAAAAAAGACTGAAAATGGGTAAAATGATATGAGGCCTGGGATTCGTTTCACAATAAATGCAGTGGGTGGGAAGGTGTGGGACATAGACGGGACAAGACTGGTCCTGCAGATAATTGCTAAGTTAGGTAAAAGAAACCAAATTTAGTTAATTTGTTGGAATTCTACAACAACCTCAAAACTTGAAATGTACCGTGACTATTTAAATGCATGTTAAAAATATTTTACTGAACAAATTATCTATGCTTGTGATAAAAATGCAAAATAATACAAATAGATATACAGTGAACCATCTCTCTCGAGTGACCTAGGAACGCTCTCTTGTGTGTTCTTCCAGAAATACTTTGTACATATACAGGCATGTATATGTATAGGTAGCCCCATTTTACACAGATTTTTTTTTAACATTATCCACTATTCTGTACCTTGTGTTATTTTTTACTTAATATATTTGGAAGCTATGCTATTTCTTTTCTTTTCTTTCCTTTCTATTCTTTGGTTCCTAGTATACAGATGATCCGTAAATTATTTACCTTCTCTGCTAGCTATGCAATTCCAAGTGTTCTCTAGTCTTCTGCTATTACTGAAATGTGGTCAACATTTTTGCAATTAAGTATTTGCACATGTGTATATCTGTAGGAAGATTTTCTAGAAACAAAAATATATACATTTTAATTTAGATCAGTACTGTCTAATCGCTATCCAATGACTCTGTAATAATTTATTATCTCACCAACACATGACTCAGATTGCTACGTGTGGGCAAAGTGAATGCTGACATGGCCTAGAAAACAGTAGCACACGGAACAGCTGACTCAACTCTGCATGTATGTGTTAAAAGTCACCTTCTTGTAGTTAAACTTCTTTATATGCTTTGTGTGTACGGGAGTGCTTGTCTAATGTTTCACCCGTTCTCATCAGTGCTAGGAAAGAGGTCATGCTATCCAGAGATCTTCCATGAAAATAATCACAGGAAACATTGCATAAAATATTGCAAAGATGAAGACGTGAATGAAAGGACAATCCAAATGTCCAAGTTGGCAAAGGATCTGAATAGAATTTCTCCAAAGAAGAAGAAGGTATGTATATGGCCAATAAGCACGTCTTCAACAGCATTAGCCACCGAAGAGATGACAAAACCACAATGAGATATCACTTCACACTCTCCAGGGTGGACAGCATCAAAAAGTCAGATAATATCAGGTTGGCAAGAATGTGGAGAAAGTGGAACCCTCATACACTGCTGGTGGGAATATAAAATGGTTCAGCCACTTTGGAGAATAGTCTGGCAGTTCCTCCACAGGTTAAGTATGCAGATACCATGTGAAGCAGCATTTCTGCTCCTTGGTGTATAGACCCAAGAGAAATGAAAACGTGTGTCCACCCAAAACTCTGTACGTGAATATCATAGCATCATTATTCACGATAGATAAAAAGTGGGAACAGCCCAAATGTCCATTAAAGGATGAACAGGTGGACAAAAAAGTGATATACCCATAAAATAGAATATTACATGACAATAAAAAGGAAGCACACTTCTGACACATGCTACAACATGGTTGAACCTTGAAAACATGCCAAGTGAAAGGAACCAGTCACAGACAACACACATGGTATGATTCCATTTACATGAAATGTGCAGAATCGGCAACAGAGACAGAAGGTAGATGAGTGGTGCAGAAGGGTGAGGGTTGGTGCATTGGAGGGCAGTGTTGGGGGAAAGTGGAGGAACTGCTAAGGGGTACAGGTTTCTTTTGGGGGTGAAAAAAATGTGAAAATGATCTCAATGGGGGCACTACTCTGTGAATATGCTACAAACCATCAAATTGCACACTTTAAATGGGTGAATGGGTACGGTGTGTCAACTGTATCTGAAGAAGCTGTCTACAAAAAAGATTAACAAGTGACAACTAAAAAGGTAAGGTTTTGCTTTCTTTCTTCTAACCTCGTGAAATTAAATTGGCTAAAATTTCCCCCAACTTTAATCTTTATGATAAATAAGAAAAGGAATACTACTTTCTAGAGGAAACGATGTAACTATCCAATTCTATGCCAAGTCCCCAGGGTAGAATCTGAAATGCAAGTGTTTCTCTCTGACAATCAGAAGCTGTGAATACTTGTCACAAAAAAATTGAACGTAGCATCGCGTGCCCAAGGCTGTGGTCCTTGCCATGGTCTGCTCACATCAACCATGCTGTCCTGTGCCTGACACCAAAAGCAGCTTGTGTCTGTCTCCCAGTAGCAATGCTTTGCAGCACTGACCAGCACGGCTCCGGTGTGGAGTCCTAACCAGACAAGGGGGACCTGTCTAGGTGGTGTTTCAATAAATAATCCACTTATTGAGGGCCACTGCAGCAGAACCGCCAAGTCCAGCCAAGCAGCTGTCAGGGGCCTCTGGGGCCATAAGAATGGCGCCCACTCCAGCAGAGCAGGTGGCCCCGTGTCCAGTATCTGAGACAACAGATCTCACGCCAGTGATTGACCTCACAGGGCACGTTCCCTTCTGAGTAGGTTGGTCTTTATTAGAATCAGGGCAGTGCGGCAATGTGTTTTCCTTCTGCCTGGCTCAGAACTTTCCATCTTTCACAGCTGAAAATCCAAAGGGCTTTGCTTCACTCCAGCTCTATGGACCGTTTTCAGTGCCAACGATGGACAGTTATGCTACTAGCCTTTACAAGGCATTCTCGTGTCCATTTTCCTCTTCCTGGTGGCAATGGACCACGTGGACTTGCCCCAGACACACACCCCTGGTAGTTGGTGACTCTCCTGAACGTGACTCTGCTTGTCTCTCCCCCTTAGGAGTGATGACCTCAACGGTACAAAGTAAGTTAAATGTATTCTGACATTTCAGGTTATGCTGGAACTAATTTATTCTAAAACACAAACCCAAATATGCACGAAAATTTAGCCGTAATATGCCTATACCTAAGTTCTTTGTACTCGAAAAAAAAAAAAGAAGATGAGAATACTTAAGTGCCCAAGAAAACAGACTGCTTAAAATAGAACTGTGATGTAATGAAACTGGATTTGTGTAGCCATTTTAAGTTATCCTGTAAAGGAACATTTAGTAACCTGGGGACCTCGTATCCCATGATGGCACACAAGCGGCATCAACCCCTTCCATGTCTCCGGGCACTTGAGGGGATGCTCTTCCAGTGCCTTCGATCACGTTCTGTGTCACAGCTCTCTCTTAGCCATCCTTGAGAACTTCACTCAAGGTTTGAAGTCTTCCTATTCCTTCCAAGAGCCCCTCTGCCCCATATCCCCAAATCTCCTTCATGGGAGGTATCTCTCCAGCACTTACTGCCTAGAGCTGTGATTATATCTTATGTACCTGAATCCCTCATACACTGTGAGCTCCCAGTCAAGGCCATTCAGGAATAACACAGCACAATGGCTTGCTGGAGCTGCCGTAATAAAAGACCACAGACCGGGGGGGCTTACACAACAGACATTTATTGTCTCCTGGTTCCAGAGGCCAGAAGTTTGAAATCAGGAAAGGCCACGCTCCCTTATACACCAGGAAAGGATCAGCTGCAAGCTTCTCTCCTGGGCTTGTAGAAGGCCAAGTTCTCCCGGTGTCCCTATGTCATCTCCTTTTTATAAGGACACAGTCGTATTGCATTAGGACCCACCTTAATGACCTCACCTTAACTTGATCCAGAACCCAATGCTTTTGCATCTGTTTGCTGCTTTGAACAGGAATAGTTGGGGCCACATTTAACTTTACACACGCAATCCTACTCAGCCAAGTACACACAACTGAGATGTGTAATTTTAGATATACCCTCAAGTCAAACTTTATGGACCCCCGAATTTCCCACAATTCCTGTTTCATCGTAAGTACACTGTTGAAGTCGCATCCTCTCCAGCGCCTCCTGGTCAGCCTGACAGTGGGTGACATGTTCCATCTGGCTGTGCTGCAAAAATTTAAGGAGGGAAGTTGCGTGAGGTGTTGCCGTGCGTGTCTCTGTTGCAGACTCAGACACGCTGCTCTGATCCACACAGGGCTTTGCAAAATATGCATGATTCTGCCCATTTTACCCGTGAAGCCTGAGGTCCCCCTGGGAAGCAGCTTTCCCCCGGGGCAGCCCAGTCACCCAGGGCCACTCCACCGGCCACCGTGCAGACTTCCAGGTCCTGGAATGAAGGACCACACACAGTAGGGTCGGGGCAGCCAGGACTCCGCGAAGAGGCAGCCAGGCTCTTGCCCAGACCTCAGTCCAGGACCCGAGTGAGCGCCCCTCATAAACACAGAGCCTGGGGGAGGGCAAAGCAGAAGCAGCTTCCTCTCTCATTCTCTATTCCCACTCGACTTCTCCCCGTGGGCTTTGTTTTCAGAGAGTGAGGCCTGTGTTTTTTGCCCGTTTAGGCTCACTGACTACTGATAAGGACCTCGCGTGGAACAGAGCCCGAAGTCCCCTCCCATCCAGGACAGCCCAGGCTGAACCAGAGACACCGCAGTTGGGGTCCCAGGCGTAGAGGTATCCCTGCCCCGACGAAGGGTTAATCCAGGGAGGGAAACCAATGCAACAGCACAATACAAAACACACACACAAGAGAGACCAAGAAGACAAGGCAAATAATATGACAGAAAGCTGAGAGGAAAGAACCCTCAATGACAAAAGAGAGAGAACGGGCTGGAATGGTCCTGGCTGTTGCATCCTTGCATAAGAAGCTGGATGCGCGTCGTGAAGATGGAACAGAGACACCAGGGTCCCCGTGGGTGGGGAAGGCCACTAGTTGTGTTTCTCACGCAGGAAACATTCAAAGACCAGCGACTGGACAAAGAGAGCGGAGTGGATGCTAAGCGCTGAGTGCGTTGCTTGGATTCAGACCATTTTAGTTACGAGGTTAGAGCTGGCACGAGGGCCTGGGACCCAAGACAGAGGGCGTCTTACTGTCTATAGAAAACTTGACCTATTACTTTGGGGGTGAGGGCAGAGTGCCTGTGGGGCTTCTGAGGCTCTTTCTGGGATTTGGGGACCACCCTCCTACCCAGCAGTACTTCACACATCTCCCAGCGTGGAAGCAGGACAGGCCGGTCACTGCTTCCCAGCCCATGTGGCTCAGGAGAAATAAGCAGGCTGTTTACTTGCCTTTAAACAGGCATTGCCAGGGCTGGTGCCACTGCACTCAGTTCTTCAGGAGGGGTGCCTCACTCAGCACAGACACCAGAACATGTACTCTCCAACCGTGAGGAGAATGGTCGATGTGAACCAGAGTCCTCACCGAGGGACCTCCACGTGGAAATGGTCCCTCCCTGCTGCTACTACAGAGTTACAGAGCCTGCCTGCACAGCGGGTCCCCGGGCTGCCACTGCAACCTCACAGGAGAGTACAAATAGACCATGAGTGAGTATAGAGACAGAAGGGGATAGGAGGGGAGGGGGGAGGACAGGAGGGAAGCCCTATGATCCATGGAAGAGCCCGGTGGGTTGAGAAAGAAACCCCCTTCTCCTGTGACAAAGTGAGAGAGTGGCATGGACATATATACACTACCAAACGTAAGGTAGATAGCTAGTGGGGAGCAGCCGCATAGCACAGGGAGATCAGCTCGGTGCTTTGTGACCACCTAGAGGGGTGGGATAGGGAGGGTGGGAAGGAGATGCAAGAGGGAGGAGATATGGGGATATATGTATATGTATAACTGATTCACTTTGTTATAAAGCAGAAACTAACACACCATTGTAAAGTAATTATACTCCAATAAGGATGTTAAAAAATAAAGAAAAAGAAGTCCCCTCCTCTCTGCTTGTCTTCCTCCCAGGGAAGGAAACTAGCAAAAGCCACCTGTCCCCCAAAACCCCATCAACCCCGCCCTCCCCCATCCCTCCTCCACCCTCCACTGCCACCAAGAGTCCTCAACAGCTGAGAGCATATTCACCAGAGGTCTTTGTTTTCTCTCTGGAAAGTAACCGGACCCCCTCCCCATCTGGAGGACCCAGGCAGAGCTGTGCCAGTAACCAAAAACACAGTGCCTTTTTAAAATTTTCTTAGAAAATGACAAGATGAAAATCAGGATGAATCAGGAGTAGCCAGGCCTTAGATAAACTTATCACCTAGGTAACTTTGAATAAAATATTCCTGAGATGATCTTGAGACTGCAGTGCAGTGATGAATCGGTGAGGAATTTGACATCAAAGGGCATCGTGTTCATTTGGCAGAAACCGAAGAGAAATATTCACATTCAGTCGTGTGAGAGAAAGAATTTCCTCTTCATTAGACAAGTCGTCCTTAGGGGATAATATATAACATTGCCTAATTTGGGTTTTCTTGAACATCCCCAGGAAAACTGCTCTTTATAGGAAGCGGTTTCCCATGGTGGCTGGTCCACAAGATTCCTGGTCAGAGCCCGCCATCTGCTGGACAGAGGATGGGCCAGAGGCTAATGGTTTCTGTTGTTTGGGGCTCTGAGAAGGCAGTGTTGGGAAACAACTACAAATGAGTTACTTTGGAGAAGAGTTTAGACAGATAAATGAGGCTCAGCCACCATCTGATGCCCAGCCGAGAGTTCTAGAATCACCTGAGCTTTCCCCAGGGCAGTGTTGTGGAGAACAAGCCTTCACAACTTTCCCAACCGTGAGCGGGTTGTTAAAATGAAGATTTCCCAGCCTCTCCCTGGACAGTCCATTTCAGGAGGGTAGGTGGGGTCCTGAGACTCAGCGTTTTGAGCACACCCCCCAGGCAATTCCATCATCGCCCTGGAAAGGAAGAGGGGTCATGAAAGGGATGAGGGCTGTGGGGTGAGACCCATCTGGACTCCTGCCACTGCTCTGGGACCTTGGACTAGCTGACACCCCCAGGACAAGGACAGAGATCCAATCCCATCACCCTCCTGCTTTCCCGTCCACTGCAGGAGAAGGTCCGAGTTCCTCAGTGGGACATAGAGGCTCATCTGGTCTCTTCTGCCCACTCTTTCTACTCCCTTCTCCAGCCAGCCCCGTTCCTCCTTGTGTCCACTGGGAAGACCAAGCCAGGGTGATGACCTGTCCTGCACGCTGCCCCTCAGAAGCCCACCTCGACATAAGACGTGGACATGCCTGTGTGTCCACAGACTTTGGAGAAAAGAACAAGAAACGGTCCCTGGGCCCCAGAGTCACAGCCCATGCAGTCGACATCAAGTTTCCCTTGGTACCTCTAAGAAAGCCTCCCCGGTAATGGTAGATAGGCCAGGTGGAGGCTCATGGGTGCACCGATCATCACATGTTGTACAGGACAGCGGTTCACTGTACATGCGTCCCATGCAATTACTATTAAGGTTTCCCTTTGTTCTCAAACCCAGGGACGGTGAACGTTTTCTGAAAATGGTAAGCATTCAGGCTTTGGTCTACTCCACTGCCATTGCATCAGTGGGGGAGGGGGACAGCCTAGGCTCTGTGCAGCTGACTTGGTTCCATGGCTCTTCTCACAAAACTCTAATTAGGAAAGCAGGTGGGGACCGGATGCAGCCCAGGGACGCAGTGTGCTGGCCCTGATGTAGAGGAGACCTAAGCACACATTGTCTCCTCCCCTACCCTTCTGTCTGTCTCCTTTCACACCTGCTAGTTTTGTGTCTGATGGTCCTTCCTTCTGAGGTGCAGCGTGAATGGAGCAGTGTGGCCAGATGGCCCTGCTGCCGGGCGGGCAGTGGGCAGGCGGGTTCTGGTCACCGCAGAAGGGGCTGGTCTTGGCTTTGACGGACAAGGACATTGGCGTTACTGGCACGACCATGAGGGATCGGCCTTGGGGTTATCACCATCAGCTGTGCTACTCTCTCTCAGGTTAAGTCAGCCGTACTGAACCGGTTAGGAAATTAAGGCTCAGAGAGGCTAAAGCACGAGTGACCTGCGTGTCTGACCTGACAGTGTGCGTTCACCTGAGCCTGAGTCTGAATTCTTCCTGAAGGGAGGATACCTGCCCTGGGAAGAGCACTCTGTCCACCTTCCCTCCATGATTCCTGTGGGCCTGTCCACGTGGACCTTATTTATAGTTTCCAAATATCGGCCCCCCAGCTACCTCCAGGCTTGCCAGGTACTTTCTGAGGGAGAACACAGCTCAGCGTGCTCTCTCCCTCTCTCTCTCTCTCTCTCTCTCTTTCCTTCTCCCTCTCTGCCTCTCTGTCTCTCTCTCTTTCTTTCCCCAAAGGCTGTTTCTGTGTCACCAGCCCTTCGCCGAGGGGGGAGCTGGGAACACCAAGACCAACGCCAGCAACGTCTTCAAGCCTTAGCCATTCTGAATACAAGGGCACCAACTTCCACGGAGTGTATGGGATGGTTCGGAAAACTCAACATCTTTAAAAATCTTGCATGCAAGGACTGGCCCTCACTGACCACACATTCAGGGAGAGCACTTCAGTGCCCCTCATGCAAGTGCTAGGATACCACCCAAGGATGGACAGACTTAGTGGAGTCCTTCCTTGTCTTTCCACTGGGGCATGTACGGCCCTCGCGTTACACAGGATTCACAGAGCCTCGCCCAGGCGTGGACCACAGCCTGGGAGCTGCTAGCACTTGCAGATGGAAGAGATGCACCCCTTATCTCCCTGCACCGGTGCCCAGCACAGTGAGAGACACAGCATCCTCCAGGGTGCCCGGAGCCATCTGGGATCCACCGAGGAGATGCAAGCAGGACACGGGACAGGAGCGGAAGTGTGCTGCGGCCGGCCGACGTTGCCTGTGAGGTCCTGCCCAGGCTGGGAGGAAGGAATTCTTCCACATCTCCGGCTTCTACTGTATTAGCGGATCTGGGGCGAGAGGCCCAGAGAGCCCATCAGAGCGAGCTGATGTTAAGACAAAAGTGGAGCATTTCCTGCTCTGTGCCGTGGCCCACAGCTGGGAACAGACCAGGGGTCCCTGCTGCTCTCCAGCCTCCAGCTTCTCCCGCTGTCCCGGCCCCCAGCACCTGGAGGCACGGCACCCCTCCCCGCGGGTTGCTCCTTCACATTCCGCCCCCTCAAAGAGTCACTCGATGCCTTTGTCCTGTCACTTCACCTGGCTTTATTTTCCCTGTTGGGCTGGCCACTATCTGAAATGATCTTATTTGTTTCGGTGTTTAATTGTTTACTGTCTGATTGCAACCAGAAGACTCGATTTCTGGTTCGGCTGTCCACACTCAGTGCTTGACCTTGGGTGAGCGGTTTCCCTCTCTGCCCCATCAGCTAGTGTGCCTGGCATGACCCAGCACAGTCCTCCGTGGGCCACCAGGTCTTCCCTCCATTTCCATCACTTCTCTTCCTTCCTTTACTGCATCCCCGAGGGAAGGACGTCCTGAGAAGGCAAGCATCGATAGGGACCAAGTTCATCACTCGGGGAGGCACCTGCCATCTGTTTCTCAGCAGACTCCAGAGAAGAGGAATCATAAAAATTCATAAAAGAACAGGCAGAACTAGTAGAAAATTTAAACCAAAACATCTGTGGGTGTGCTGTAGAGTCCAGGACTTTAAATCCCAGAACCCTTCCTTCCAGAAGAAAGAGGGCTATCTAGCTAGAGACTGGGGTACAGTCCATGAGGGACATGGGCCAGAGAAGAATCCCATAGATACAGAGAGAGAGACACACAGATAGAGAGAGAGAGAGAGAGAGAGAGAGAAAGGGGGAAGGGACAGAGAGAGGGACAGACAGAGAGAGGGAGAGACAGGTTAAGATGGGAACAGAGATGGGGAGAGAGCCTGGGGTTGGCAGGGCAAAGGGGTCATGCTATAGAACTAAAATCTGTACAGACTCATCTTTTCACTCACTCGCATTCCACTCTTGATTTGTGGCTGGGATGGAAATCACAGGGGTGAGAGGACTGCCACTCTGGTGAACTGTGTAACTCTCCACTTTTCCTCCCTCCACCCAGGAACTGGACTAAAAGACACAGTCTCACTGGGCCTGGTTTCTGCCCGCACACCCATCACTGTGAATTCCCCCCGGGGGAAGTGGTTCAGTTTCAATCATCAAGTGGGACCATAGCTCATTCTTCAACCCAGGGCCTCATCCATCCCTCCCTACATATGTGTGTTCCAGGGCTGCAGCCCATCTCTGGATCCCCTGGAGGGGCCTGTGTGATGACTGGACTCCGGTCTGGCCCCAGGGCAGACCCCGTGGCCAGCACCTCTGGAAAAACACAGCCCACCCTGTGTACAGAGGACCTGCCTCTTCTCTCAGGCCATCTTCCAATCTTCACCCTCAGCAGTAGGGATGTCGTCTAAATTCTAGCATCTCACGTCTAAACTGTATCCTCTACATTCTGTCTTGACCTCAGAAGCAGCACATAGGTTGTCTTCCGCATCGTATATAAGGAGAAATTTAGTACTGCTACATTAAACTTGGCCCCTAATTAATAGTTTACTACTACTACTACTATTAAAGTTAGAAAGCAGGTTTCACGTTGATCTCACACAAAAGCTTTTTTGGAACTTGATGCATGGCATATTGCTTTAAGAGTTTGCGTTCAAAGGTCAACCAGATGAATCCCACCCCATGTGCTGAGACACTGACCAAATAGCGAGCCTGCCTGAATGTTGGCTAGTCCTCTTACTTATGCTATTGCTGTGTTTACTCTTGTCTTGTCTTTATCAGAGAGTTCCACTGGATTGTGACACCTTGCATAGAGCTCGTCAGCAGGTTTCTAAATGGTTCTCCTTTCTGTAGCTTTGATTTCTCTCAGTTTCCTATAGAGTTGTTTGGTTTTCCTTGCAGAGGCCCTTCAAGCAAATCCACTGACTCACCAGATTTGAAACAGGTGCCCTACCCACCCGTCCATCCTCCCACCTCCACCCCACCCCACCTGTTGGTTTGGCTTTGCTTCCCAGAGCAGTAAGCCCTGCAGCTGTCCTGTGGCTTGGAGCAGAGCTTCCACCCAGGTGGACACATCTGTTTCTGGCCCCTGAATCACTCACACTCAGCCCAAATAATTGGCCATGGAGCATGGCGTTAGCTGTAAAAGCTATGGAGCAAAGGGATTAGTGACTTCCTACCAGGTGCGAGCTGCCAGCCCCACCAGAGCGCGTGGCACAGACTACCTGAATGCCCTCCCTCACAGCGGTGGGGAGGAGAAGAGAGAGACACAGGGTGTCCTGCGGGCAGGAGTCCTGTGCCCAGCACTGGTCCCCAGTGCTCTCAGCTCCACTCACGCTGCCCTGATGATGGAATTGCACGACTTCCCTCCAGCTCCCAGCAGGTTTGCTCAAATGCGTCCTTTCTCCTACAGTGGATCCCATTAACCCGGTTATGTGGGTGCCCCCTGCACCCAGAGCTGCCCTGGGGGGCCCAGGTTCCAGGTGGGTGTTGATTTTCTATGTGTCAGACACCTGGGATCACCTCCCTCCCCACACTGCCTCCCCTCCAACAACAGTCCTTTATTCGAGACCCCCTCACCACCCTGGCTTTCTAGTCCATCAGTCCCCATCCATCCAACATCCGTATCAGCAGTCCTACCTTTCCACACCAGGCTCTGGGTGTGTGAGCTGACACTGTTAGGTGGCCCAGGGAATGTAAGCTGTGCACCGTCTGGGAACATTTCACGGGGGAGGCGCCACATCAAAGCCTCCTGGTAAATGGATGGAGGTAAAGTCTTGGCCCCAAGGCATTTGGTCAGCTGTGGCCAACAGTGTCCTTCCCTGGGCAGCTCATCACGACAGAGAGAGGGCCAAGCCAAGAGCCCAGCACCCTGCAGTCTGCAACGGGCTGCGACACTGAACAAAGCACTGGTCTCTTCAATATAAAGGGAGGCTGGCCTAGAGGTCGGACATGGGGGCCAATTCCACTTCTGGGCCAACTCGCATGGTTGCTGCTGTATCCCTCAAGGACCATGAGCCTAAGAATTCTGTGACCAGATGTGTCCACAGATTCCCAAAGTGTTCAACGTCCAAAAACACTGTCCTCAGCGGGGAGACGTGAACATATATGCAACATAGGCCGGAGATCAGTAGCTGTTTGGTCCTTTTTCTCCCTGGCTGCCATCCTGCCTTCTCTCAAGTTGGAAACCTTCAGAGAATTCGTTTTCTTATTCCAAAAGGCAACATGGTAGAGTAGAAAAACAGAGTCAATAGGGATCAGTGAACTGGGTTTAAATTTCCACTCTGCCACTTTGTGGCCATGCGACGTCAGCCAAGTCTAAGTGAATTCACGGACTTTAGGAAATAAGTTATGAAATTGACTCTCAAGGCCTTTTACATTCAGGGTAGCTGAAGAGCCCCTAAGACTCTGCAGGTCCCCGCTAAGCCAGAGAGTGTGCATTGTGCTCTTACATAAGTTATTATCCATGAAATCTACGTTGCAGTTTCCTTTTACCCACATATGCCGAAAGAGAGGGAACAGCCCTGGCAACCAAGCTTTCAGCTGTCTGGGTGAACAGATGTGGCCAGACACTTAGTCCTCATTTTGACCATATTGGATGGCCCGGAAGCTCCCTAGGAAAGATGGGAGCAAGCAGGTGTCCCGCCTTGTCTGATGGATGCAGGCGCTCCCCAAACAGCCCGAGGGCAGGGGCCATGCCTTCCAAACACCTCATAACCGATTCTGAGTCACAGGCCCAACGACCCTGTCCTCAGGCATCCCTCTGTCCGTGATGGTCCAGGTTCCGGACAGTCTTGCTAATTTCAACAGTGGGAATTAGATTAGCCTCCTCCCTGCAGCGTGAAGGGTTTCCCCTAAGCTGAAGACGGGCAGGAAGGAAGGAAGCAATTTTAAACGGTCCCCCAGGTTCCCCTCATGTTGGCAGTGAAGGCATCCCTCAAGCAAATTTCTGATGATGGGGCAGGAAGGAGATCTCAGCAAGTGAAATGGCATGTCACACACTCACTGGAAAACAACCCCACTGAGCCACTGATATCTAAGTTTGCCACCTCTTCTTCCTGAAAATAAGTGAAATGCTGCACGTCTGGAAATGACTGATACTGATGCCCAGACACCTCCAAATTTTTTTTTCATTTCTCCAATCTGGAACCTTCCACCTTAAGGATGCCAAAGGTGAAAGAATGGAAATGCCCCCAAATCCTAACCTGTAATTTTCCCAATGTCCCAGGGGTTTATCACTCCTCTTCCATCATTGAGCACCTGCCATGTGTCACACCTGGGGCTGGACATGTCACGTGTGTTACTTGCAACACTCACAAGGATTTTGGGAGGGCGTGTTTATCATCCTTGTTTCAGAGATGAGAACTGCGAGACCCTAGGGTTAAGGAAGATATCTGAGCAGTGGGGTGTGGGAAGGAGAAGTGGAGGGAGGATGGAGAGAGGAGGCTCCTGGGGAACAGAGAACCAGGAACTCCACGCCTCTTGTTGCCACAAAGACCACAGGACAGGGACCGCCCTCTCACTCCACCCATTGACTTATCCATTAACTCATCTGCTTATTGGACAAATTGTTACTGTCTCTTCCAGAGATGGAGGGACAAATGAAGCGCCGTCCCTGCTCCTGACAGCAGAGCTCAGAGTCTAGAAGCCAAGGATGCACGGGACACCAGGAGCACACACCTAGTGGGGCACCAGCTCCGGGACCGGGGACCACATTTCAAGAGAACTTTACGTAATCAGTCCCACAGAGAAGGAGCTATGATTATCAGGCATCCACATTATTGATTGGTTCTTCATTGGCTTGTTTTTAAAATCCTGATTAAAGAAAAGCATTTGGGGAATTGTTAACAATAAACAACTAAAAAAAAAACGCTGAGTCCCAGTTTATCATTTATACTTACTGATTTATACACATAGTGGGCACAGTGAGCATGGAGAAACTTCCAGAACCTGAGGGCATGTGATTCCATTTGTGCTAAGGCCCAGATGCCAGAGAACACCTGATTTCAAAGCTCACCTTACAAAGTATGCGGGCTTGAAGACACAGCTAAAAGGGAGCAGCGAGCCTCGCTTACCCCATGCTTTCTGCTCTGTGTTTAGGGCACTCAGTCCACATCTCCCACCCGGCAGCTGTGGCCTTTTGGGGGTCTTGGAGGACTTAAAAAAGGGACCATTTAGCTTTATGGTCTTTAATTTTTTTCACCAGCAGATGAAAGACAAAAGCTTATGAGAGTCAAACAAGATCCCTGAAATAAGTCTAATTCAAAACAAACAGCTTTCCCAGAGGCCTCATAAGCTGCGTCACTCCAGCTTACACACGAAAATGGACTTCTGACGAATCTCTCCAGGGCTTTGCCTCTTTGACTGAGAACAGGCTATGACTCCCCATGTCAAATATCAAAATTCCACACCACCGAGATTCCCTGCAGCAGATGGGGAGACGTACCACCATCAGCAATCCTGCTTCACTGATTTGATGAAGCCATGAAGAAGCTGTGAGACAGTAACAACAGACAGTAGACAGACGTATGTCCCAACCAGAGAGGAGATCTTCTAACCTTCCAAAGGGGGTTAGGAGGACAAGGGCCCGTCCATGCAGACCCGTTAAACTTTATCACAATGTCAGATGGCAGGAAGGAAGCAGCCCCGAATGCTTTCCTCCTGTTTGGACTTTTAGATCACATATCATTAGTGTTAGAGCTCAAACAATTCTTCATATGATTTCTCAAAGCACATCTGTACTACAGAGCTTACCACCTCACACGGTGATTTATTTTGCATGTCTGAGCCCCTTTTCCGCTGGGTCGGAGACACACGCATCATTTCCCAATTCCAATCAGAGAACTTGGCATAAAATAGACCTTCAAGGAGATAAATGATCTGAGGGGATGGATGAGTGAATACAGAGCTAGGGAGAATCCGAACTTCTTGTGTAGGCAATTCATTGGTAAAACGTCTTTCAAAAGAGGAAGTCATTTGAGAAGTTGTCACAGACAAGGGCCATCCACATGAGATCCCCACCTGTCCTGTCTGACCTCTCTGGTCGGGGGTCCTGTTGTCGTGCACGGCTTCTCTGCCCTCCTTTCTCCAGGGACACTTTCACCCAAGTGTCCGAGGCCAATCTCACCCACGTGGTTTCTGCGATTTCCCTCTACGTCACTCGGGCTCTTCATTTCAATCCGTCACTTGGTGAGGCAGTCTACACAAATGAAGTAGCTTGGGTGGTGTTATGGACTGAATTGTGTCCCTCCGAAGTTCATATTGCGAAGCCTTAGCCCCCAGTGTGACAGCATGTTGAGATAGGGTTAAATGAGGTCATCAGGGGTTCCCTAATCCAACAGGACTGGTGTCCTTATAAAAAGAGGAAACGATACCAGACCTCTCTTGCTCTCTTTCCACACACCCACAGAAGAAAGACCAGGTGGGGACACAGTGAGAGAGTGGCCATCTACAAGCCAGGAAGAGAGGTCTCACCAGAAACCAGCCTAGCTGGCATCTCAATCTGGGACTTCCAGCCTCCAGAACTGAGAAAAAAATGTCTTGTCTAAGCTCCCCAGTCTGTGGTGCTCTGCTGTGGCAGCCTGAGCTGACTAATACCAATGGGGAGCATGAGAAGAGTGGGTTACAAAAGAAATGCTACGCGAGCTGAAGAGGAGGACTGTATGGCAGCACGTGAGAACCCAGTGGTAGAGCATCCTGTGCATTCTTCTGATTTCTCCTACGTCCAAGACCGTTTTGGGCATCCTTGCCTCCTTCCCCGGAATGCTGGGCTTCTCCGGACTCGCCCTCGATCTTCTTGCCTGCAGGCTACACGTGCTCCCTTGGTGATCTCCGTGTCTCCCACTCTGTGCTGATGACAAGCTATCTATGTATCATGCACAGCCCCCTTCCCCAGCCCCCAGCCAGTGTCTCCAGCTGCTTACTAGGAGTCCCGAGATATTGAAAACTCAACGCATCTGAAACACTCTAGAGTCCCGAAGAAGCTGTCTTGGGCTGACTGCCAGCTGGGTACTTGGTACCACCACCCAGCTGGTGAACCAGGCAAAAAGCACCAGATCATCCCTGAATGTTACCGCCTTGTATGTATGTGTCCTTAATGTCTTTGGTCCTCCCCGGTTCACTCCACCCCATGCCACTCTCCCTGAGGTGGGACAATTGTGATGCCCTCTCTTTAGTGTTATTCTGTGCTCTAATTCATTCTCCACCGGTGATGGTGGTGGAGATTGATGTAAACGGGCTGGAGTGAAGCTGAGAGTTCCAACGATACATTCAAATTTGTCCGTGTCTTAAAGACCATCTTTGGGGATTCATCTGTGTAGATTGTTCCTGTCTCTCTTCTCTCAACCTCTTCGATTGATTTCTTAAAAGTGGTACAAGCCTCCTTTGCTGTGAAAGATGGCATGCTTTCTTAGATGCACTGGGCTATGAAGAGAAGAACTAGTGACTTCTAAACCTTAGGGAGAAATGTGATTCTCTTTGCTGTCTTAGGTTTACCATTTTTCAAAGTCATAGTGTTAAAATCTATAACACTAACACTGGGTGGTAAGCACAGGGCAAGTGGGTGCTCTGACAGCCACTGTGCTTGGTTTCTCTAATGGGGTCCATAGCCTCTTCTCTTTCCTGACCACGGGGGTGCCCTTAGCTTCATGTGGCTCACAGGGTTAAAACCAGAGGACCTTATTAGGATTTGGGGCCAAAGCCTCATGAGTAATACATAGTGTATGCATGTCTGACCTTATCCACGAGGCATTTATCAACTCTGGAAAGCTGAGTGACAGTTCGTGGGAATTAAAAACACCAAAGCCATCTCAAGTCATGAAATAAAAATCTGGATGACTTTAGTGTAAGAGCCGTGAATCAGCAAGGTCAGCAGTGCATCTTCTGGCAGGGCTCTGCATTTGTGGATTTACCCTGTGCCTGGAGACGGCCCATGACTCAGAGACCAGTCGCCCAACCCCCCCCCCCCATTGCCTCGACAACCCAAGCTGTAGCGAAGGCCACGAGCCTCCTCCCAACTTTGCTTCCTGGTGCCAGTAAGTGCATTTTTCTATTTCTTTGCCTTTCTGACAGGCCTGCCTGACTCTTGGTCCCCTGAAAAGGCTCTCCTTTTCCATTATGTTCTCTGGACATTTTTGGTAGAAACATGACAAATTTCACATTCCATTCAGCCAAATAAAAAGTGGATGAGTGAGAAACAAAACTGAATTTTTTTAATTGAAGTATAGTTGATTTAAAATATTGTGATAGTTTCAGGTGTACAGCATAGCGATTCAGTATTTTTACAGGTTACATTTCATTATAGGCCATTACAAGATAATGTCTATAATTCCCTGTGCTTTACAGTAAATCCTTGTTGCTTATCTATTTTATATATAGTAGTGCGTATCTGTTAATCCCATACCCCTAGTTTGTCCCTCTCCCACTTCCTCTCCCCTTTAGTAACCACAAGTTTGTTTTCTATATCTGTGAATCTATTTGTTTTTGCATATATATTCATTTGTATTATTTTTTAAATTCCACATATAAGTGATATCATACAGTATTTATCTTGCAATGAACATTGCAAGATATGTTGCTATGAACACTGGGGTGCATGTATCTTTTCAAATTTGAATTTTCATCTTTTCCAAATATATGCCCAGTAGTGGGGTTGCTGGATCATATGGTAGTTCTATTTTTAGTTTTTTAAGGAACCTCCATACTGTTCTCCATAGTGGCTACACCAATTGACATTCCCACCAACAGTGTACGACGGTTCCCTTTTCTCCACATCCACGCCAACATTTGTCATTTGTAGACTTTCTGATGAAATATTGCACTTACTTTGAAGGCATTGTTGAATTATTTTCACTGTGTATGTAGTGCTTTGATTTGGCAGAAAAACTGGTTTCAGAGAAATGTGTCACAGTGTCTTGTGACAATTTCCTAATTGTACAAGAAGATAATCTGTGTGAGATGCCTGGTGAGAGCACATCATTGCCAGCAGAGTCTCAGGACCTTTTCAGAGCCAGGCTTCCTCCTGGGTGGGTTTGGATGGTCAACCACAGCACGGCCAACACTGAAGTCTATCTTAGCAGGATAGATTATCACGTCTGTGCTGGATCTAGGTTTGATTAGATTACATCATGTGACAGAAAGAATATCAATAAATGAAAAAGTGGTAAACAGCAGTTCTAATCCTTACTTCTAGGGTCCATGTGAAAATGCTCAGTAAACACTGGGCAGAGTTATGGTAAAGAGATTAGCAACTCCCAGAACTCAGTCTTTCCACACAAGACCTAAGTCCCTAGTTTCTTTTTCGGAATTTCCCACAGGGTTAAGATACTTTGTCTAATACAGTTGGCCAACAGGCACATGAAAAGATGGTCTACATCTCTAATTATTAGAGAAATGCAAATCAAAACTGCAATGAGGTACCACCTCACTCTGGTCAGAATGGCCATCAATAAAAAGTCTACAAATAACAAATGCTGGAGAGGGTGTGGAGAAAAGGGAACCCTCTTGCACTGTTGGTGGGAATGTAAATTGATACAGCCACTGTGGGGAACAGTATGGAGGTTCCTCAAAAAACTAAAAATAGTGTTGCCACATGATCCAGCAATTCCACTTCTGGGCATATATACAGACAAAATGATAATTAGAAAAGATAAACGCACCCCTGTGTTCGTAGCAGCACTATTTACAATAGCTAACACTTAGAAACAACCTAAATGTCCATCAACAGATGAATGGATAAAGAGTATGTGAGATATATATATATATATATATATATATATATATATATATATATACACACACACACAATTGAATATTATTGAGCCTAAAAAAGAATGAAATAATGACATTTGCAGCTACATGGATGGACCTGGAGATTATCATACTAAGGGAAGTAAATCAGAAAGAGAAAGACAAATACCATATGAAATCACTTATATATATATATGTGGAATCTAATATATGACACAAATGAACTTATCTACGAAACAGAAACAGACTCACAGACGTAGAGGGCAGACTTGTGGTTGCCAAGGGGGAAGGGAGTGGGGGAGGATTGGAGTGGGAGTTTGGGGTTAGCAGAAGCAAAATATTATATATAGAATGGATAAACAACAAGGTCCTACTGTATAGCACAGGGAAGTATATTCAATATCCTGTGAAAAATCATAATGGAAAAGAATAAGAAAAAGATATATATATATATATGTCTGAATCACTTTGCTGTACACCAGAAACTTACACAACATTGCAAATCAATTATACTTCAGTTGTTTTTAAAAAAGATAATTCGTCTGGTTACTTCCATTTAGAATTTTTTTAATATAGAAGAAATAGAACCTAATAGATCATGACAAGTTAAAAAAATTAATATTCATTTTCTCCAATTTTTCTCCTCTTATTCTTTTTCTCTCTTTCTCTCTCTCTCCTTTCCTTCTTCTCTCCCCTCTCCCTTCCTACTTATTTCACTCTCTCGTTTTATTTTTTATGGAGATTTAACATGAAGCGAACTAATCTTAGTGTAGCCCTTCACTAATGTTAGTGAAGTTTTACATATATATACAAGTGTGGGTACATCCACCCAGATCAAAATTTAGAAGAGCGCCCAGAAATTTTCCGTATGCATCATCCCAGTCAATAAGCAACCCCTCCCCACAGGCCACCAATGGGTAATCATTTTTCTAACATCTATCACCATTAATTAGTTTTGTCTTTTAAACATTGAAATCATGGAATATTTTTCTGCATTTTCTTTTTTTCTCTCAACATAAAGACCGCAAGCTTCATCCATGTGTGAGATATATCAATGGTATATGCCACAAGTATATCAGTACTTAACTTCTCCATTCTTGATGGACGTGTAAGTTGTCTTCAGTTTTTGGCCATTATAAATAAAGCACATATGAACATTTATGTTCATGACTTTTGGAGGAAATATTTACTCATTTTTCTTGGGTAAGAGGAAATGAACTTTCAAGGCATGAACTTTCCACTCCCTTCTAAGAGGGTAAATGAGAATCAGTAGTACCAAAAGCAGTATTACATCTAGGGAAAGCATCGACACTAATGCCAGTATGAGGTACAGGAAGGAACCAGGGGCAGGCATTCTTATCACATCCCATTTCACTACCAGTTAGACCTTGCAGAGTCCTGTGGCCCCTGGAGAATGTGCACCATCGAGACGTAACCAGGTGGGGACTCCAGCTGCAGCTGCCCAGGTGTGTTATGGCAGAGTCTGCAGAACTTGATCATGTTGACTTTCCACAAAACAACACACAGCTCCATCTCCAAGATGAAATTCAAGTCACCATACTTCATACACCTACCACGAAAAGAGAGGCACAATGCTTAAGGAGGCAAACCTGCTTTATATCGCAGTCAAAGATATTAGTCATAACTACCATTCAGTAAATCCATGCCTTGCCAGGCCCTGTATTAGGAGTAGGACAGCATTTACCTTTACAATGGCAATTTTATTTTCCCCATTTACCCCATTTTGTGGATTAAAACCATGTTCATAAAAGCTAATGTATTCAGGGTCTCACAACTAAAAGCTGTTTTAATTGACTCAGCCTGAACTCCCAGCACTGACTTGAAATCTTTGAGGGCAGGAAGGATGTCTAACAATAATTATAGCAACTGTGACTATCATATTTCTATAAAGAAGAAAAGAAAGGAAAATCTTTAAACCTAACAATCTATACTTCTCTGCATTCCTATTTTATTTGCAGAACTCACAGAAGAGCGGAAAAGACAGAGAAGTACCGACTACCATGAGTATGATCAACCCTAGAATGGAAGTGTAACTCAATAGCTCAGAGAACATAGAGAAGCATCTCTCAATCCCTGAGAGCCATTGGGTCTTCAAAAGAGAGATGTTTGAACTTGGCTTTGAAGGTGGACTATTCTTTCAGTAAACACAGTAAAGAAGGTGGCATGTACTGACAAATTCTAAGGTTCAGCGTGAGCAAGGGTATAGAGTTACAGGAGAAAGTCTACAGAGATGATATTCAAAGACTGGTAAGCAGAGGGTGTGTGGCCCAGTGGAGTTGGGAAGTGTTTGTGTTGGGAGTGACAAAAGGAAAAGTAGGCTGGGAAGAAAGTACAAAGTGTCCTGACTGTCTTGCTAAGTAAGGAGTTTATTCAATAAAGAGGAAATGAAGAATAAGGCATGCAAACAGAGTGGGTTTCAGTTAAGTAGTTATGGAGATGGTTACACACACCCCTGACATTTCAACAAACACTGGATTAGTCAGGATAGGCTAGTTTGTACTTGATAACAAATAAGCCCAATATGTCTGTGGCTTAACAGAACAAAATTTTAGTAATCACATAAAAGTGTATTGCAGGTCTGGGCAGCCACTTTCCAAGCAGAGACTCTTAAATCCAAGCAGTGACTCTTAAATCCAAGCAGCTTCCAAAATGGGGGCCTGTCACCCCAGCACAGGACTTCCACAGGTGCCACAACAGGCAAGAGCACTTGACTGCCATAGGTCAGAAGTGACATCTGGTAATTCTGCTCACAGCTTGTCAGCTTGAAGAAGTAGCAGGGCACCATCTACCCGCAAAGGAGCTGAGAGACAGAGTCTTCCTGTGCCCAGCAAGGGGTGAAGAATGGGGTATAATGGAGCATTAGCAATCTCTACAACAAACACTGAGAAGTTAAATTTTTATTTGGTTTAGTCACTGCTGAAATGACTATCAATGTCAAACATTTCTCTATCATTTCTTTCCTTATAATTTTAATTTGTGGTTTTGGTTTCAGAACAAATCCTGCTTTTCACATATTTTGCAACTTAATTATTTGGGTTAGAGAGTGGCCTCCGTTTACTGTTCACTTGGAAGGAAAGAAGTATTTTTGAACTGTAATTATGTTGATTTAGTAGTCACACTGTTAAATTTAAAAAATTGAAACATTCTAAACAAAAATCTTGCCATGTGGTGTAGATTGCAGACTCCAGTTGGCTTTGCACAGGGAATCTCAATGCACAGAATATAGCTCCTGTGCCTCTGCAGCCTCCACCTTTCATTCAGCCCACGTGTCCCTGTACCATACACTCACCTGTCCATAAGGCGAGCGGTGAACACCCCCGCTGCTTGCTCCCTCCTCCAGCTGAGGTTTCTGTCCCTTGGTGCCCTGCCCAACAGGAGCCCAGAAGTACACTTACCTGCTGAGTCCAAGCCAGCTTCCATGGCTGTCTTTCCAGGCCTTGACTTGGCTTTGCTCTACCTACACTCCCAAATTTTGGAAGGATCTGCCAGTGCCTCCTAGGATTCTACCCCAGCTGGTCACCTGATCGCCAAATTAAGTTCGTTTGGAAGCCAGATTTACTTGCATTCATCAACAGACTCCAGGTCAGTGTGGGGAGTTCAGAGTAACAGTCAACACTCCAAGGAGACTGAAGGAGAAGGACTAAGTACACATCCATGACCAGTGCCAGGAGGGCTTCCAGTGCATGACTCATCCCTGTTGTTCTAAAAGAACCCAGCTCTGAGCTCCCCTTGAAGGAGGTTGGCCAGAACACCCATGTCACTCGTTCGATCTCCCTTGGGATTCCCGCTGGCTGGTTGAAAAACCAAGCCCAGGGCTCACATGCTTCTGAATAGGTGTGATTCTTCCCTCTTGATCATGGTATCTTTACCACATGTCCTTGTTCAAAGTCAGCCCTTCATCATGCCCAAGGAGGGTGAGAGAAGACCCAATTTGATGCATCTCCACCATCCCAGAGTTCCTCTGCTTAGTGGCAGATGTCACAGGCATTCTCTGCAAAGCCCAGGAGTAGCAGGTGGATGTCCAGGACTGTGGAACCCGCCTCGCTGATTCCTCTCCTGCCCAGGAAAGCCCACTTGCCAAGTGTCTGTCTGTGCCCTCTCTTATTTGAAACCCACCAAAGCCTCCTTCGACTGGATCCTTCTTAATTCGCTGAAGGGTCCGATAGCCCTGGAAAACAGAGAAACAGAGGAGTAGTTCTCACATCCACCAGTGATGGCCAAGGGCTGCTTCTTGAGGGAAGGACCATGAAAATCCAGGTTGAGTTTGTGTGCCCTGTTGTTTTAATTCCTGTTCGTCACACCTCGTTTCCCTGCACCAGGAAAGAAGCCAAAATGATAAGACTCAGCGCCTTTTACTGAGTGCCTTTTATGCACCAAACACGTCTATCAGTGTAATATCCGGAATCTTCACAAATGCCCTAAAAGCATTCCCAAGTCACAGATAGGAAAAAAGCTGCTGAACCAGTCTTGGTTCAGAGCTCACACTCAGGCCTCCCCACCAGACAGGGCCTCAGGGCCTAGGACACCAGAAGCCACAGCCAGGCTGCACCTACAAGACAAGGCTGCACCTAGTACTTCTGAAGTGCTGGGAGCCTCCATTACTGATACTTTACACAGAAAATGCAGACAATAATCCTTATACTAGTTGGTTCTCCAGAGAAACCAAACTGATAGGAGAGAGAGAGGGAGAGAGATTTTAAGGAATTTGTTCATGTGTTTGTGGGATCTGGAGTGTCTGCAATTTGCAGGGCAGGTCTGCAGCTTGCAAATTTAGATGAGTTGAAGTTGCAGCAGTGAATGTGAGAAACTGAAGCAGGGTTTTTATCTTGGAGTCTTGAGGTAGAACTCCTTCTTTGGGAAACCTTGCTCTGTCTTTGCTCTGAAGAACTTCAGACTGATTGGATGAAGCCCACCCACGTTATGAAGGGTTATTTGCTTTACTTTCAAGTCAATTGATTGGAAATTGTCAATCACATCTTGAAATACCTTTCCAGCAACATCTAGACAGGAGTCTGAGCAAATTATTTGGGCACTGTGACCTGGCCAAGCTGACACATAAACTTAACCATCGCTGTTCCTATACTCAGTGCAATACGGGGTTGAAAGCGTTTTTCTGCTCAAGGTGGCTTCCCCTGACAAATGCAGGAACTGCCTAGGGTGTCACTCAGTCCCAGGTGCCAGATGAAGCCCGAGGTGAGACCTGTCCAGGGGGCTCCAACCCCGCACCAGGCCCCGCCAGCTGTCCCCACTCAAGGACAAGCTGAGGACACCCTCCTCTTGCTGGCTTTCAACTCTGAGATTTTTTTTTTCTTTCAATTTGTTTGTTTTTGTTTCCTAATCTTTGAGGATATATTTATTCTGTTTTAAAAATACTTAAGCCCTTGTAACTCTGCCATGTTTCATAAATTCCGTGTTTCTGATTTATGCTGTTTTTAATTGCTTTCCTTTTACATCCTTATCCTTTTACCATCCATCTTCCTAATCTTCAAGTTTGCCGATTTTACTTTTTTCCTTTTTTTTTTACTATCTCAAAAAGATAGTAAAAGACCAATGGTCTTTTCATGTTCATCAGCTTTTCTTTATAATTATTTTATATTCATTTAGCTCTTTTTCAGCCCCACAGGTATTTCTCCTTCCCTCAGTCTCCTAACCCTTTTTCATTCATGATGGATTTCTAGGCCAATTTTCTATTTCACTCGTTTTAGTCATCTTTCTTTGCTCTTGTGAAGATGTTTGTTTAGCTGATTCTTATTTTAATTTTGCTGTTTTAACTTTTCTTCCTTTTTGTCATTTGTTTTAGAGCTTTCACTTTACCCACTCAATTTTTAAAGCATTTTTGTTTTAATGATTCTTTTCTCCACCTTTCATTGCCCTCTTGGAGTTTCTTTTTTACTCTTTATTTTCACGTGTCTGTCGTCTCGTGAGCGCTGGGACCAGAGTTTGACGGGGCCCTCCTCCGGGTAAGAACCACGGCACAGGCACTGACACAACCTGCATTTGCTTTTTTCTGTATTTGTTCAACTTAAATTTGCCCTGTATTTTATACTTTGTACTCGTCTTAAGTCACAGATATATATCCTCACGGAAATAGGCCAAGTGTGGCCATGAAGACTCTGCCCGTGAAGAAACCACGACAAAAGTGGACTAGCTGGGGCAGTGTTTCTCAGAAGGAGTTTGGGGAGCATCTGCCTCAGGACCACCTGGGGAGGATGCCAAACACAGCTCTGCCTACGCCAGAACCTTCTTCAGAATTTCCCCAGACGATTTGCATGTACATAAAGCTCAAGACCCACAGACTCCAGGTCCCTGGTTTAAAGGCCTCTTCTTCCCTCCAGCTGGCCTTCTGTCTTCCCATCTGTCTCCACCCAGAGTCCCCCACTTCACTCAGTCCCCCTGCAGCATGGGCATCTCTTTTCCAGGGCATTCCAGGTCTTGGCCCTTGCAGAGGGCCTTCTGAACCACTGAGGGTGTCATTTGGTCTGATCCCCACCCCTGGAAAGAGCTGGACACCTGAACTCCCATCCATTCAAGTCCATGGCCCGGGATGGGAGAGCAGGAATGACGCAGACGCCCACAGGGTAGAGAGCCCGAGGAGACGCCAGGGTGGGGAGGGCAGCCTCCTGCAGACCTCCCGGCTACTCACCGAGTCCCAGCGCACGAGGCGGGCAAGTGAAGATATGGCCAGGATGAATGCGGAACTTATGCAGAGGCGGTGGCGCCCCTAAACCCTGACCCAGGCTGTAGTGCTTCCAGAAGTGCGAGCAGACCCTGCTCCAACTGCACGGGCACCTGGGCCCATGGCAAGGCCGCATCCTCGAGCCTTCAAGCCCAGCCTGGGGAGCCGATGGTATAAAATACGTGCCGAGAATGTACTATTTGAACGAAACGGAGAGGTGGTGAGACAAAATACCCAGCAAGAGACCTTTCTTCCTCAAATTCTAACCTTCCTCAACAGCCATGATGTGGGGAATCTCCCTAATTCTCCATAATCTGGCTGTCACTTCCCAGCGCCTGTCAACGTGGACCTGTCTCAAAGGTTAATAATCTTATACCCCTGTGGTAGTTTGCTAGTGCAGCCGTAACAGATACCATAGAGAAATGTGTTCTCTCACAGTCCTGGAGCTGTAAGTCCAAGATCAAGGTGTAAGCAAGGCTGGTTTCTCCCAAGGCCTCTCTCCTCAGCATGTAGATGGCCGTCTTCTCCCTGTGTCCTCACATGGTCATCCCGCTGTTCATGTCTGTGCCCTGAACTCTTCTTATAAGGACACCAGTCCTATGGGATTAGGACTCCACTTTAGCTTCGTCACCTCTTTAAAGACCCTGCCTCCAAATACAGTCACATTCTGAGGTCCTGGAGGTTACGACTTCAACAAATGAATTGGGGCGAACCTGACTCAGCCCATAACAATTGCCAAAGGCAAACTCATGGTGCTTGTTCTCTGCCAACTCAGTGTGACTGCAGCTCCCGGAGAGTCTGGAGCGTCACTGTGAGTGGGTGTCATGCTCAGCCCTGGGACCCCTGTGAGGAGTCTTTCTGGAGCCTGCCTGGCCCCTCCTGGAGGTACTTTGCTTCCTTTTCTGTCTCCCTTCCCTCAGCTAGTTCCACGCTGCTGGCCCTCTCTGCAGCTCTGGCCTCATCCCTCCTTCTTATCTCGATTGTGATTATCTCAGAAGTGTTGTTTCCTGTTTTCGTGTTTTCTTGAGTCTTCTATTATAAAATTCCAGGCCAAGAACCTACAGGGAAACAAAATGATCCCTAACCAGAAACCCTGTTGAAACAGCATACAGTGTTCAATTGTCCTGTGAAAAAGTGATCATTACATGAAAAATAGTTTTCAGGTAAAACTCAGTTTGAGTTTCTCACCAGTTGAACATAAATGAAGATAAAACAAAAATGACAAGGTCACATTTTCCAATTGAACAGAATAATTTTGCATCAGGAAACATCTGCACACATGCAACTGAAATGCACAGCAGTCTTGAAATCCAGCACCAGGTAACATAGGTGGTAACCCAGAGTGTCACGTCTAGCCTGCTATCCCTAGACGTTTTTGCTTATCATATTTGGAAATTCATTCCCTCCAGCCTTTTCTAAGGAGACCAAGAATAATGTTACCATTTCAGAAATTCAGTATTAGGGCTTAGTTTCTTATTTCTGGACAGGTGGGCAATGTCTTCATTTCTGTCCTTCCCTCTCCCCCACACTGTGGTTCTCCAGAACCCCTGTGATTTCACTGGTCTTCAGTGCTTGTCCTAACCCCTGGTTAGTCATGATTCAAGCATTTTATTCGTACAGTACACCTGCAGTATTGAGGTATTTGTGGCAAAGAAAAGTTGCTACTTGCTAAGATCAAACATCTTGTAAGCGTTGATGGGGAGGGAAGTTGCGAGGCAGTCATGATCAAGAAAACTGCAGGAATCCTAAGGACTCAACTGGTGGAGGCGGCATGGTCCAGGTGATGGGGCCTTCCAGCTCTGGCAACAGACGCCTGGGAGGAGCATCCTTTCCTCTTTCCCTGTTGTGTTGCCTAGTTAGCTAACCTCTCTGAGCCTTGGTTTCCCCGACTATATGTTCATAATAACCTGTACCTCATGATTTCTGAGGGGGGAGAGTGTACAGACAGTGCCGAAACCAGAATCTTCACATTGCAGCTGCTCAACAATCCCCTCATCCCACCACCAATTTCCAAAGACAGTCGGTTTTGGGTAAAAAAGACGTGGTCTGTGCATACAGTGGAATACCTCTGAGCCTTCAAAAAGAAGCCAGGGACTTCCCTGGTGGTGCAGTGGTTAAGAATTCGCCTGCCAGTACAGGGAACACGGATGGATCCCCAGTCCCAGAAGATCCCACGTGCCACGGAGCAACGAAGCCCGTGAGCCACAACTACCGAGCCTGCGCTCTAGAGCCTGCGAGCCACAACTACTGAGCCCTCAAACCACAACTACTGAGCCTGCGTGCCTAGAGCCCGTGCTCCACAGCAAGAGAAGCCACTGCAGTGAGAAGCCCGCGCACCGCAACGAAGGGTAGCCCCCACTCGCCGCAACCAGAGAAAGCCTGCGCACAGCAACGAAGACCCAACACAGCCAAAAATAAATAAATAAAAAATAAATAAATTTATTTTTTAAAAAAAGAAGAAGAAACCAATTCTGCCATAGGCAACCACAGAGATGAACTTGGAGGACGTGACACTAGGTGAAATAAACCAGCCACAGAAAGACAAATACCTCATGATTCACTTCTATGAGGAAGCTAAAATAGTCAAAGTCATAGGATCGAAGAGCAGAGTGGTGGCTGCCAGGAAGGAGGGGGAGATGGGGGGTTATTAGTCATCGGGCATAAAGTTTTCGGTCAAGCAAGTTGGGTACGTTCTAGAGATCAGCTGTACAACTTTGTGCCTATAGCCCACTGCACTGGACTGCACACGTAAACATTTGTAAGTGGGTAGATCTCAGGTAAAGTGTTCTTACTGCAGTAAAATAAAATTTAAGAGAGAAAGAGACAGAGAGATAGAGATGGCTGTGTGTCTCCAGGCTGTGTGCTTGCTTCTCCCAGGGGCTTTCTCTCTAAGTAGGTCAGTCTCCTTGCTTCTACCCACTCCTATTCCCTGTTCCTCCAGTGTTGCCAATGTCCCAGCATGCTTACTGCCACACCTGACCCAGTTACAGCGCTCAGCCGTCCTCTCCACAGAGCCAGCCTTGGCCCCAGGGGCTTACATCGCCTGAGCCTCCACTCTTGATACGCAGCACCTCAGCTCCTTACATGACAGTGTGGAGCCACAGTGAGGCTGTTACTCTGTGCCACTCACCTCCACCCCTGCCTCTCCACCGTGATATCCATGAGGCAACTTGACCACAGGCAGCTGTAACACATCATGGTTATTTGCAGCAAGACAGAAGCCTGCCCCAAACCACTGATTTCTAGGAACCTCAGTTTAGATTCCAAGAATAATATTTGTGGCAGACACCATGACGATGCCACGATTGCTGGAAGCTGCATGGCCTTGCAGCTCACAAGACAGTGCCGAGGTTTCTACACGCTGTCCCTAATTAGGTTCAGCCCCTTCTACCATTTAGTAAATTATTTTTATGGTGAGTGTCAGAGCTAGCTGTACTCTGGAAAAATACTTCTTCTCTAATTCTGGCTCTCGCTCTAGCATAAGCCCCCAGCCTCCACCTTCTGTGAACCACTTTAGGAAAGACGGATTGTCCAGGGATGGGAAAGTGAATCTGCTTCTGTCCATGGTCGGTCGTTTCTATAGGACCGAAGCAAAGGAGGGGATTTTCTGTCTTAGAATCACAGAACAGCCTCCATTATTTGAGCCTTCCTTGTGAAGTCTTGCCGTCAAGAACAAGCATACTAACACATTATTCAATAAATATGTATTATGTACCTCCAGGTTACTTGCTGGATCTTAAGACCCTTCCCTTGTTCTAGCAGATTTTAATAGAATAAAATAATGAGCAGAGTAGACCTTAATGTATGTAAGAATTAGGTATATGTTAAAGGATCCATTAGAAAAAAAATGGGTTATGGACCATTTTACATTAGGAAAATGACTCGTAGTTGGTAGCCAAAAATGATAATAATAAGTTCTTACCTCATATATCTGTCAAAATAAATTTCCAACAGAGTCAAGAGTTAAATCTAGCATTTTCTATAAAAGATATTACTTTTCTGTTGGGCAAAGGACTTGCTAATACAAAACATTAAAATAAATTAAAGTGGAAACAAAATGACAGATTGGACATGATAAGAGTTTTAAGCATCTTTATATACCATACTTGAAAATACAAAAAACTTTCTTGAAAAATATATATGCTATTGATATATCAGAAAATAGTGGAAACGCCTCATAGATTAACTGTGTGGTTTCCTTTACTCATAGAACTACCTGTTAGATCTGTGGGAAAGAACTACAAGACAGAGCTGCCAAGTAAACTATGAAAAACCTAACAAACTTTTTATCTTAGGTATTGGCATATCCCAATGATCTGTACTGTTCTAGGGTGTGATGGCTTAGGAGTGAATATGATTTGAACCTAATACATTTTTAGAGGGTGTCAAATTCAGAACCAGGCAGATCCATCTCCTGACCCTAAACATGATCCTAAAGTAAATCGCTTGAGGAAATTGGATCCCAAAGATTACAGGTGGGGAATTTTGAAGTGTGTCCATATTTCATTGGAGATCAAAGAAGCCTAACTGAAAGAACTGTGGGCTGACTCACGTGATAACTTCTTTTTGAAAGGGCTATTTTATCTTGAAGATTATGAGGAACTAAGGTGATTGGCAGTGGAAAGAATCAGAACGTGTGAAATTCCTTAAAAATTTATTGACTTAAATAACTTTGTGTTACACATAATAAAAAAAAACCCTTTACACTTAAAAAAAAGAAGAAAATAGAACACTGATCATGTGGAGAAATCTCGAATAAAATTTATCACAGGCTCATCTTCCAAGAAACAAGCACGCAGGCATGTGATATGAACCAACAGTCAGCAGGGGAGAAAATAGAGAAAGTAATAAAAATATGAATAAATTATCCTGCAGCTATTTCCTCTGTATGTGACACCATCCCTCCTTTCTCCACTGAACTTCTACTCACATTCACGGACTCTGTCATCGTTATCATCCCTGTGAGTATTCCTCTGCCTCCCTTGGGGCCCCATAGCTGTGTACAAGCTACTGCTACTTTATCGTATCTGGTTATTTAGCAAAGATTTAATGAGGATGTCCTAGGTGATGCTCTTTTAGGCACAGGGCTCAAGAGTAAATCAGAGAGATGTGATTCCTAGATTCCTGGAGCATACTCTTTTATTACAAAGGATGCATGTGTGTATGTCCAGACTGAATCCTTTGAGGACCTGAATCCCATCTCATTTATCTATGCCATCATATCCCTACTGCCTACGTACTACCCGAGACATGACAGATAGTAATTTGCTGATGAATTAGCTCACAGCTAGTTCACTGTCCTATAAGTACAGTGTCCTATAAATGTGTTTCTAAGCAGAAATATAAGCTGAGATATAAACAGAAAACTTTTGTTAACTGCATATTAATAACAGTAAAATAAGAACAAACTAAATGTATGTTGTAGTTAGTTTCCAAAGACAGTCACCAATGCTTCATGCCTCACCGTATTTACATCCCTATGTACTCATCTCCCAAATGAATGAGACTGAAGTGGTGCATGTGACTCCCAAAGCTAAATCACAAGGAGAATTGGAGCTTCCACCTCAGTCTCTTAGAAGGTGGATTCTTGGAGAATCCTGCTGCCATGTCCGAAGTCTGGCCATCCTGAGACCACCATGATGTGAGAAAGCCCGAGCAGCCACACGTGAAGCTGAAAGGAGAGGAAATGATGTTTGGTCGTTCCCCAGCTGTCCCAGTCCAGCCCCACTGAGGTGCCAGACATAAGGTGAACCTCCTTCTACACCTAGCCCCATTCAACCCCTGGATGATGTCAGCCCAAGTCACCACCTAAGCAGCAACATTTGAGATTTCAAGTACGAACACACCCAACTGAATGCAGTCATCCCATAAAACTATGAGAGTTTGTTTTTTTTTTTTCTTTTGAGCCACTACATTTTGGGTTGTTAGGTAATAGAAAATCAGAACAGTATCCATCTACCAGATAGCACAGCATGCAGCATCTTAAATGATAGTTACAATAAGTTTTCAAATGCCTAGAAAATGCTTTCGGTATACTATTAACTCAAATAAGCAGACATTAATTGCATCGTCAATATGATCTCAACCACATAAAGAAAATAAAGTAGAAAAATAATGGAAGGAGATTTGCCGCCATGTTAACGATGATTGTCTCTGGGTAGAAAAATTATGAGTAACTTATATTCTTGTTTGTTTTTTTTTTAACTTTCTACAATTAGCCCGAAATTCTTTAATAAGCATAGGAGAAGAAAACAAACAAAGGTTGTGTTTTCAATACAGAATCAATGACTCAAAGAAATATCCCTGGCTTTACATGTTTTGGACCTAAATGTCAAAGAAGCACCTGCTCTCTTTCTAACAATACTCATGGAAGAGATGGTCACAGTGTTCCTTGTACCCGTTTTAATGGGCAGCACTTTGTACTGATAAAGATATTTTATGTCCATAGGGATACATCCAGTTTATTTTTGTTCTATACTAATCAGATTAGTTTCTACCCAAATCAGAAGGACTCTGACTCAAGTTTAACTTCTGATTCTTTCCTCAAAACATTTCCATCTTCCTTGCCTTGAAACATTTTTTTTTAATTTAACTGAGGTATAATTCATGTACCATGAAAATCACCCTTTGAAAGTATACAATCTAGTGATTTTAGCATATTCACAAAGTTGTACAACCAGCACTACTATCTAATTCTGGAACATTTTTATCACTCCAAAAAGAAACATCATGTCCACTAGCATTTTCTTTCCATCCCCTGCCCCAACCCCTGGAAGTCACTAATCTAATTTCTCTCTCTCTGGTCTTTCCTATTCTGAACATTTCACATAAATGGAATCATACAAGATTCAGCCTTTTGTGTCTGACTTCTTTCACTTAACATAGTGTTTTCAAGGTTCATCTATGTTGGAGCGTGTATGAGTATCTCATTCCTTTTTCTTGGCTGAATAATATTCCATTTTCTAAATATACTACATCGTTTAATCCACTTTGATTGATAGACATTCTGGTTGTTTTCACTTTGGTCTATAATAAATAATGCTGCTATGAATGTTCATGTGCAAGATTTTGTATAAACATATGAGTTCAACTTTCTTGCATGTATACCTAGGAATGGAATTTCTGGGTCATATGGTAACTGTATTTTAACTTTTCGAGGATCTGCCAGACTTCTTTCCGAAGTGGCTGCACCATTTTACATTACCACCAGCAATTGATGAGGGTCCAATTTCTCCACGTCCTCATAAACCTTAGTTATTATTTGTCTTTTTTATTCTAGCCATCTTAGAGGATGTGTGGTGGTATCTCACTGAAATTTAGATTTGCGTTTTCTTAATGACTAATGATGTTGAGCAGCTTTTCATGTGTTTATTGGTCATCAGAATTTCTTCTTTAGACAAATGTCTTTTCAAATCCTTCGCCCATTTTTTTTTTAAGATGTTTAATTTTATTTATTTATTTTGGCTGTCTTGGGTCTTCGTTGCTGCACATGGGCTTTCTCTAGTTGTGGCGAGCGGGGGCTACCCTTTGCTGCGATATGTGGGCTTCTCCTTGCAGTGGCTTCTCTTGTTGCAGAGCACGGGCTCCAGGCGCACGGGCTTCGGTAGTTGCGGCTCGCGGGCTCTAGAGCGCGGGTTCCGTAGTTGTGGTGCACAGGCTTAGTTGCTCCACGGCATGTTGGATCTTCCTGGACCAGGGCTCGAACCCGTGTCCCCTGCATTGGCACCCTTTGCCCATTTTTAATTGGGCTATTTGTCCCTTTATCGTTGTGTTTTAACGATATATCCTGGACACTAGCCCCTTATCAGATGTATGATTTGCATATATTTTCTCCCATTATGTGAGTTGTCTTTTCACCTTCTTGAGAGTGTCCTTTGAAGCACAAAAGTTTTTAAGTTTGATAAAGTCCGATGTATACACTGTGGTTGCTGCTTGTGCTTTTGGTGTCATAGCTAAGACACCATTTCCTAATTCAAGGTCACTAAGACTTATGCCTATGTTTTCTTCTAAGAGTTTTATAGCTTTACCTCTTATATTTAGGTCTTCGATCCATTTTGAGCTAATTTTTGTGTGAGGTAGAGCCTCAACTTAATTATTTTGTATATGATATCTGGTCATCCCAGCACCGTTTGTTGAAAAGACTATTTTTTCCTCCATTAAACTGTATTGTCACTGTTGTTGAAAATCAACTTTATGGCTTTATTTTTGGAGTCTCATATCTATTCCATTGATCTGTATGTCTCTCCTTATGTCAGTACCAAACGGTCTTGGTCACTGTACCTTTGTAGTAAGTTTTAAAATTGAGACTAGTGAGTCCTCTGACTTTGTTTTTCCTTTTCAAGATTGTTTGGCTATTCTGGGTTGCTTGCATTTCCCTATAAATTCTTTGATTAGCTTGCCAGTATATGCTAAGGAAGAAAAGGCAGCTTTGATTTTAATAGGGATTGTATCGAGTGAGTTGATCAGTTTGGGAAGTTTTGCCATCTTGACAATATCAAGCTTTCTAATCCACAAACTCAAGAGGTCTTTCCATTTATTTAGATCTCCTTTACTTTCTTTCAATGATGTTTTGCAGTGTTCATGTACAGGTCTTGCATGTTCTGTTAGATTTATTCAGGAATATTTTATTCGTGTTTATGTTATTGTAAATGGAATTGTTTTCTTAAATCCAATTTTGGACTGTTCATTGATAATATAAAAATACCATTTACTGTTGTAC
>NW_021703776.1:7117293-7208460 GCF_005190385.1 Monodon monoceros | reverse complement strand
GTTCATTGATAATATAAAAATACCATTTACTGTTGTACATGTATCCTGTGTCTTACAACCTGGCTGCACGTGCTGTAGTTGTTTTTGTGTGTGTCTTCAGACATTCTACATACAAGATCATGTCATCTGTAAAGTAAGATCGTTTCTCTCCTCTCTTTATAATCTAGATGCCCTTTTCTCCCTTTTATGCGCAGAGTTTCATCCTGGTGTTTATTCATTCCTGATTGAAACAAGAAGAACATCCTCTAACTTACACAGAGCAGTTAGAGTAAAGCCATATTCCCCCTGTGGAAGTCAGGACAAGTCACAGTCTTAGGGCACCCACACATCTTTGATCCTGAGTCACCACACCCCAAGCCTGTTCGTCAGCTGACCTCACTTACAGAATTGGGCTTCTGGGCTGGTCTTCTTCCTCTTTAAGACTTAAGTTTGGACCTCTGTCTTGTAATCCAGCAGCTGCCTGGCCTCAACCCCTGGAAGGGGTAGAAGGGAGAGGACTTCCGTCCTTGTATCTGCTGGGTGGCCTCTGGCTGCCTTTAGATTTCCCAGGGCCACAGACTCTACTTATCTAGTCAGAAATGTCAAGTTACTTCCTCAGCACCACCCACACCTCGGGTGGTGGCAGAACTCAGACTCAGACCTAACCATCTCATACCAAGAGCAGAGGTGTTTCTATGATGCACTTCTCCTCCCGCTGGACCACCTCCTCAGGACAGGAGCTGGCTTCCCTGGGACCATCCCAGAGCAAGAGACAGTAGAATGTGTAGTGAAAAGGCGGAGGGGAAATTCTGCATGTTTAGAAAATGTTTCAGGTAGAGGAGAGGCGAGGAAAGGGGGAGATATCCAAAAAGAGTTGAATAGCTATTTAGAGCCAAGGCACTTTTCCACACTTGAATTCATATAATTAATACATGGGGAGTAGAGTTGTATCCTCTTTATGAGTGGTGAAAATGAGATTGACAATTTTTAAATAACTTGCTCAAAAAATCACAGATTTGGGTTTAAAATTAAATAAATTCTCTCTTCACATCCACCTGACTCCAGGAACTGGGTTATTCCCTGTTGTACCACTAGGTGTGACTTGCCCGAGTATTAGTAATAAATGCATTTCAAACCACTAATTAGCAGGTGACATGAAACTTAGATCTTGGGAAGTTGTTTTGTGTGTGGTATGTTGAGGTGTCCCTATCAGGTCGTGTCCCTATCAGGTCTTGTCCCTAGACTTTGGCTAATGAATGAAATCGAGAACCAGTGAACTGAGAATGAGCCTCTTTTTTCAGGAACCTGTTGATGTACCAAAAAGGTACAGACATGCTCCAGTGACAAGAGCGTGGACTCAGAGCAAACAACCTTGAGGACAACTCTTGGCTCTGCCTCTTACTCGCCCTGCAAACGTGGGCAAGTCACTTACCTCCTTAGATTCCACTCCCCCAAGCAACAAAGTGGGCGTCAGGAGACCTACTTTACTAGTTGTCTGGGAGACTAGCCCAAGCTTCCCAGACATTAGGCTACATAGGCAGTAAACCCCACGTCCTTAACTCTACTCCCGGGTGTACCAGAGAATATCTAACCCCTAAACACACACATACACACACACACAGTATTCCTGGCCGGGTGTCCTCCATTCTTCCTTACAAATTCAGGCTGGAGTCCTCCCAGCTGGTCCAGGGCTGCAGCTGAGCTGCCCTCACTGTGTGTCCCACCGGGCGCTCTCACCTCCCTGGGGCATCTCCAGGAGACATAGGCATCAGCTGAGGCCTGTGCCAGACCATGCCTGCTCCCTGCAGGGGAGAGAATGCCCACGTCTCCACCCCAGTTGACACGTTGGGGCCTGATCCCGATGCCTTGCAGAGTTCTCAGGGACACAGACCTCCCCATTTTCTCCTAATGGCCTTCCCATCCCCAGGATCCTAGTAGCAGTGCCCAGGACATGGGCTGGGGGACCCACTCCAGGGACAGATGCCATGCTGCACACAGAACTGCCCAACCCCCAGGCCAGTCCAGTCAGCCTGGCTTCCTCTATTGCCAACAAGATGTTCCCCCAGCTGCCCCTGCGGCCCATCCTGAGACAGAGCCAGCTAGAGAGAGAGAGATGAGGCAATGTCCTCGGTCCCGAAAAGCCACAGCAACTCTGAGTCCAGGACAAAGAGAAGTGGGGAGCCCCTGGCCCCGACCCACGGGGGTGCTCCCGGCAAGCAGACTGCGGCTGCTCAACAATCACCTCCATAAATGACCCAACCTTGACCACCCATGCCCTGCTTCTGCCAGGGGCACCAGGCACCAGCAAAGGCTCCGTCTCTGGGGACAAGGTTTCCAGTCCTGAGTGCGGTGATTCATCTCCCACTGACCCACCCTCGGGACAAACCAGGCTCCGGTGGGTGGCTATTAGTGGCTGAACTGGGTCACCCAAGGGCGGTAGCAGGCAGCTCCCTAGGGCCACGGGGCCAGCTTGCCTGGGACAGGATGGAGTGGGGGGCATTTAATAAATGAAAGCACAGTGTGTCTTTTTATTCCTTTTTCTGTCACTTCTCTCCCTACCTTTTCATCAGGCCTTTGCTGTGGGGTATAGGTTGGAAGTTGGCCAAGTCAACTTAAAAGTTAGAAGAAGACACAGTACAGGGAGAATGATCCAGTGCTTGTCAAAAATATAGAAGGTATATGGAATATTATCCAGCCTTTAAAAAGAAGGAAACTCTGACACATACTCCAAGATAGACGAATCTTGAGGACATTATGCCAAGTGGAATAAGCCTGTCACAAAGGGACCAACACTGTACGGTTCCACTTATATGAGATATCTGGAGTGTCAGACTCACAGAGACAGGAAGTGGAAGGGTGGGTGTCAGGGGCTGGGGGAGGTTTAATGTTTAGCATGTTTAATGAGTTTCAGTTTGGGAAGATGAGAAAGTTCTGTGTGTAGATAGGTAGTGGTGATGCCGACACAAGGATGTGAATGTAGTTAATGCCCCTGAGCTTACACTTGAACATGGTTAAGGTGGTAAATGTTCCATTAGGTGTGTGTCACACAATTTAAAATACCATCTAGGAAATCTAAGCAGAGAGAAAAATAAATCTCACATAAGAAAAATGAATGCATACATAATGTATCTACACCATATATTAATAACAGATAATCTCTGGTTAGTAGGTTTATAGGGGATCTTTATCCTTCTGTATTTTCTGAGGCCTTTTAATTTGCATGTATTATCTTTAGAATTAGAAAAAATAATAACTCTTTCGAAGAAGCACTTTTAAAAGTGTTTGTTGTGCGCTGAACTTGTCTTTAATCAGGTACTCACCAGCTGGGAGACAGTAATGCCGGAGAGGCTGGCCGCCCTCACCTGCTGGCCAGGCTGGCCGGTGGGTGATTGACCAGGAGCCCAGAGACCCTCCTGCCCTGCTTGCTCCCTGAGCACCAGGAAAACCCCCATCCAGTCCACCCCCCACCCCCAGAGCCCTCTTTTACCTCTCCCCCCACTGCCTCCTGTCACTTGCTTCTGGGTCACAGGTATGTAAGGTAAGACTCCCATCCACACCTGGGCCTCCAGGCGTTTAATCTCCTCCCTCTGGGACTGGAACTCAGAACTGGCGGAAAAGGAGTCACAGCCCACCCGCCGACCTGCCCCCCTCCCCCCCATCAGCACCACTTCTCAGCCTGCTGTAGAGTGGAGGCCTCCTCCCGCCTTACCCTCTTGGTCATCAGCAAGTCCTCTCCAGCAGTCCTGACTCCCGCCTCGACGGGGAAAGCTGCCTAAAGGCCACCAGCACGAGCCTGGCATGCTGGGGTCTTCCTCCCCTTCCCGTGCCCTCTGCTGTCGTCTCCTCTCTCCTAGCCCAACACTCGCCATCGCCTCTTAGGACTGTCATCAGGGTTGAACAAGGCGATGCCCGTGCAGTGTTTGGCATGAAGGAAGAGCTCAGGAACTTTTGGACACAATCCGTGCTCCCCAAGCTACCAGCACATGACTTTGACAAAGCAGCCACTTCTTCACATGGGCCCAGAAAGCCCACGGACGTTAGAGAGAGGCAGGGGGCACGGCAGGTGTGGAATGGGGCCCTGTCGGCGGTGAGCGCCGTCGAGTTAGAGGACACAGCCGGCAGTGGCGTGCTCCCAGAGAGAAGCTGTCCCCCCAGAGTGTCAGGCGGTTTGTCAAACCCAGAAGGAAGGAGACGTTGCCAAAGCCGCTGGCCCTCCACGGGCAGGTGGGCAGCAGAGTGAGACGGAGAAGCCAGGGTGGCCGAGACAGGAAGGAGGCAGGACCCCACAGCTACTAGAACTGCCGCCCTCCCATCCCACTCACGGGACAAAACCAGTGGGCCTCCATGGACTACAGGATGGACACTAGGCCCTTACAAAATTGCCCTGCATGCTCCTAGCCTCCCCAGGGATTAAAGTTGCGTCCTTTCCTCATATGAGCTCAGGGTGAGTCAACGTGGGCCAGTTCAACATGGACTCCACACACCAGCATGTGCATGTATTTGTGTGTGCATGCATTGTGCGTGAGTATGCAAGTGACTGTGTGAAGGTGTGTGTCTATGCAGGCACGTGTGTGCACGTGTGTGTCCGTAAGTACACATATGTGTTAAACTCTGTACAGTTCTACTTGGAAAGGCTGTGGGTATCAGGTTGTGGTGTTATGACCTGCACACCTTGTGTTTTAGCCACATCTCTCAACTTACACGGAATTTGGATTTTACCCCCAAATTTGTCTCTGACCCATTGGTGCCCCCTGCAAAGCCCACACTCAAGCTTCTCTTCTTCTCTCTCCCTGGAAATCGCACCAGCCTGCCATCTCCCCGTGCCCAGGACCTCGGTCAGACCACCCTGACCTCCACCTTGTCCAGTTCTAAATCGAGTGGAGATTTAGCCACCTTCTTGGAATGTTCCATTTCCTCTTTTATATCTGTCCCATTTTATCCATGCTGTGGATGTGGGAGAAGGCTGTGATCAGACCACACCGGTTAGGAAGTCTCACACTGGAGAAGCTGGAATTTGGTTTCATGATCCGGTGAAGAACACTTGTGATTTTGCAACACACATTAAATCTTCATATACAATAAACCAAATCTAGCACTTGTTCCATCGTGTGAGCTGGGTCACTTTCATCCCTCCATAAGCTTGCAAAACCATCAGGTGCATTGTCACATGTGAAAAGACCAGTCCCCTCCAGGCTGGCCTCGAGGAACATGAAGCCTTCTTTCCGGCTTCTATCTGTCTGTATATTTCACTTTTTTAAAAATCAAGCAGTTCACCCCTTAATAATTCATCCAGCATAAGATGCCTTTTCTGAAGGCAGGCAGCAGTCCTGCTTGGCAGGAAGACCACAGTACAAAAATCAGGAAATGTGGGCTCATAACCAGACCAGCCCATTCACTCCACAGGCTTCTGTTTCTTCATCAATTTGAAGTGGGTTGGACCCCCCAATTTCAGCGTACTCACTGGACCTATGGCCATTTGAGGCCTGGGAGAAGCCAAACAAAAGGTTGGAGCTGGTGTTTAGAGACCAGGACTTCATAGGGTGTAGGCATCCATTGACATGGTTAGAAACAGGAGAAGCCACCAGGGTGGCGATCAAAGCAGGCCTAGGAAAGGCTGAGGCCAAGCTGGGAAAGTTAGAGACCTGAGGACAAACAGAGGTTGTGAGAGAGAGTCAAAGCCAAAACTCGGAGATTCATAAACTCGGAAATGGTGCACACGGTGAGCACAAGGCCCGGGGCATTTCCTTCAACTGGGCTGGAAGCTGAGAGATCCCTCTGCTGAGATTCTGGCCTCATGGTGTCTTGAAAGAAATTGGCTTGGTTGAGGCACGAGCATTTTGCAAGTTTATGCCTCCATCATGTGAGTATGTAACATACAAGGAAACAGAACTCAATGAAAAGCATAATTTAAATTGATTTCCAACTCCAATCCATCCTGAAGGAACTGATTGACAAGTGTACATCTATCCAAAACCAGAACACAAAGACAAAACAAAAAAGGGGAAAAAAATCCATGAAGTCCAGCAGTGACACCAATCATCTCTTAAAGGAAATGATCCAGTGTTCACAGGAAAACCTGTTGCTGCCACTGTCATGAGCAGTCAGAAGGGCTTCAGCATGGTGGAGAAATGACCTTGGGGTATCCTGACCCATGCCCCAGATTATGTGACAACCAGAAGACTACCTGTGCCCAGGAAATAGAACAAGGATCAAAGAAATGCACAGAATTAAAGCCAGGACGCCAGCTTCATTTGCAAAAACTCTAACATTTGGGTTCTTGAGGGACAACACCAACAGAAACAAACTGTCAGGAGAGTCTGTGTATAATGATGGTTCACCTGGCTACTCAAACCAGGGGAAAAGAACACTTTAAACACGAGAAAGAAAACAATAGGAAAAAAGACAAAAAGCATTTGTTTTTGCTTTTCATAACTATAGTGTCCATAAATCAGTTTATGGGCTGACGCTAATCTCAAACAGGCTCTGCCACTGAGAGCTCATAAGCCATGGACAGAACTTGAGAATTTCCATCAATGCTTCCACATGGCCACCCATATCTGTAAGAATATCTGTAAGAGTACAGAAAACTTGTGTGATTTTTTTAAAATTCTAATATATTTTGAAAGTAATTAACCAGCTCAGAGAATGAAAAGACCTTTCATTGCTCAAAAATTAGTAAGCACAGGGGAAAAAATCAAACATTTTTCCTACCTTCCCTTTATGAACTAGATAAGCATTGGGTAAGTAAACAGTAGATCAAGGAAGAACCTCTTTGAAAAAGTATTCCAACTAAGAAGTGATAAGTGCCGTAATTAGAGTCTCTTCAAATTGTAACTCCCAATGAGCTGATGAATCTAGGTATTTAGCATCTAAATCTGTAAACATCACAAAAAGAGATAAGCTGATATTACCAGCTGTGTGATCAATGAATAGAGCACTATCTATTGTCTTGGTAAAGACATCCAACCGGAATCTGGATAATGGAGCCCCTGGATCCATTCGGAAAGCAGAAAATACAGAGGTCTGTTGAACTGCACCATGAGTGTGCAATTAGGAAAACAGAGACTGTGGGAAACTCTACAGGTCAACAACCCAGATTCTTCTACAGATAAATTGCAGGAATAAAAAGAAATGGAAGGGAACAGCAAGCTCCTACAGTAGTATAGCACAGGGAACTGTATCCAATATCCTGTGATAAACCGTCATGGAAAAGAATATGAAAAGGAATGCGTGTGTGCGTGTATATATATATATGACTGAGTCACTGTGCGAACAGCAGTAATCAACACAATGTTGTAATTCAACTATACTTCAATAAAAAATACATTTGAAAAAAGAGATGGAGGGATCAGCATATTAGAAGACACTTCAAACATGTAAAGTGTTTTAAATGTACAGGACTAAACAACAGTGTCTGGGGTTGCTGTATTTGGAGGAAGAACTGCAACAAAGTGGTGGACAGTGGCTACTTATTGAAGGAGGAGTTGTAACTGGAACAACATGTGGATGTGTCTGGGGTGCTGAGACAGGGCTATTTATTGGCCTGGGTGGTGATCATAAGGGTATTTGCCTTACAACAGCTTATGAATCCACATATTTAGGCTTGTTTTTTGGTGGTTTTATGTATTTGTGTTTTATTTTACAATTGAAATGTTGAAATAAGGTACTGATGTACTCATGTCATCTCTCCATCCCTTACCAGGACAGGAATCGTTCAGTAATTTCCCTTAAGCTTCACAGTAGAGTTCACCCACCTCACTTTCATCTGAAATAACCATCATAACTGTAGTGGGGGAGTGCTCTGGTGTCTGCCCCACCCAAACTCAATGCTCCATCTTGCCTCAGAGAAACACCCCCTTCCGCTAAGCAGCAATGCTTATTTTGTGCGACTTCACCCTCTGATCAGACTAAGCGCTGGGTTGAATTACTCTCCTTGAATTTTTTGGACACGGTCTGTTAGCATAAATTAGCCTGTTGTACTTGAGCTGGGACTATTTGATATTCATAAAAAGAAACTAAAGAATCGCAACTCATGGAGTGTTCTCGTTCCAGCCTACCTTTCCAGGCTGACTTTTTTTCACACCTCAGCTTGCAGCCTGTACTTCACTCACGGCCAATCAACTTGCCGCCCCACGATGCTACCGTGCCCTCATAATTCCATCGCTTGCACGTGTATTCCCTGCCTGCTGGAATGCCAGCCTTCCTTTAGACTCTGGAAGCTTCTTATTCATCCTTCAAGGCACAACTAACTGCTTTGTGTGTCTGGGAAGTCTCTGCTGATTTTGCAGACTGTCTCCAGCCCCTGTTCTCTGCCTTTCTAGCAGGCAGTGGGAGACTACATTTTATTTTTCACACTGAGTTGATCACTGTGGGCTTACTTTTCTGACAACCCCATCTAGCATGAGTGCATTGAGGGCTGGAACTATGTGTGTTTATCTCAGACCACTGCACACACACTATGACGTTTGTAACATTTGTTATATTATATTACATTACAATAACATGTGTAACATTTGTTACATTACATTCGTTACAATAACATTCTCCATAACATTTGTAAGAAAACAAAACAAAAAAGCCTCTTAACTAGCAGGTGATTTTCTAACGTCAGATCCAAATGCCTGTTTGGGTTCTTCAGCTGTTCTGTAATTATTCTGGATCTCTCTCATACTCACTTTTGTCTCTTAGAGATTTCCCAACTCTTCAGGAATGGAACATCCTGAACTTCACGGAATTTGAAAGTTCTGGAACAATAATATCCTCTCCAAGGCCTCACATCCTCCTCTAGCCTAGATTCCACACAGGAATAATGACATCAGATTTCGTGGAAGTCAGTAGCATGCCCAGGAAGTTGCTTCATTTATGGTTGTGATGGTGTTTATCCCAGTTTTTATGGGCCTTCTGTGCTCTCCCATCATGTCGACCTGGCTCTCCACTACTGTGGCCGTGTGGGAAAGGCTTAGGCTCAGAACCACAACAGAAACCTGCACAGGTATTGTTGCCGCATGTCTACCAGGAAGTGCATGACATCACGGAAAGGCACAGGGCTGCAGGTCAAGAGGGAAGATTCACATCAGACTCCAGCAGGTATAAGCTACATAATTTGGAGAAGCTGATTAAGGCTCTCAAACTTCAGTTTTCTCCTGTAGGTAACAGGGGGCAATCACACCAGGAAAGCAGGGCAGCAGGGATGACACAATCAGTCCGTGTTCTCTGTAAGGACGATGTACTCTCCAGCTCGTGCTCAGAATCTCAACCTCAGACCCAGCACAGCTCAAGTGGAGCCATTTTAAACAGGATTGGGACACTCAAACACTTTTACTTTTCCCAATTTCTCACCCGCCACTCACAGATTTTCTTAAATGACCATTCGCAGTTGTCTTCACACCCTTCCTCATTCCATTAGGTAGACACACTATAAGGACTCATCGGAAAGTGGGCATCCTGACACTTACCCCTCCTTTTGACAATGATAGAAATGGTCAGATTACATTAACTTTCTAATCATGGAGAGACAACCCCCAATCTAGCTGTTGAATACCAAACTCCAAGAAGCTAAAAGACTATCTAGTTTCCCTAGAGCTCAAAGAAATGCAAAGGAGATGAACAATGGGTGTCATTTTTAACAACTATAGTTGCGGAGTTTTTATGATACTCTCAGTGCAGATAAGGAATCGTTCCAATAGAATACACCATTGTATGTCAAAACCTCCTTTCTGGAAATATACTTAGCAAAAGGTTTCAAGAGATTTTAAGTGTTCAGATCCCTCAACACACTAGATTTACCTTTTAAAACATAGTCTAAGGGATAATTGTAGATGCAAAAAAAGATATAAGTAGAAGTCTGTTCTTACACCATTACTTAGAATCATAAAACATCTAAAGACAACATAGTCAAGCATCAAAGGAGTAACAAAAAATGATGTGACATTCAGCCAATTAAACTAAATTTTAAAGAAAATGTGGTAATAGGAGCATTCATAATATTACCAATTAGTAAAAATTAGAGTACAAAATTTTACTAGTAAGGTCTCAATCTTTCTGTGTGTGGATGTCTGTAAAATTTGGTTGGACCTCACTTAGTTCTAGAAAGTATTTCTGGATTTTGCAGGTATATAAAATACCACAAAATTATAAGAATTAAAAGTGAGGCGAAAGAAGAAAGAAAAACAAATAGCACGAGGAATGAGAGGAGAAAATGTTCATATGAAAAATCTACAAAGGATAGGCAACAGACTTTGCCATGCATTTTCTAGCAGCCAGTGAATTATGGGAAGTTGCTTAGTATCGGATTTAGAGTCAAAAACACACACTGAAAACCAACCAGGATAAGTTACACCAGCAGTGTAAACCATAGCTTTCTCTTAATGATGAGATTTCAAGCAAATTTTTAAAAATATTTTCTAAAACACCTACAGTGAACTTGTAACACTTTTAAAATCATGCACATGGGGCTTCCCTGGTGGTGCAGTGGTTGAGAGTCCGCCTGCCGATGCAGGGGACACGGGTTCATGCCCCGGTCCGGGAAGATCCCACATGCCGCAGAGCGGCTGGGCCTGTGAGCCATGGCCGCTGAGCCTGCGCGTCCGGGGCCTGTGCTCCGCAACGGGAGAGGCCACAGCAGTGAGAGGCCCGCGTACCACAAAAAAAAAAAAAAAAAAAAAAAAAATGCACATGTATTATAAATAATACAAATACTGTGGAAGTAATTATGCAATAATGTTGAGTTGCCTCTGAAGGGAGTGGGATTAGGTACTTTTTCCCTCTTTTTCCGTCTCCTTCTCTGATAAAACTTTCTAAAATGAACCAATAGGAATGAGGACAGCTGAGGAGATGCCCACAGATGACTGAAGAAAAAAGTGAATGCAGTTCTTTCCAAAGACATGAAAATTACAAGCAACCTGGGACCACCTACCGACATCTGGACTTCTTTGTTATAGGAGGTCATAGATTCCCATATATTTAAAGCAGTGTTTAGCCATATATCTATTAATTGCTGCTAAATGCATCTTAACTGACTTACTCCGCAAGCTTCGCTACTACCATGTTCCTCGTGAGAGTGATCTCTTACTTAGTGTGGTTTTCTCCTACACTGACTTATTCATCTTGTATTGTCTTATGGTCAATTGCCATTACACAAATGATTCATTCATTCTCCTTATTTAAATATCAAATAGTGTTGATAAAGCCAACTGACCATCATTCTTCATCCCATTTACCTCTCTTCTAAATCCTTATCCCCAGAGGTAATCACTGGAAACAGTTAGGTGTGTATTCTTACAGACATTTTTCTTTATGTCTACAAAGCTGTATGAACTCTATACTCACAGGCTGGTAAGCTCAAAGTCTACAATATGTATTACTCTTCAACTTTTTTTTCATAAGGACATGTCTTGGAGATTAGAATATATAGATCTCCCTTGGTCTTTTTAAATGCTACATAAAGTTCCATGGTAAAATACAGCTTTATCCTATTGTGTTAGCTCCATTTCTTTTCTTCTAAAATTCTTTCTGATAAAAATTCTCAACATGTACCCACTTTCTCCACCTGACTAATTTATTTAGAGCAAATCTGAGACATCATATAACTTCACCTTTAAATGTTTCAGTATGGGTCCACAAAATTAAGAGCTCTTCGTATATAACCATGACGTCATTACCATGTCTAATACACGTTAACAATTTTTGATATCATGAAATAACAAGTCAGTGTTAAAATTTCTCTGTACTATATCGTTTTTTTGGTTTTTTTTACAGTTTGTATGAGTCAGGACGTAAAGAACAGACACATCGTATTTAGTTGATGTATCTCCTACTTGTAATCTATAGTGTGCCCTCTCTCTTTTTTATTTTTGCCTTTTATTTGTGAAGAACCCCAGGCTTTGTACTGTATTGTTTTGTGGTTTTGTTTCTACATGATGGATCTGGCTGACACCATCCCCCCTGGTGTTGCAGAACATGTTCCTCTGTCTTTCATTTTTTTCTGTAAACTGATAGTTAACTCTAGGTGCTTTTGAATATACAGGGTTAAGTTTTTGGCAAGAATACTTCATGTGCTGTACTGTCTGCTTCCTGTTGTATCACAGCAGGGAGCACATGTCAGGTTGACTCTCAGTTTCTGTGTTATGATTGAAACGTGTTATCAACCTAATCCATTCTTTATTGAGTTTTTACCTAATGGTTTTCATAGCCAATTGATCTATCCATCTAATTCTATGATTATTTCTTCAGTTACCTGCTAGAAATCTATATTGTTTCCAACTTTTTTGTGATTACAAATGTGTTATAATGGGCATAGTGGAAAGTTCCCCTTTGTGCATATGTGCAAATGCTGTTCTAGGGCAGAAACCCGCAGGATGGAATAAAACATACATGGTACCTGCCGTCATGGAAGAGGCAGTAGAGAAAGAACATGAAACAGCATCTAACCTAATTTGGGTAGGTAGAGTGTCTAGAGAAGCCCTCACCAAGAAAACAAAATTTAGTTGGAAACAAGAAGTCCATTTAGCAGTTAACCAGAGTGGAGAGAAAGGGGGAAATCCTACAGGCAGAGGACAAGAAACATGTTTTTGAAAATGAGAGACTTAAATTCTCAGTGAGAAACCTAAAGTAGTTTCCAGTAGAGAGGAGAAGAATGGTTGCTATAAAATGGGACAGATGCTGTCATGTAAATGTGCATGGAGTACAGATAGAACATAGTGCAGAGTTATCCCAATTCTCAGGGACTGGAGAAGACAATGCATCTGGGCAATGCAGAAAGAGTTCATTAGTAAGAGGGAAGAGGAAAATGTCTTCCAGAAAAAGAGAACAGTGAATATAAAGATCCCAGAGCCTAAAAGAAGATTATGGAGGCAGAGATTGTCAGAATAAAGAGAAAGATAAAACCCAACCACACACTGGCTACAGGAAACGCCCTTTAAATAGAATGATATGGATAGGTTAAAGCAAAAGAATAAACAAAGGTATACCATGCAAACTCTATAATAATATAGATACTCTCACACATATTTAAAAGCAATACAAAATAGCCACTGAGAACATCAACAACATCAAAATAATCATAGAAGCAAATGAAATGTCATTCCAGGTGCTACACCCAGATGATAATCATTACCTGATAGGATTAAATACACAAAAAGACAAAGTATCCCCTCTGTGTCCTTTATATATTAGCAATTACTTAGATGTAGTGGTCTCTGAACATGCTCTGTGCCACATGAGAGGCATTTACATCTTTTGTCTGGTTGAGAACTTATGGTCTCACCTCCCTAAATGCCCATGCCCTTGCACCTTCCTGAGGTTTTGTCACCAAAGATCCGTTGACAGGGAATTAAACCAGGAGGTTAATTCTCTGGGATGTACCCTCTGGGATACAGCTTCCTCCTGCCACCAGCTTCTCCCAGACCCTGAGACTCTTTTCTTAAATCCCATCATCCTTTCAGGTTTTTCACACATTTTATCAGTCTAATAAATAGAGACACTGAATCATTAGCAACTAAAGAGACTAGTTATCTTTTTCTAGAGGAAATGGGGGTTAATTTTCAAATAGTCTCAGAATGTAATTGGAAATATTTGCATTGCATTCTTCTAGTGAAGAAGAAGAAGAAGAAGAAGAAGAGGAAGAAGGAGGAGGAGGAGGAGGAGGAGGAGAAGAGGAAGAAGGAGAAGAAGAAGAAGGAGAAGAAGAAGAAGGAGAAGAAGAAGAAGAAGAAGAAGAAGAAGAAGAAGAAGAAGAAGAAGAAGAAGAAGAAGAAGAAGAAGAAGAAGGAGAAGAAGGAGAAGGAGAAGGAGAAGGAGAAGGAGAAGAAGAAGAAGGAGAAGGAGAAGAGAAGGAGAAGGAGAAGGAAGGGGAGGGGGAGGAGGAGGAGCAGAAGGAGAAGAAGAAGAAGAAGGAAGAAGGAGAAGGAGAAGAAGAAGCAGGAGGAGAAGGAGGAAGAAGAAGAGGAGGAAGAAGAAGAAGAAGATAAAGGGGAAGAAGAAGGATGAGGAGGAAGAGAGAGAAGAAGAGAAGGGAGAGGAGGAAGAAAGAGTTCGTAACTACATTTCCACATTAAATTTAAACATTTGTATCCTGTAGAAAATGCTTTCTAAATGTTAATTCTAATCGTATGTATAGACTGTGGTACAAGACCTAAAATTTAGACTCATCCTTTTGTACCACCTTGACCTCTGGTGAAATTGGAAAGCTTGTACATGGACTAATTGCAAGTCCCCCCTCCCCACTTTGCTCCTGTGAATAAGATTCTCTAGCCAAAAACCCTCATCACAGGGACCAAGCACAGTGCCTGCTTGTCCCTGAACAGCAAATTTCAATTCCATGCCAGCTCCTAGAATTATTCAAGCAAGTCAATCACATCCTCCCTTAGCAACCAGGGGGCACCTCATCCTCTTGATAGTACAAGGCTCACTCCAGAGCCCCTGTCTGTTGATTCTGTTTCCAAGTAGAACCACTGTGTGGTCCTGTGTGATGTGTGGTGTCCTCCCTGGGCTGTGAGCATATGTGACTAACAAACTGCTGTTCATTTCATCTGTCCAGTATCAAGTGTCATGTGTTTGGCCATCCCCATACCAGGGTGGGAAGTACTCCCTCTACAACAGGATAAAGGAGAAAAGATCAACACAGAGAGAACCAGAGGAATAATGATTGCTGCATCTTAAACCACATTAGTACTTGCTTTTCCAGACACTCAATTCCAACAGTAGTGATGTCTCCTGCCTAAGGGGTCCCAGAGTGAGATGCACCTGTCTGGTGGCAAAGCCCAGGCGATTGATTCCATCAGTTTATAGCTCTGGGAATCCCTAGGGCACTGTCAGTGTAGATCATCATATCTATTCTTTGTCCACACTTTGTATAAAGTGTCTTTATAGATTTCATTTCATTCTCACAAGTTACATTGCTTCTTCTGAGGACACAGATACTTAGAGAAGTTGAGACTTCTCAAAGTCACAGTGCTAATAGATGGCAGACAATGGAATCAAACATGGGGTTCTGGTCCCAAAACAGAATTTTATTTACACCACAGAAAAAAAGCAATGCCATTTCTGAAACAAATACCCTACACATGCTTAATTTAGCTGAAAACTACTCATAATTATAAGGTCCATTTGGCCTTTCCATTTTCCACCTGTCATGCCGTGCTTGTCATATGAAGAAGAGTTGACAAACTAAGGCAATTTAATCTGGAGCAGAGGAGTCTCAGAAAGGACAACATAGATGTATTTGAACATCTAAAGACCAATCACAGCAAGAGGTTTAGATCTGTTCTCCCTAGCTAACCAAAACAGGTGTATTGAAGACTAACTGGTTACTGTTTTCAGAAACAAATGTTAGCCCCATTCTGTCTGAATAAGTTTAAGTTAGCGAAGATTTATTCACCATTCTAGAGTCAGTAATATTTATAAATATTAGTTGTCATTACTATCATTTTAAAAAATAGTTTTGGAGCACCAACCTTTTGCCAAATATTGCTCTAAACAGTATTTTTAGGATTTAGGATTTAGTATCTCACTTAATGTTCTCAACAGCTCTGAGACGTATCACTTCCATTGATCCACCTTAGTAGCTTACAGTATTATTAATTAGTATTAATATTCACACTAGAACGATTATTAGCCAAAAATCCATACAGGACTTGTAAGCATTGTTCATTTCTGTCTTATGAGGTGAATGGTTGTAGTTTGATGGGGCAGCTCTGCCATCCTCAGCATGGGGCTTCTGTTTGGGTCCGTTTATCTCCACTTCCCAGTTAATGAGAAAAAGAGAAAAGAAAGAGCGAAATGAAAATACCTGCTTTACAAAAATAAGCCAAAAAAATTTAAGTTAAGGGCTTCCCTGGTGGCGCAGTGGTTGAGAGTCCGCCTGCCGATGCAGGGGACGCGGGCTCGTGCCCCGGTCCGGGAGGATCCCACATGCCGCGGAGCGACTGGGCCCGTGAGCCATGGCCGCTGAGCCTGCGCGTCCGGAGCCTGTGCTCCGCAACGGGAGAGGCCACAACAGTGAGAGGCCCACGTACCACAAAAAAAAAATTTAAGTTAAAACTGTCAATATTTGAATATGATATGATCATTTACATAGAAAATATAAGAGGATCAATAAATTACAGAAAAAAGTAAGCAAATTTAACAATGTTTCTGGATATAAGATTAATATATAAAATGTAATAGCATTTCTCCACACTCTAATGCAGAAAATACAATGGAAAATAAGCTACAGATTCAAATGGAATCTGTATAATGGAAAATAAGCTACAGATTCAAAACACCAACCAAAATGTAATAAAGTAGTTGTATTTTAATCCAATCAAGAGGTTGATGAGAAAAGTGTTGAATTAGAGAGATGGTATAGAGTCTTGCAGTGAGAGAAGGGAATTTTCTCTTATAAAAACTTTAGTCAAATATATTCTTTTGACCTATGATTAAGGTATACATATGCTGCTCCCATGGTGCCAGCATTCATTATGATATGAAAAAACTTCCCAGTATTTCACAGGAGCAGACAAGTCTCCTGCAATTACTGCTGTCATGGCTGCTTATTACAATAGGTAGCATGGGACAAGGGGAGGGGGCAGAGGATTGCTCTGATGGCAATGACTTTAAGGTAAAAAATATCTAAAACTTTGAACAAAACTGAGAGCCAGAAAACTGGTCTGGTCTTGACTCATCCACAAACAAACCTCTGTAACTTTGAACAAAACACTTCACCTTTCCATCCAGCTCCAATATTTTATAAATTTATGAGTTTCTCTATAACATCTATAATGGTGAGTCAAAACACACATTTGTTTTCCAGAGAAAGCTCCAAAGAGTGACACAATCACGTTCCAAAGAGCAGGCCATCAAGCGAATGAGAAACTACTAAAAGTCACATTCTACGATGAGTGATGATCAAACTGCAATAATGACACTCTGTCTTCTCATTCTGCCCAATCTGCTCGATGAAATCAGAGGCAGTTGTACCAGTAGAGACCCTGAGCAGCAAGAAAAGATCAGCATGGTCCTTTGACCTTTGTCCTCTGCTTATCCACTCATCCAAGAGCCCAAAGAACAAAGCAAGAGGAGTCAAGGGAGTTGGAGAAGTTTATTTTTCCATAAACCAAGTGATTATTGTGATGTGAGGTGTTGAAATTTCATGGGAGGCTATATTTGTAGTATTTCCCTCCAGAATAACAAGTGCCAACTCTCGAAAATGAAAGAAGTCTGAAAAGATTCCCAGGCTATTCCGATACATTCAAACTTGGGATCATCTTGGGCAGATTAGAACTGTTCTAGGTAGAATATGCGTTCACGGGCAGTCAGATGTTCATGTGATTTCCGTCCTAATATGGTGAACAGAAATCCCCCTGGAAGGCTTTCTATCATCTCTTCTGATATATTTATATCCAGGAAGCAATGGCCTGAAAACAAGAACTGAATGTACTGATTACAACAGAAGTAAATCTTCTCACTAGAAATAAACAAGACTATCAGGTATCTTAAAGAAGCAAAGGCAAATACATTGTTTAGTCCATGCCATGTGCCAAGCAAATGGTGCTAGGTGCTTCACACACGTTATCTAATTTAACACTCATGATCATCCAGGGAAGTAAGGATAGTACTTTCATTTGATACAGGAAGAAGGAGAGACTTGGGACACCCCACTGGCTCAGATGTCATGTCTGATATTAGCCCTACTGCAAATGTGTGCCTTTGACTGCTAGGAGACCTGGGAGAGCATAGAAGAGATCAACCCAATTGCATTACTTGGGAGAAGAAAGGCCAGCTGCCATCATTCATTTATTAACTCACTGAACACAAAGTTAGTGAAGCACTGATAACATCAGTGCTTCCCAAACTGTGGTGTGCATGTGAAATGTCCGGGGAAGTGACTACAGTGGCCAGCCGGGGCGGGGCCTAACCATTTGCATTTAACAAGCTTCTAGGTGATGCCAACGTTTAGGGTGCATGGGTCACATTTTGAGTAGTAAGTGCTAGCTGGCCAGCCCTAGGGAGGCTAGACAGAAAACAAAAATGAGTAAGACATAGTCCTTGACCTTGACGTACTTACAAGTCTAACAGAGAAAGACACACAAGGCAAATATATCCACTGAATGCCAGACTCTTCAGGAAACCCCACGCCTTCTGGGGTGAGAGGTAGAGAAGACCTCGTTAAGGAGGCTTTGGAACTGAGCTTGAGACAAGGGGAGCTGTTTTCTCAGAGTGAGGCTGGGGTGAAGTTCATCCTGGGAAGGCAACAGGGGGAGCTAAGGGACAGCAAGGGCACAGAAGCCCATTTTAAATGCAGTGCTGATCATAAGATAGCCTGAATCCACAATCCCAGATTAACAATGAGAAAAACATCAGACAAATTCAAAATTAAGGGACATTCTACGAAACCCCCGACCAGCGCCCCTCAAACTGTCAAGATCTAGAAAAAGGAAAGACTGAGATGCTGTCAGAGACCAGAGGAGACCAGGAAGAGATGAGGACCAAAGGCAATGTGGCATCTGGGACTGGATTCTGGAGCAATAAAAAAGGATATTAGTAGTAAAACTAGTGAATTCCAAGTAATCAACTTTTCCGTTGATCTAAAGTTATTCCAAAATTAAATGTTTAGTTTAAAATTTTTTAATTAGGAAAAGCAGACTCAGAGCAAAGAAAATGACCAGAAATGAATACGGACCCAACACAGGATAACAAACAATTCACCAAGAAGATATAGTAATCCTAAATACAGATGCAGCTAACAACAGACTCCAAATACATAAAGTGAAAATTGATATAACTGAGAAGAGAAATAGACAAATCCACAATTATACTTGGAAACTTCCACACTCTACTCTTAGTCCTCAATAGAAAAAGGAGGCAGAAATTCAGCAAGGATATAAAAGATTTAAAAAAACACTATCTAAAACTTGACTGAATTGAAATTTATGGGACAATTCACTTCACAAAGCAGAATACACATTCTAAAGCATAAGGAACATTCACCAAGATAAAATATATCCAGCTTCATAAAACTAACACTGACAAGTGTAAAAAATTTGAATCATATATATTATGTTCTCTAACGAAAATGGAATTAACCTAGAAGTCAAAAACAAAAAGAAATCTGGAAAAATTCCCCAAATATCTGGAAACTAAATCATAAACTTCTAAATAGCACATGGGTCAAAAACAGAAGTCTCCAGAGAAATTAGAACCAATTTTGAATTTCACAAAAATGAAAATACAACATATAAATATTTTGTATATAATTGTACAGGGAAATTTATAGCATTAAATGCTTATAATAGAAAAGAAGAAAGATCTCAGGTTAGTAATGTAAACTTCTACCTTAAAAATCTAGAAAAGAAAAATTAAAATAAACCCAAATCAAGCAGAAGGAAGGAAATAATAAGAGCAGAAATCAATGATATTAAAAAAACAACAAAACAATAGAGAAAATCAATGGAACAACAGCTTGTTCTTTGAAAAGATCAATAAAACTCTAACAAGAACAACAAAGAAATTAAGAAGACACAAATTACAAATACCAGAAATGAAAGAGGGGTTATCACTCAGAACACACAAACAGTAAAAGGGTAATAATGAAATGCAAGGATCATGTCTTTGCCTATACATTAGATTGCCTATACTTAGATGAAATGGACCAATTCCTTGAAAAACAAAAACTACCAAAACTCGCTCAAGAAGAAGTAACTTGAATAATTCTTATTACACTTACTAAAGAAATTATATTTTTGGTTTAAAATTTTCCAATCTGTATAGAAAATTCTTAGCACTCCACAAAAACAGACAAACTACAACAAAAACCTGTCAGAACTAAACCAGCTTTCTTACCCATGTCACAGGAGACAAGATCAATAAATAAAAGTCAATTGCTTTTCTATATATTAACAATGAATAATCTGAAAATGAAACTAAGAAAATAATTTTATCTACAATAGCATTTACAATAGCATCCGAAAGAATAAATTTAAATTGTACACTGAAAACTATAAAACATTGCTGAAATTTAATATCTAAATAAATAGAAAGACATCCATGTCCATGGAAGACACGATATTGTTCAAGATGGCAGTTCTCCCTGAACTGGTCTTTAGATGTAATCCAGTTCCTATCAAAATTTCAGCAGGCTTGCAATTGACAAACTAGCCCAATGTATAAGGAAGTGCACAGAATCTCAAATAATTAAACAATCTTGGACACCTGAGATGTCACTGACCTGCTGTCAGGATTAAATATTGTACATAATGACCCATCAGAATACCACCTCCTAATTATGATACTTCATCAAAACTAACAGAATATGTCTAGACTCACTTGGCTTATTTATGTCAGTAGATAAATGGCAGTTAAGAACTCAAACCCAGAAATAGCATATATAAAACCCCAGTATGTGCCACTCCAGGATTTGAAGCTTCAGGGCTCTAAACACTATGCCTCTGCTTACTTTCAAGGATCTTCTCCACAACATGTGTGTCTGCTTATAAATCAGAAGAAAGTCGGAAAGACCTGGGGGGCCGGATGGAACCCGGATGAGAAACAGGGAAAACTGAGGACTAAAAACATCACAACAACAGCATGAGGGACAGGACTTAACCTGCAAGGCCAGGTTGATGGCACAGCCAAAACTTCAAGTTGCAGACAAAATGCGAACATGAGGGGTGGCTGAGACTGGGGACCGAGGAGTCCCAGGGCTGCATCGAGCCAGCCTCCAGTGGAGACTGTGGGTCCAGGGTCCTATTAATCTGTGCTCAGTGTACGGTGCTGAAATAGAGGCCCCAGAGGACAGTCTCAGACTGGACACTGTCCATGCTGACTGCTCTGATCATTTCTCTGAGGTCCTAAGCCCACAGTTTTTAAATGCACAGGGGAGAAACATTTTAAATCTAGAAGTGAAAGCATTGTCTACATGCACACACATACGCGCACACACAGGTATACATGTGTGTATAGTAGGATTTAGTGAGTTTGCCAGGTCTCAGGGCGATTCTGGGATTCACTTGGTCAAGGCCTTAGGAAAGAATCCAAAACTGCTTTGGTGAGTGGCCTCACGGAAAAACAGATGTTGCCAGAAAGCAAAGCAGGGGGCCCTGGGAAGGGAGAGCGCAGTGTGAAGACGGCCAGCCGCCCTTGCCCCAGGTGCACTGGAGCGTGTTGCAGACAGGTTTATGGATTCTGCACCGTTTTTTTGGCTTTGGCTCTAATGCCATCGAATTTTATTACAAGGGCTGCTTCCCGCAAAAAAAAAAAAAAAGTTGTCTCCTGGGGAGCAATGAGGCTGATCCTTCCAAAGTCTGAATTATGTACACAATAGGTAACATTTCAGTTTTTCTTGCTTACTTATAACCCCCAGGCATCAGCTAACTGTATTTCTCCAAATCCCCAACCCTGTAGGGTCACACTCCTGGAGCACTGAAATGGAGATGACTCAATGCCTTGTATCCCAAGTTCATCGGGAAACTCCATCCATCCCTTCCCCACCCACCCATCTGCAGACCTGGGGACACGCACTGCCCCTGGTGTCCTCTGCTCTGCTCCTGTCATCTCAGACCCTTTGGTTCCACAGCAGCCACCAGCACGGGGCTGTTGCCTGGGAAGCAGTTATCCGGAGGGGAGTGGCCTCTGGAGGAGGCCTATCCCTGCAGAGCATCACGTAGAGCTGCTGCTGAAGGTCAGGAAGGTGCTGGCGGGAGCCACTCCCAGGGCACTTTTCCTGCAGGACCTCCCTGCCAGCTGTCTTCAGCTTTCTCGGTCCCCAGAGCCTCGCCATTTCCCTACTGTCTTGCGCAGAACAGCTCACACTCCAGTCCCTCCAGGGCTCATGCTGGGCTACCTTCCAAGACCTTCAACTCCGGGGGTTGAGGGGGGGCAGGGGGGTGCTTTTTCTATGAGGTGGGATATAACCAAGCCATTTACATTTTACTTACATCGGAAAAGGGGTATCTTAACTCTTCCAAAGATTAACAACTTAAAAAGGATCTCCCCAGGCTCCTGTTAAATGCAAAGTGCTCAGAGGAAGGGTGTTCAAAACTAACTGGGAGGTGAAGCATCTGACCAATTGGGAAAGAGATCAGGAAGGTGAGGAAGATGTAGGGGCATCCTGAGCTGAGGAATGGGGCTGCCTTAACGTGACCGGTGGTCCTTGCAGGTTGTCAGCAGGACACCATTCATATTCTGGCCAAGGGCACTTCTCACCCCAACTGCTCTGACCTCAGCTGCCTTCCCCCCATAATCTCAGGCTGTTTCCAAGAGCAGACTCCTGCCAGACACTGTCCACTGTCAGTGCCAGTCTCTCCGTCCTCACAGAAGTGCTGGGAGACTTCCCCCTGCCACCTGTATCATGCCTGGGGTCAAGTCCCACAGCAAGATGCCTGGGCCCCAAATGAGTTCCTTGTTTGTGGAGACAGCACTATTAGCTCAGAGTCCTGCATTTGTCTCCCATGTGCTGCCAGGTGGGGACAGAGAGCTCCAGGCTCCAACCCCTAACAGCCCCCGGCAGAACCCTTTAGCTGTGTCACAACCGCTTCTCTTTATAATGAATTTTCTTTCTGGGGCTCCCCATTCAGTCTTTTCTTTTTTAACTTACCATCTGTAAGACTCAGGATTTTTATTATGCAGCAAATAACAGATAATCTCAACTCCAGAAGCTTAAACAAGTTAGGAGTTTGTAGAACTCTAGAAGTCAATGGCATCATTAAAGAACGATGCCCCCTCTCTCTCTTGCCACAGGCTCATCAGTGGGCACGGTAATGACCGTGTGCATAGTGTGGCCATGGCACCTCCAGGCACCACACCCTCTTACAACCTGGGAGAGTGGCGGGTGGGCACAAGGCCATAGGCGGAGGTAGACCAGGTGTCCCCACTAGAAAGCTTTCCTGAATCTCACCCACAGGCTTTGTCTTGCATGCTATGGCCCAGAACGAGGTCACAAGTCATCCACAGTAGCAAGGGGAGCTGAGAAGGCAGCTATCCCGGCCTCCAACGTTGTAGACAGAAGAAGGCAAGACAAAAGAGAATGCTGTAAATGGAAGAGCAGGTCTGAGTGAGCTGCCTCGGGGATGTTGGGCTTTTGACCACATGAGGACCATCCCGTTCATATCAAGTCAGGGAGAGGGGAGTTCTGGGCACTGGCATCCACCAGCAGACCCAGGCCGATCAGGATCCCTCTTATGTGTGTTAAACTGTGAATGCACCTGTGCAGTCTCCCCCTTGACAAGAACGAGTTTGGGCATTTTGACGGCGCTGTGAAGAGTTGAATTGCCACTCTTCACCTCTCCCAGAGAAGCTAACATTCTAAAACAGAACATACAAGAGAAATGCAAGGAGAGGAACAACTGTAGGAAATATGCACCAGCCTCCCTGCCTGTAATCTCATTTAGATGTTCCCCATCACAACAGATAGCCTCCCCGGTAGACTAGGCCGGGGCAGAGCAGTGCACAGATGCCACTGCCAGGGGCTGAACTCTGCTTCTGAGCAAGTCCACAGGCAGGAGCGGCGCCAGACCCAAAGCATCCCCTTTCACAAGTCACTGGAGCCACTGAAGCTACCCCCTCAGCATGTTACCTGCTGGGTAGGGCTGGGCCGGCCAGGGCAGAATGGCTGGAGGAGGCCCCTGCTTTGCAGCCAAGAGAGACAGATTCTAAAACAAGCTGCAGACCCTGTGATTTAGGGAGAATCCCTGAGCTTCCTGATCAGCGATGTTAGAATAGCATTGGGTAGTTGCAGTTTCATGAGATGATGTAGGGCACACGGGCAACAAATACTCCTGTAAAATACTGTGCTAAAGTTCTATAACTTGGCGCAAATGAATATACAGGATCGTTTGTGGGTTTGCATTTTTGTATTTACTCATCACTCACTTTTATAAAATGATCCTGATTCAGATTGTCACATCCTCTTAGTCATCAACCCCAGATGTTTTCCTTTGTTTTGTTTCTAATGGTTATTCTGAAATTGTTGTTACAATTGACCTCTTTTTGTTGATTTTCAGAAGATCCTCGATTTAAAAAAAAAAAAAAAAGTCTAGGAAAGTTGCATGTGTCCCAAACTGAGATGAGCTGTTATTTCCAAATTTGTTATTTGTAAATGTGGTTTTTTTTTCTTTCTTTCCTAAGCTTCTCCCAAGGGGTTACATTGTTCCAGATCTTTCCAGCATTTGGAATAGAGTCGAGTTGCACACTTAACATTCTTCTTTAATTATGAAGTTTTGAAATAAACATCGGTAGATGCCAGATCCTATTGCTGATGGGGACAAAAGTGCATATGGGCCAATGGGGAAAGGAGTGCCGATCCTTCTGAAATAAAAATGATGGATAGTACACGTTATCACCCTTTGAAGGAAGGACAAGGGAGAGAGAGTTTCCATTTTGGTAGTTTCTCTGTTAACAAAAAAAAGGAAGGTAGGAGAGGCCCGGGTTCCCACAAGCCCTCACAATGTTTTGCAGCTTCCTTGAAAAGCTACTAGGGAACCAAGGCCTCCACTCCCAGCTGACAGTTGGTGAAGAGATGGCGCCCTGGTGCCACAAGAAGACCGAGCACTGGCTCTAGGCTCCCTCTGGGGTGCTGCCTGGCAGAAGCACATGGGTGGCCAGGTGCCAGAGAAACTTCAGAGGCCATGGGACTGACTGTCTTCAACCACCAGTCTTAACCGTGTTTCTTCTCTAGTTACAGCACTCTGGGGAGTCCCCATGCTCCATAGGTGGGATTCCAGGCTCTCCTATTTCTCCAGCTTCATCCCATCTCAGCCACTGCCCTGCAACCGTGACTCATCCCTTGTGCTTTAACACCCATGGCTGCTCTACTGAAATAACCTCCCCTCTCTCCCACAGGGAGGACATTGGTCTTCCCTTTGGTCACCTCCCCTAGGGTCAGAGGAGCCCTGCATCCCTCTGTTCAGGCAGGCTCCCCATTGCTGGATAACTGTTATGGACAGAGTTGTGATCCCTCCCACCAAATTCATAGGGCAAACCCCTAACATCCAATGTGACTGTATTTGGATATGGGGCCTTTAAGGAGGTAATTAAGGTTCAATGAGATCATGAGGGTGGGGCCCTAACCCAGTAAGACTGATGTCCTTATAAGAAGAGAGAGAGTAGAGAAGTGAAACCGCAGAACGTGTTTCAGGACTGAGCAGAGCATAAGTTCTTCTGTCTCAGCACAGAAAGAATTTAGGGAGAAGCAGAGTGACAGGTAAGGAAAGAGTTTATTAGTATAGGACGCTTGTGAGAGATACAAGCGGGCAGGCAAGGGAGTGCTACCCGGAAACCTGGGTGGGCTACCTATTTATGATCAAAGGAAAAGTGGGGCTGGGGGAAGGCCACCTTCTTCCTCATTTTTGAGTGGATGTCAAGCTTCCATCGTCAGCTTCTCCTCCACATAGGGCAGGGAAGTTTCCTTGTCCCTACCTGGTCAAACCAGGACTGTCATGGTGCTACGGAAATGAGCAAAAAGCCAGTAACATATACTAAAATGTGGTAAATCTTCTCAAGTTTCGGTATAATGTCACCTTCCCCCTATATTTCTGCTCTGAGTACATGAAGAAAAAGCCCCTTCTCAAGGATCATTAACTTGCTGACTTCCATGGGCAGGATGTAGGTCTCATTGCACCATCGTTTTATTGTTTTGGCCGTGTCTCGTGCTTCTGTTGCACGGTTTTGTTGCCAAGCAAGTCTGCATGGTTTGTTGTTAAACAAGCCTGCTTTCCTGAACTTACAGGGTCTCCCATACTTTTCCTCTACTTATGATTCCCTGGTGGGATTAAGTATTTAATCTCCTACGTTGTCCCTTTACTCTGTCCCTATTCTAAGCACACACAGAGAAAAGGGCACGTGAGGACACAGCAAGAGGATGGCCACCTGCAAGGGAAGAAGCTTCAGGAGAAACCAACCCTGCCCCTTGGTCTCAGACTTCCAGCTATGAGACCCATGAGAAGACAAATAGCTCTTATTTAAGCCCCTCGGCCTGTGGTGCTCTGTGATGGCAGCCAAGCTAACACAGAACTGTCTGACTCTCAAATCCGTGGTGGCCCCTCCTGACCATGGAAGAGGACATTGGGAGGCCCAGTGTGGGCAGGCCCTGTGCAAACCGGAGGAAAACCAGTAAGGAGCAAAGCCAACTACACCCGCGGGAGTCTACTTTCTTGAAGGGAAAACACAGCGAACGAAGGAACGTGATCAGGATCTTTGGGAGTGATAACAGGGAAATGAAGTCGAGTTCAGGAGGGGGTGATGTAGGTGCTGCTTCAGTCGCATTTATCCCAACATTTACCTGACACCCACCGCGTGCCGGGGATCATCCTGGGTGTTGGGAAAACAAAGGTGAACAGAGAGATGGCCGTCGAGGGATGGGGAAGCCCTGTCAGCCTTCCTCAGTTGTTCCGAAGTTCTGGCAGTGACCACCAGGGCCCGTCTGAGACTCCGCTTCGTACTCACAAACCTTGATTAAACTGACAGCACTGCTGTGTTTGATTTTTTATTCTCCTTTCCCTTTCTTCCCCCGCAATTAAGTCTTTTTAATCGAGCGGCCTCAGGTGTTCGTTCTCCACTGACACTACTCGGGATGCGGACTGGAGAAACTGTGGAAGATGTATCCGTTTCCCCATGAGTTTTCTGAAGTCTAGAATAAAGAATTTTCTATATCCTAGCAGACACTTTTTTCTTTTATTTATTTTTTTAAGGGTACAGAACTAACTTAAGAAAATAACATTTGCTTATAGTCAAAGGAAAAACACAAAAGCCTTTCCAATGTATAGTCATCTGATTTAATTTTCAAAGCACCTGTGTGTTTATGGGGTCCTAGGTGGTGGGTGAGCATGGGCGGCACCCACGAGGACATCAGAAGTGACTGCTGGGATGACTGATGGATGTGGGCTGTGCTTGCTTGGAATCAAGCTCCATGAGGGCTGAAAAATTCAAAATAAATTTGGAGGAAAAATATTGGCTCTGAGCTTCTGAGTACTCAATGCAAATATATACATAATCGGCTATAAAAGGCACCAAGAGTGACCCGCCTGGTCTCAAAACAGTCACTGACTCCAGGGACTAAGAAGACTGGTTTGGGTTCTGCCTTGGTACCCAAGACCCATTCTCCCCGCTTCTCATCTATCTGAGTCCAATAGGGCGGCCTCGGGCCTGGCCAATCAGAACAGTCCTCTGACCCCAAGGGGGGTCCAGAAAGGGTGACCCCGATCTGACTCAACAAGAAGCCTAGAGACTGGTCATCCAGAGTGAAGTAAGTCAGAAAGAGAAAAACAAATATCGTATATTAACGCATATATGTGGAATCTAGAAAAATGGTACAGATGAACCTATTTTTAGGGCAGGAATAGAGAAACAGATGTAGAGAACAAACGTATGGACACCAAGGGGGGAAATCGGGGGTGGGAGGGGTGGTGGTGGGATGAATTGGGAGACTGGGATTGACATACATACAGTAATATGTATAAAATAGATAACTAATAAGAACATGCTGTATAAAAAATTCATTAATTAAATTAAATTAAAAAACAAGAAGCAAAGAGACTTTGGACTCCCGGGAAAAGCGATTCTCATTTGGGGGAAGCTTGATGCTGAGAAGATGCAGGCTGGGCTTCCGTGGCCGGCCGTCAGGCTCGCAGTGGGAGGCCCGAGAGGGGACGGGGTCAGTGCAGAGAAGGCAAGCCCCCCTTGAGACGCCCAACGTGGAGGCTGGGTCATTAACTCCTGGTCAGACCTGCAGAAGCAGAACATCTTTGGAGTGGGGTGAGCCTCTGCTTCTGTTTTTGTACCTCTGGCTTTCTTTTGTGTTCTTTTCTCAGCCTGGCTGAGGTTGGGTTTTTGCCCTCGGCACCTAAAAGACCACGTGGGAACCTGTATTCTTGTCCCAGTTAGTTGGCCCTGCTCATGCAAGGGGACTGTGACCCCTGACCCATGACCACGTGAGGGTCAGTGCCCGGCCTCTTAGATGCTGTGTGCTTCCCGGCCTTGGGCGGCACTCTGAATGACAGGATGGGAGCAGGTGTGACACGGGACTGACTCGAGCGGACGCCGTTGGAGGTGTTCATTCGCCTTGATGTTCCGGGGCCTCCTTTTCCGTCTGCTGTGAGAACGGGATGTCCCAGATCCGAGTAAAGAGGGAGGCCCCGTCCCAGACTGACGATGCCGAATAGCCATGGACCGGGGCCACGAGGATCGAAGCCACTATCACGGCTGACCTGCAGCTGGAAAGACAGAGCCGCAGGCCCTGGGGACGCGGAGCGGGAAAAGTTTGCTTCTGTTGAGCAGCGGCCTTTGCTGGCTTCTGTCGCGTCCACTGATGGCAATCGAGGAACACAGCATCCTAACCCGACCCGGGTGAACCCTGACTCCTAGCAGCCCCTCACAACCCGGTCCGCTCGGGCACCCCTCGCAGCTGCTCAGAAAGCCAGGCGGCCTGGCTGTCCTTGGAAGGTGCCTCAGTCCTGGCAGTCTCCCCCCACCCTGGAAGAAGTGACGTCAGAACTGACGCCACGGGCTGCGTCAGCAGTCACAGAAACAGCTGTAAAAAACAGATCCTTGAAACTGGCCCAAACTTTTCCCTTGCTAGGGCCAGCTCCAGGTTTTTAATCACATGACAGAAAGTTTTACCACCTTAAAACGTGCACTTGTTCAGGAAAATACCACAGACTGGTGGCTTTTAAGAAATATCTGTTTTCAGAGTAAGAGAAGACAGGGTAGAGAACATGAAAAAAAAAAAATCTGTTATGGGGTAAGAAAAAGTAGGACTCATCCCTTTTTATGGCTCACTGGGGAATGACATGATTTTGAAGAACTGTCAAGTTCCACAGAGCCAAGACACCATATTTAATGGAATTTGGTTCATTACGAGAAATACGGTGCATGCATAAAAGAGAGAAATAATTTGCCCTAAAATGGAATTGAATACACCGAGGAACTCAGAGATTTGTGGACAATCCACTCCAGGGTTCCTCCACTTCACTCACTGCCCTGGGGTTGAGTGACACTGTGATTTATAATAAGAATATATATATATATATATATTCTTATTTGGGTTTTGTCCCCATTTCTGGCACAGAGCTCCTAAAAACTTTGGAATTTCCTAAGTAAGGAAATCAAAAAGGGTGTCTTTTGTTATGTTAATGAGATGATTTTGGACCGCTTTGGGGCGTGGGAGATGGTTGCCAGTGGTTCCAACCCTGTGATTAGAAGGTTAGAATTTTCAGTCCCACCTGCCTTGACCTCCAGGGAATCAATCAATCTATTGGCCAATAGCCAATGATTTAGTCAATCCTGCCTATGTAACGAAGCCTCCAGAAAAGCCCAGAAAGTCAAGGTTCAGGGAGCTTCCCAGTTGGTGACCAGGTGGAGATTTGGGGAGAGTGGGGTGCCTGGAGAGAGCATGAAAGCTCCATGCCCTTCCCCATGCCACACACACACACACACACGTGCGCGCGCGTGCGCGCGCTGGGTGTAGAACTTGAAGTCACCATGCACGCCTTCACGTAAATTCTCCCTACACATCGAGGAGGATGAGAGCGCACATCCCAGATCAATTAGTCCAAACTTCACCTTGTACAGATGAGGACCGAGGGAACCCCTGTGTAAGCCCCTCCATCAGGTCAGTGGCCCAACTGGAGCTGCAACCTCTCACAGGCAGCAACACACAGAAACCCCCTTGTTGTCCCGTGAGGCGACCGGTGAGCAGCAGTGCCCCTAGGACCGAGGCTGAGCCCACAGCAGAGGGGAAGGTCTTGCTGGGCTCTCGGGATTTGAGTCCCATGTGCAACCTGCTGGGTGGAGGAGGCCAGGTGGGAGCAGCCGAAGTATAGAGCAGCCCCAAGGGGGGGCTTTGGTAGTAAAAGTACTACCTTATTTCAGAAACAACTGATGAAATAAAATTCATGTTTTCTGGCAAGATGAAAAAAAAATTAAACATAAATTTTTCTTTGCCCCTTTGGGCCTCCTCCCTCCTCTTAGGTGTGTATTGCGTATCTGCATTAACCGGAGCCCCTCAGGAGAGAACCTTCCTTCTTAATCCTGTAAGGGGCCATGGTGACCCATGACCCACCGCTCGCTTTGTACGTGTGGATCTGGGTTGGGTAAACTGTCAATAATGCATTATTTAGCGTACAGCCCTCTATCTCAAAAACTTACATAACTGTGCTTTGACCTCTAATGGGCAGAACAGTTCCTGGAGCTTTCTGAGAGGCTGTTCCCGGGATTTTAATCCTCAGTTTGGCTCAAATAAAATTTTCCATTTATTTCTTAGATCTACTGATTTTTTCGTTGACTCAAGAAAGGGTGACATCATGTGAGAGAAATGAAGAGGAAACCCCAAGAGTCGGCAGGGCCAGGGCCTCCCAGCCCCCAGGGACAAGGGACCGGGAGAGTGTCCCCGGTACGGGATGGATGGCCCAGCGTAAGAGCTGGAACGAGCTGCCATCTGGAAGTCACCCAGCCCAGTCCGTTGGGAGAGAGACACTCTCCCAAGAACTGAACCCACAGCTGGCCGGCACCCAGGGGCAGGGCTCAAATTCTCACCCTTGCCATGGCAACCCCCACCCCAGAAATACGAAAGTAAAACCTGATTTGGAGTCAATGTGCAGCACACCACCCAAGTAGAGGCCCCATGATATGATGCCACAGGGAGATGGCCAAGCCCAGAAACACCTGGGAGGGGGACACTTCACCAGAAGAGGGACTCAGAGAGAGCATTCAGGTTGTCAAAGGCCATGAAACACAGCCTGGGCCCCAGGGACTGGGGGAGACAACACCCAGGAAAGCAGAGACCACAGAGCAACGGAGCTAGTGCCTCTGAAAGGGCCAAGGGTTGAGAGGAAATGTCAGCATGCACAGGATGGGGCCAGGCGGGATGGAGCACAGAATCCGGGGGAATCGCAGACTGTCAGACACAGTCATTGGATAAGAACAGAGCAGACAGCGTAAAGACATGCACCAGGCTCCATTTAAAAGAGGATGGAAGGGGCTTCTCTGGTGGCGCAGTGGTTGGGAGTCCGCCTGCCGATGCAGGGGATACGGGTTCGTGCCCCGGTCCGGGAGGATCCCATATGCCGCGGAGCGGCTGGGTCCGTGAGCCATGGCCGCTGAGCCTGCGCATCCAGAGCCTGTGCTCCGCAACGGGGGGGGCCAAAAGCAGGGAGGGCCCGGGGACCCCCAAAAAAAAAAAAAAAAAAAAAAGAGGATGGAAGGAGTGGGAAACAGAACAGGGAAAGACAGTACAGCGAGATGAAAAGGTCAAAGGGGAAGGGGGGGTTAGGGGGGGAGAAGGATAAGCCCAGCTCTAGGTCACAGCAGTTCCAGAAGAGAACAACTCATCACACTGAGTCACTGGTGTCCTGCTTCCCTCACTGGACAGGGGTCTGTGTCATCCTCCTTGTGTCCCCAGCGTCTGACACAGAGCACGCACAAACGGCCTTCTGGGAGGTGTCTGAGGGGACACAGAGTAGCCTCAGCCAAGGGCCGCCTCCTGGTCTCAGAGGAACAGCTGCCTGTGGAGGGGCCGGAGGACAAAGATGCTAGCAGGCCCTCGCGGTGGGGGACAGAGGGAGGGCTTCCCCGCCTAGGGCGGACCCACCCAAGGGAAGCAAGGTCAATTTTAAGGGTGATGAGGCTGTAGGTACTAGTTAGTCCCATCTCCAGTCACTGTCAGCGTGTCCCCCTCCCCTGGCAGGAACAGAGGCTCAGGGTCACCCTACCAGCTGGGGGCAGGGCCCTCCCTGGTACCCAGCCCCGGAGACAGCTTCTGCTTCTAGTAACATCTAATACAGCTGTGGGGAAAGGTCAGGAACATGATTTATTCCTCCCCTAACGCTGAGGCGGCTGACCCATCTCATCCTCCAGTCCAGGTCTCCTGGGAGCAGGAAAGGGCACCAATAACACTCACGCTGGGACCACAGGCATGATGCAGGCAGCCTTGGGCTGGCTGAGCCAGAGGGCGGCCACCACCTCGGATCCATGACCTTTAGCCTCAAGGGTGCCCGACCGCCTGTGTCAGTTCTTTCCCACCCCCTCCAGGCAGCCTCTTCTGCTGACAGCTTGCACCTCCCTCCGCTGTCCCACTGCTAAAATAAAGTCCAGCCTCCCCCACTGAAGAAGACCCACCTTCCCTTTCTTCCATGGACAGCATCAGCCTTCAGACACCCCAGCCCCACCCCGTCTCCAGGTGTGATAGCCACGACTCTGGCAGTGGGGAAGCTGGCATCAATGGGGTGCTCAGCTCTGGAACCCCACTTAGGAGACTTCCCTGGTGGCCCAGTGGTTAGGACTCTGCGCTTCCACTGCCGGGCCCCTGGTTCAATCCCTGGTCAGGGAACTAAGATCCTGTAAGCCTCGTGGCTTATCCAAAAAAAAAAAAAAACACTTAGAAAATGCCACCTTCCTCAAAGCCTTTCTCCTTCCATGGCCACCCGGACAAGGCTCCCTGGGTCACCAGGACAGTCGGCAGGGTCTGTGGATCCCCCAGCTCCAGGTTCGCAAACTTGAGGATTTCAGCCCCGCACCCCATCAGAAACAAAATGCCCCCTTCCTACGCACTGAGCAAGCCTCTGCGAAGGTGACCTGCTGTGTTGTTGCTTTTCTTGGACACCAGCACTGTCTCAACGAGCGTCCTCAGAGGATAGGAGAGACATTGTCTACCAGCTAATGGATGCTCCGAAAGGGCAGAAGGGGCCTGTTCCCTCCCTCTCTCCTTTCCCACTTGCCTTCCTTCTTCCCTTCCTTCACCACCCCCCTTCCTCCACTCTCTTCTCCTCCTGTCTTTTTGGCCCCCTGATGCTCTAAATGCCAGGAACTCTGCTGGTTGTTTGACATTTAACTGGCATCAAGCCATGGCCCCTGTGCTCAGGAAGCTCAGACGTGGGCAGCGTGAGTCATCCTGCCCCCCCCAGGGCTCCCTGCTGGGGGGCTGGAGTCGGGCCCAAGGCGGCAGCTGCCTTGCAACCTAGGCACCCCTATGCCAACCTCAGCTGTGGCCCCAGTCAGGGTTACCAGAGTCAGCAAGTAAGAGTTCAGGAGGCCCAGTCAGACTCAACCAACTGGATGACTCAAGATAAGCCATCTGGTTTAGCAGAAGTCCTCGTGGGGATTGTCAGACCTCCAGAAACTACAGCATGGGGTCCTCTCCCACAAAGCCATCCACCGTGAGCTGGTGAAGGAACGGGTGATGTCCCAAAGGACAGCCAGGCTAGGGCCAGGTCACAGGGTTCATGTGCCCTGGGAAAGTACCGTCTTCACTCAGAGAGAGGGAATCAAGGCGCGAGAGGGAACGCGGGGTGCCGTAGCCCAGGCCCCTTCCTGACCCTGCCCTGCTAGGGTGGGGCGACCGTCCTCCTGCCTGCAGCATCACACCGTCTGCTTGTACTGGCACGTGAAGCAGCTGGGCTGGGCAGGCGCCCACTGGGGTCCTTACAAGTGACCTTACAGGGAAAGGAAGCCTTAGTTGCACAGCGAGCCCTCTGCAGGTTCACAACCTCAGTCACTACTCCCCTTCTGCTTCTGTACTTAAAACTCAAGACACGTCACGGGAATCGCTTTTCTTCCCCCTTTCTGCAGAGGTGGGGAGGTTGGCGGGGGCGATGTAAGCCCCCCAGGACGGCGCGGGGGTCCCCAGCCGCCTGGCCTCCCCTGTGGGATGGAGACGCCTTGTGCAATTCCGCGAGTTAATCGTGCAAAGCGCCAACACGTGCCCGGGCCCAAGAAAGCTCTGTGGAGGACCCCCGCCACCTTCTCCTTCCGCCGAGCGGACGCCCGAGGGGTTCAGGCGGGGCTGAGAGTTCCTTACGGTTCCCGTCTATTCCGGATGACGAAGCCCTCCCCCGGCCAAGCATCCCGTTTCCCGGCCCTGAGGTCCCGTTGGCGCCCCACCGCCTCCCCGGAAGGCTCTTCACAAGGTTGGACTACGGAGCCAGGGCTCAGGCCCGAGGGGGCCGTCCGCGGACCCCAGCCCCTCCGCGCGATCGCCCTCCCGAGCTGCCCCAGGACCCGCCCCCGTCCCCCGCGCAGACCACCCACCCCTCCCCCAGCCCCGCGCGAGTCTCGGTTGGCGCGCGCCCCCTGCAGGCACTCCGGGAAACTGCGCAGACCCGGCAAGGAGGCATTTTCCTTAATATAAAGCTTTTTTAGCATTACAGCCGATTCTGAAAATACCCGCCCCCCCAAAAAAGCCACCCCCTCCAACTACAGATACAGCTGTCATTTTGTGTTTTTCTTTCAAGCCATCCTTCCACGGTATTTGTGCTTCCACATATGACAGCAATGACAGGAAAGGTCCCACAGGCAGCAGTCGGGCAGGTTGTAGACACCGGACAGTGGTTGTGAAGTGCAGGCTCTGTGCGCCGCTTCTCACACCCCTGCCCGGCAGCGGGAAGGTCCTGGGGTCCTAGGTGACCCTCCCTGCCTGGTGGCTGCTGAGGGGCAGGAAGCCCTGAAACTCTGTGGTCCCTGTCCATCCTGGCCCACCATGGTCACTAACCTGCAGGGCTTTGAGGGTGATAAGGAAGACCTCCGATGCACATACACAAACAAGCACACACACACATGCATACACACATATACACAGCAAACATGCACACACTCACACATACTCTAGAGAGCAGACCCCTCCTCCAGAATCCCTGGGCCCAGTGGTGGCAAGGGGAGGAGAATGATGGACAGGGATGCAGCCCTCTGAGCCTGGGGGCACAATCCCCTCCAGGAGGAGAGGCTTCCACAAAGCCAGGAAGAGAAGGTGTCTTCCGACAGCAATGCTTGCAGCCTGGCACAGCTCCTGCTGTTGGGAGCACAGAGGGTCCTCCAAGACACAGAGACCAAAGGTCAGCGATCGCCTTAACTTCCACCTTCTCACCCTGGTAAATGTCTGTATTTGTACACAGCACATGCATCCCTTGTCTTATACCTTGGCCTGGAGAGGCGTGCCTCTGTCACCTCCCTGGGTGAGGGTGCCCCATAAAGCAGGAGGGAGAGGAAGGGGGCGGGACGGCTGCAGACGGCAGCGCGTGGAGCGGTGCTCAGGCTGTGAGCATCCTCTGGATGACCTGAGCTCCGCTGGCCACTACTCTCTGAGCCGCCTTCAGGTCCTCAGCCCTGCAGTGGGGCTTACGTCTGAAAATCCATCTCAGTGGGGTGTTCCGAAGATTGGAGGAGATAATGCCTGGCACAGAATAAATGCTAAATAAAGTTTAAAGACTCCTATTGCTCAGAAAACTCATGGGCCTCTGTCCAGAAATGAGGCCTCATATCCTGTATTTATTTTAATTTACATACAGTGAAATCTCTCTCTTGTTGATGTGCAGTTCTGTGAGTCCCCACAAGCGTGTGGAGTCACGTAACCACGGCCACGAGATAGGGAACAGTTCCATCCACCTCCCAGACCTCCCTCGTCACCCTGTCCCCAACCCCTAACCTGGCGTGTTCTCCCTCCTGCAGCTCTGCGTTTCCCAGAAGGTCACGATCATACAGTCGGCAGCCTGGAGCCTGACTTCTTTCGCGCGCCATAGCTTTTCTGAGATTCATTCAAGCTGCTGAGTGTGCCCACAACTGTTCCTTTCTTGCTGAATACATTCCTTCACGTGGGTGTGGCCCAGCTTGCTACCCCCTCATCAGTCTAAGGGCGTTGGGTTGTTCCTAGGTTTTAGCAATTACGAATAAAGCTGCTCTAAACTTTCACGTATAAGTTTTTGTGCGTACGTAAGCTTTCCCTTCCACTGGGTAAATGCCCAAGACTAGGATTGGTGGGTTACATGGTAAGTGCATGTTTTAAGTTTATAAGAAATGTTTCCTAAGTGGCTGCATGCCTTTTACGTTCGTACCAGCAATGGGTAGGAGGTCCTCCCGTGCCCTCACTTGGTCTCCTCGGCATTTTTTTAATGTGACCACTCTAAGAGAGATGGAATGATATCTCCTTGTGGTTTTAATTTGCACGTTCCTAGTGACTAATGACGTTGAGATGATTTTCTTGTGCTGATTTGCCATTTGTATCTCTTCTTGGTAAAGTCTCTGTTCAAATCTTTCCCCATTTTTTTCCAACCTTCACTTTTATGTGCAACTATGTCCATTTTCCACATATGTTTTCCTGCTTTCCTTTGGATAACTGGATGGATAATAGGCCCATCTAAGAGACTAAGCATATGTAAAATGCAAACACATGTTCATGTTTGATTATATGCCAGGAGATCTTGTAATTCTGCTTCCTTACCAAGGGGGCAAGCAGACGCCCCAGAGCCGCACTCACACAGCGAGTCGGCACTCCTCAGATATTTCACGCTGGTTATCTCTGCCTCTCCATTCAACTGGGCCTGGTGGAGGAGGGAACCGAGTACTCCCAATCTGACCCCCATGTTCCAACTCTTAGGAAGCAGGGTTGGGGTCTCGTCATACCTGACACCTTGTAACAGGAAAGCTGACAACGATGACACTGACGTTGATGGGGATGGTGACGATGATGGTGACCACTATGTTCCAGGCTTTGCACTGGTTTTTCTTGTGCAAAACCTCATTCCATCTTCATTGCAACCATTTGAAGAAATGGAGTCTGAGGCCCGTGATCACACTGTGGGGGCTGAGCAGCCCGACCGCACCCACGTGCAGAGCAGTGGAGATTCATCAACGCACACCTCTGAGACGCTGCAGCGCTCTGCCACCCAGAGCCACCATTCCTCTTTAAGCCATTCCTGTTTAAACTTAAAACACTTTCAAAGTACTTCCTTGCTTTGCTTTCTCTTTGTCCTTAAATGCTATGGGGGGACTTCCCTGGTGACACAGTGGTTAAGAATTTGCCTGCCAATGCAGGGGACACGGGTTCAAGCCCTAGTCCGGGAAGATCGCACATGCCGCCGTGGAGCAACTAAGCCCGTGGGCCACAACTACTGAGCTGTGTACCACAACTACTGAAGCCTGCATGCCTAGAGCCCATGCTTTGCAACAAGAGAGGCCACCGCAATGAGCAGCCTGCGCTCCGCAGTGAAGAGTAGCCCCCGCTCGCTGAAACTAGAGAAAACCCATGCACAGCAATGAAGACCCAACGCAGGGAAAAAAAAAAAAAGCAATGAGATCAGCAACTATACCTTCACTGCACTTATTTGGTTGGCCCCTCTCCACCATCCAGAGAGTTGATTTTCTTGGTATTTCCATCTTATAGACAAGGAAAGTCTTCCCCTCCGTCACCTTGCTCCTCTGCTTCCCAGGACTGCCAGGTCCCAGGCCCTGTGTGTGCAGCACGCCTGCTGGGATAGACACGGCTTCTTGGCTGTCACCTGCCCGCCAAGGCCAAGCAGACGTGGAGCAGGCAGGGCCCATGGGGTCATAGCACAGCAGCCGGACTTTTGTCTTTCTTTTTCCTTCATGTCAGCTCAAGGGGAGCAGGCACTTGAAACTTCAGGCGGACCCAGTGACTACTCTGGTCACGTTTATACATAAAATGTCACTCTTGCTCGAGGAAAGGTCCAACTGGTGTTGAGGACATGCAGGCCCTCGTAAGAATTAAAGTTTCCAACCTAACTCAGAGCTGTTCACCTTCCCCCAGGATTCATTGCTGGGCCCTCAGGAGGGGCCTTGGGAGGGAACAGGGAAGAGAGTGAAAAGGCGCACGTAGCTGGGCTCTGAGCTCCCCGTGGCCTTCTGACGGGTCTTCACAGCCTGGATGCCGCACTGCCCTGCACCTCCCTGGACCTGGGCGAAAGTTCTCTCTTTCGAAAATCACTGCTGCCCTCCTGGGCCCCGATAAATCCGGGCCACCTCCGGCTTCTCCTTGCTCAGACCTGTCCCTCTGGCCGCTGAGGTACGTGCGAGGTTGAAGGCTCTCTCCCGGCTACAGGTCTCCTCCTGCAGCAAAACCCACAGCCCAGGCCCGAGCCCACCCACCTCCTGGTCAAGCCCGAGCCTCTGCTAAATTCTCACCAGTCTCCTCTTCACTGTCATCAAGTTCTGCCGCCCCCAGTTTCCCAATGACAAAAGGATGGCCAAAAACACTTCGAACTCAGGCTTCCCTGGTGGCGCAGTTGTTGAGAGTCCGCCTGCCGATGGGGGGACACGGGTTCGTGCCCCGGTCCGGGAAGATCCCACATGCCGTGGAGCAGCTGGGCCCGTGAGCCATGGCCGCTGAGCCTGCGCGTCCGGAGCCTGTGCTCCACAATAGGAGAGGCCACAACAGTGAGAGGCCCGCGTACCGCAAAAAAAACCCACATCAGACTCCTCACCTGGCTTGAAGCAGTGGTGCCCACCTGTGTGCCCCCAGGAAGTCCTACCTGCTGGGGTTGGATTTCTTAATCTTCCCCTCCTGTCTCTCAGCTTCCCTTCCCCCACCCAGGTGTGTCCCCCGCCCCCCCCCGCCCCCCTCCCCCCAGTTCACTTCGCTGCACAGGCCGCCCAAGGGCTCCCATGTCACAAAGGAGGAGGCCGGCCCTGCAGTTACAGGTTCGTCCTCTGGAGGCGCTTCGTATTTCCCAGCTGGAGAGTGTTGGTCAGAGAAAGCACATCTGCGCTTGGTTAGCAAGTTCAGGCCTTGGAGGCCGCTGCCTCGGGTGGCGTGGCAGGGCCACAGCGGCTCCTGGGCTCTCAGGCTCGGTTCCCTGGCTCTCTCCACGCAGGGATGCTTGGATCGCTGTCTATTTCTCCCAGGGCTCTCACGTTTGTTTTTAGTCTTGTAGATTCTTTCTGCTTTTACTTTTTTGTTGTTGTTGTTGTTTGTTTGTTTGTTTGTTTTTGTGGTACGCGAGCCTCTCACTGCCGTGGCCTCTCCCGTCGCGGAGCACAGGCTCTGGACGCGCAGGCTCAGCGGCCATGGCTCACGGGCCCAGCCTCTCCGCGGCACGTGGGACCTTCCCGGACCGGGGCACGAACCCGCGTCCCCTGCATCGGCAGGCGGACTCCCAACCACTGCGCCACCAGGGAAGCCCCTGCCTCACTTTTTGTACAGTGGGTCTCAACTTTAATCCACAGATACCATCAATCGGCCTATCAAGGATTAAAGACTCTACTAATATTTTTTAAGATAACTATAGCTATGATTGAGTGCCAGTTCCCTAAAGAATTGCTGTTCTAAACTGTTTACATGGGTTCCCTCATTTAATTCTCAGGACGACAGAGAAAACTGGTCTGGTCAAGTAGCTTGTGAAAGTCACAGAGTGAACAGGCAGAAGAGCCAAAATTTGAAGCCAGACAACTCGGCTGCAGCATCCACGCTCCTTGTATTAAGACAATCTCTTTTCCATTCCACACGCTCTCCATTTGTAGGTTAACAGCTAACAGACACCGCGCTGGTCTTTGCGGTTTTGCCTGCTGTAGTAAGCGATGCTGCCACCAGGGGGAGATGCTGCCCACGATATACTCAGCCACCACCAGATTCAGCACAAATCCTGGGAGACTGCGGGTTATCCCTTCAGCTAGAATCTTCCTGTCCAAATGGAAGGCAAAGTGCAGAAGGAGGGAACCAGTTCACGGAGATGGCTCACTGGGGGAGAGTGTGCAGGGATGGCTTCTCAGGGCCACGGGGAGGACACAGGCTCTGGAATTGCCTGCTGGGTTCTCGCAGCCTGTGGTCAAGTCACTACACTTTTCCCACCCTGAGCTTCATTCTCTGTAAAAGGGCAGACCCCACTGCCCGCAGCTATCTGCAGCTGTTCATTTGCAGCAGCTAAGATCACCTGACTTGTCCCCACCCCATTTGGGAGCTGTTGCTGCATCTTGCAAAAGGTAACCACAGCCAGCTTCCATAGCTTCCGGCCGAGGCTGTTGGCAGACTCAACCCATGCCTCTCGCGGGGTTCTGTTTGGGGCTCACATCCTGGCCCAGTCAGCAGGAATCACGCTCCCATCCAGCCCCACTCTGGTTTGTGCTGGGTGGATTCCTGGGCTCTTCAGCAGAGGGGAGCTTGGCCCCATAAACCAAGCTGACTGGCAAGTGCTTGCCCTTCACTTGGCAAACAGTAAGCACTCAACCAATGTCTGCTTTATTGTCCTAACCAACTCTCCAGGTTCTAGGCAACTTGACATGGTCTGTGAAACCCTGAAGCCTCCCCAGAGAGGACCCACGCCCTTTCCCAGGATCCCCGCCCCCTCCACTTTATGGCTCAAATTCTGGTCTATTTGGTGAATGCTCCACGGGTTCTCCAAAAAATGTGTGTCTTGCTGTTGAGTGGGGCTCAGGATTTATCAGTTAGATCCTGTGACTGTTTGTATTGTGCAGGCTTTCCATATCCTTCCAGATTTTCTGTCTATAGTAGTTCTATCAGATGCTGAGAAGGGCGTGTAGAGTCCACACCTATACTATGGATTTGTCTGTTTCCTTTCAGCTCAACCAGCTTTGGCTTCATGTACTGAGCCTCTGCTGTTTGATGAGTGTCCATTTAAGGGTCCTCATGTCTTTCTGGTGGACTGATCCTTTTATGACTGTATAATGTACCTCCTTGTCTCTAGTAATATTCTTTGCTTTAAAGTACACGTTATCAGATGTTGGTACAGTGGTTTCTGTATTTTTTTAAATGAATGTTGGCATGATACGTATTTTTCCATCCTTGTAATTTCAACTTACCAATGTCACTGAATTTGAAATGTCTTGTAAAGAGCATGTAATTGGGCCAGGCTTTTTGTTTTTGTATTTTCATTCTGCAATCTCTGTTTTTTGATTGGTGTAGTTCAAACATTTACATTGAAGGTAATTACTGATAAGCTAGGGCTACATTCTGCTATATTATTGTTTTGTTTGTTTTTGCCTTGTTTTTGTTTCTCTGTTTCTGTTTCCTTGCCTTTCTTTGGTTATTGTTTAAAAGTTCATTTTGATGTATTTAGTGCTATTAAGTATAACTTTTTGTACAATTTCTGTGGTGGTTGTTAAATCACTTATTTAATCACTAATTTAATGTAACCTATTGCTACATATATATATGTGTGTGTGTGTGTCATTTTCTGCTGGTATCAGCATTTCACCACTTGGACTGATATGTGGAAATGTCACCTCCATTGAGGTCCCTTCACCTTCCTCACTTTGCAATATCACTGTCTTGCGTATCGGATGGTGGTGTAATTTTTGTTTCAATCATCAAATCATATCTGATTTATATATAATACCTGTGAAGAAAAGCAGAGTCTATTGTTCTTTCCATTGTTCCTTTTTCTTCCCTGATGCTCCAAGTTTCTTTCTTTCAACATTTCTTTTCTGTTCTAAGAACTTCCTTTAGCCAAATTGTTAAGAAGAGGCCTGCTAAAAACTAATCCTTTTAGTTCCTTCACCTGAGAATGTCATTATTTTCCCTTTATTCCTGAAGGTCGTTTCACTGAACACAGAATTCAAGGTTGATATTTCTTTTCTTTCAGCCTTGAAAACTGTGTCACTTCCTTCTGGCCGTCATGGTTTAATATGAGAAATCCACTGTCGTCCTTCAGTATACATAACCCACCACTCCTTTCTGGCTACTTTCAAGACTTTTTCTTTGTCTTTAGCTGTCATAAGGTTCACGATGATTAAGTTTTGCGTGGATTTTTGTTGTTGCTGTTTCTCCTGTTTGGGGCTCACTCGGCTTCTTGAATCTACAGGTTCATGTCTTTTGCTGAATTTGGAGAGTTTGGGTCATTTCTTCAAATACTACCACTCTCCTTCCCTTCACCTTCTAGGACTCAGTGATACAAAGGACGATTGTCCCACAGGTCCCCTCATACTTTTAAAGTCTCTGCCATTCAGCTTGGAGACTTCGTTGCTCAGTCCTCAAGTTCTCGGATTCTATCCTCCTTCATCTCCACTCTGCTACTGAGCCTCCAGTGGGCTTTTAACTTGTTTTATACACGTTGGTTCTGTAATCTGTTTGGCTTTTTTCATCACTTCCAGTTCTCTGCTGTGTCTGTTTCTGTTTCTCCGTGCATTTGTGACTTGCTTGTTGAAGCACTGTTGCAGCGGTTGCTTTAATCCTCACCAGCTAATCCCAACACCAGATTCATCTGGATGCTGGCCTCAGTCAATTGTTGTTTCTCATTCAGCTGTAAATTTCTTGGTTCCTGGTGCAATAGGTAATTTTCTGTCGTATTCTGGATACTTGGGCTGTTATGTTAGGAGACCCTGGGTCCAGATTAAGTCTCATGTGTCAGCGGGCATGCACCAGGTCCCAGCCGCTATGGGCTGCGTTCCCATCAACCGTTCAGGCTTTTGGTCAGCCTGGCTCACCCGCTGCTCTGAGGCTCTCACTGGGCCCCTGGGACTGCCTGAGGGGAGGAGGGGGTCTCAGTGAGGGAGGGGTGGCAGGCCTGCGGCTCAGAGAGCCTTCCCTGGCCTGGCATTTGCTGTGGGGGACCCCCTGCCTGTGGGAGACACAGGGTGCTTCCTGGATGGGGCAGGACCCTTGCCAGTGTCCCCACCACTCCAGTGTCTCTGGGCTGGGGAAGGCAGTCTCAGGTCCATGGGGACAAGAGGCTTTGGGAGCCAGGTCAGCTGTGGCAGAATCCCTTTTACTGAACCACCACAGGTGACAGGCTTTGGGGGAGCCCATCCCACCCCTACTGTTGCTCCAGCCCAGGCTTGGGCTGTGGTCTGATTCCTAAGGAACTTTAAGGCCATTTGTTCTTGGACCTTTTTTCTTGTTACCAATTCAACAACCCTGCGGCTCAGTTGTGTCCAGATACAGCCCATTCCCACGTCGTAAAATGTCCCTTCCCAGTAACCCAGGTGCGCCTGGAAACTCCAATTCAGCCTTGACCCAGGCTCCATTGCCCTTGCTTTGTGAAATGTGACCCCTGGGCCATGGGGGCTATTTATCCGACGACCTATGAAACCACACACAAACCTCTAGGAGACAAAACACCACGATGACAAAGGGTCATAACTGATGTCCCCCAGTGGGCAGGAGAGGGGCCTGTCACTGATGGATTCAGGGCCTGAGTGGGTGGGGTGGAGGGGCCGTCACTGATAGGTCCAGGACCTGAGTGGGCAGGGTGGAAGGGTGTTCAGGTATAGGTCCAGGACCCAAGCAGGTGGGGCAAACGGGCCGTCACTGATACGTCCAGGACCCCGAGTGGGCGGGGCAGGGGGTGTGGTCACTGATAGGTGGCTAAGTGATGAATAGGGAGTGTGACGTTCCCCACATGGCAGGGGCCCGTCCAGCAAGGCTGGGAGTGCGGGGTCTCAGACAGTCCTCTGTGCAGCCTGGAGCCGTGGTGACAAATCCAGACTGTGTCCTTGAAAGTGCACCTGTAAGAGCAGTAGAACCAGAGCTCCTCCCACTTCACTCTCTGCTGTGACATTGATCAAGGGTCCAGGGCCCAGTGGGAACCTTCTGTTGGACAAGACTCAACCCATCTCCGCCCGCTCTGCCTTCCACTATTGGCATCAACCCCGGGGCCACTGCAGCTCCCCCTTCACAGCAGAGTCTCCTGGGCACCTCAGTAGAGCAGAAAGAGAAGCCCGCACAGGCTCACCCTGCCACGAGGAAACGGAGTTTGGGTGAGGGAGCCAGCTCCTATCTGTCCATGACCAAAATGGGCCCAGGTTCTGTTTCTTTCCTGAGCTGGAACAGAAGCAGCCATGGGGGTTAAGCCACGTGGATGGTCAAGCCTCAGCCCTGAGCCACATCTGTGCCAGAGCCTGCAGTAGGAGAGGAAGGCAAGGCCAGGTGTGACCCAGTGTGTGTGAAGCTCTGGGGCCTGGCTAGGATGCAGACTTGGGCCAAGGCTTGTCCAGTGGCCACCTGGCATCGTGCTATGATAGGTGCTCCAGGCCTTAGGACGCAGAGGAAACGAGCACAGCAGAGTCCTGCGTCCATCACCAAACAAGGGAGGGAGGTCAACCTCGGGAGGGGGCCCAGACCTGAGAGGGCAGAAAGCCAGCACAGTGGGGCTTCACCTGGTTGGGGGACGAACCCTGCTAGCCCAGGAGAGCGGCAGGGCGGTGCTGGGACTGTCACCAGTATCTGTTGGAAAAACAGGTGAACCCACCATACATCTTATATTCAGGTTCAGCACCCAACTCGGTAGACACCTGGGAAGTCCCATCAGAGGCTGATCTACACTGGAAGCTTTCTCCTACAGCTACTGGAACAGGGGCTTTATATCAACATCAAAAATGCAGCAGCTCCTATGATCAATACCACACATTATTATTAACTTCTTAGAATCTCTGAATACAATTTTCAGAAGTCTCTGGGCAGAAATCGAACTATAATCCACTGATCCATAAACAATCCCCTTCAAACTCCCAAATACACAGGCACACGCAGACCCGCACACACATGTCCACACCCGCACATGCCTTCTGGGGTCTTCCCGTTCAATACGATAAGCAAATGCCTGCCTCCCTGAGGCTTACCAAGTTTATACTTTTATTATACTCTGAATAGAGATGGTATTTAAAGAGCAAAGAAGATGACTATACAAAGGATTTATAGAACATTCATTTACATACGGGATATATTCTTTACAATATAAGGAAAGTAAAGATATCCACTACTAGGTAAGGCAGATAAGGAGACATGATGAGGTCTTTGATGCCGAGGATACACACGGAGACCCTTAAATGCGGTGTGACTTAACACAGTTATAGGTTAACACTGGAGGAATACAGCATAGGTTAATGAGCAGGTAAACAGGCCCTGGCTATGACACCTGTGGGGTGCAGTCCTCGTGCATGCCCCAGGACAGTACCCCTGTGCCCACGGGCACCCCAGAAGCCAGATGCCTGGGGATGTTCCTTACCCCGCCTGCCCCAGAGTCAGTGTTGGCGGTGGGGCTGCCTGAGGTCTGAGCACGAAGTTCATGGACTCGTTCCATTTCATGCATATGTAACACACTGTCGTACCAGCTCCTCAGAAGACAGGGAATTGGCTTCCTTTCATTCCACCTCAGAGGGAGAGCCATTTGCTGGGAGGACACCTGCTGATGCCTTTGACTACTGACAGTAAAAGTCTCAGCTGCCAGTCAGTTTCAAAAGCAAATGTCATGGCTTGTATGCTCTGGACGAGGACGGCCTCTGTGATTGGGGCGGTTGACGTTTCTCAGTCCTGCACCCCTCTCTTGCTCTGATTTCAACATGAGCCCTCTCTTCCTTCGTCAGAAGGATAAGGGACCTAGCCTGCGGTCCCTGGGTCAAATCTGGGGACAAGCATCTCAGGAGGAGGCCCCCCTGGGGGACAGCACAAACCTCCGCTCCCCTTGGCTGAGTTCTAGCTGTGAATGAAAAACGGAAATGCTAGACACCCCCAACCCCGGGTACCAAGGCATCAGGCCTCTGGAAGATGCCGGCACGTTCTCCTTAGCCAGGCCGCCCTGCGTCAGGGTAGAGGGTCCGCGAGGACCAAGGCAAACATTTGGCACAGAAATGAGGCACTTGTGTTGGTGCATCAATAGGAGCTAAACAGTGGACTCACCCACCTGCTTTCACGCACACACTCACACTCATACACGCGTACAATGCCCACTGCGATTCGGCCAATCCCACCTATGCTGTCGCCGAGTCTGTCTCTGCCCCACTTGAAAACAGAATCCACAACGCACATTTCCAAACGCCAGCGTGGTGACCGCCACAGTGATTCCTGGTGTTTGAAGGGCTGGTGCTTGATTTGCGAAGTGGAGGAGACGGGCAGTTCACGGGGGATGGAGAGCCATGGTGCAAGTTTCTTGGGTGACGGGGAAGGAGACTGGGGCCTCTTGCTATGGGATCTTGCAGGACCATTGGCTTCTTCTCCCAAACCTCTGACCACTGCCGGATTCAGGTGGACAGACCACGGCTCTGCAATATGCACATCAGCGTAAAAAGCACAGCCGATTAGGTGGCTAAGATGATGCAGAAGAGCTGAAAACAGCGTGGAAGGACTGAGATTCGTCCTCATCTTCACCCTGCTCAGGTGCCAGAACACAGGGATCCCAACGGGAGCCAACAGGCGGGGTGGAGACAGACAAGTGTTCCCTCAGGTCAGTGGTTCTCGGGATGATCTCTCCCAGGTCCCCGGATGGCCGAGAACCGTGACGTGGAGGACGGCTGAGTCTCCAAGTAAGCGTGTCCCACCCCTCAGGACCTTTCCCCCGCAGCGAGGATGTACCCACAGCCTGGAAAAGACACACGGATGGTCAAGCGTTCGGGAAGGCTGCTTGAGACAAAGCCAGCTTTCGGCAGCCGCCCGCAGGCAACGACGGCCCACGGAGCGGTCAACAGAGTCCGCACCACCCGTCTTGGTGCATCCGACACGGGGACAGATGCTCCTCCCAGAGCCCCAGCGCGGCAGGCGGCAGCATTTGGACACCAGTACAGCACAGCAATGGCAAACCGTTCTCATAAATAACTTGGCATTACGTAAAACATAAATTACATGGAAATGGGGTTTTACTCCTATCTTCTCACTTTCCCCTCTCACGGCCCAGGGTGCCATTCAGCCGAGGCACGTGCGCAGAGGCAGGGAGCCGTCCCCACGCTCAGGCTCCGGCCTCACAGTGACCACACGACCTCCCTCGTCCTAACCGCCCATCACGTCGTCCCCTTGTCCATGATGCCCCAGTGCCCCGGGAGAGCCTGACCTGCATAAACCTTCATCCAACGCGCATCCCCTTCTCAGGTTAATCAGCACCTCTGTCGTGGGAGGACAGAGGCTCTGAGGTGCCCGCTGGACAGGAGCCCTCTGACATGGCAGCGGCAAGGCACAGCCGGTCACTCAGGGCCACTGAGGAGCGGGCGGGCTCCCCTCCCTCCCACAAATACCAGAGTTCGAGGAACATGGGTCCCCACGTCTCCTTGCATGGTCCTTTCCTTCATGGGGACTGGGCGGGCACACCCAATGCCCAACTTCCTCCACCTGGAAAGCACTGGGCTACAGAAATGCGTCCATGAGCAGTGGCTCTCAGCTAAGGCCAGCTGGTGGCAGGGTTGTTTGTTTGTAAGGTTGGAGGAACCCCTTTCCCTCCTGGGCCTGGAACGTCAGGGTCACACAGGCCCTTCTGGAGTCTCCAGGCTGTGGGGGCTTAAATCTTCTTAGGGGAGCCGATCATGACCTTGGACACGAAGTTGACGATGGCACTGGCTGGCTGCTCGGGGTCATGCTCTGCAAACAGGTGGCACACATTGTCTGTGGCGCTGCCCTGCTTCCGGGCCACAAATCCAAAGACTCTGCAAAAGGAAAGCCAGGTCAGCATGCCAGCCGAGTCCTGTCCACCCCACAGGATACAAACTTCCGCTTCCTGTCGCACCGCCGCCACCTCTAACCTCTGCTTCTCCAAAATCTCAGGGGCCGAGTCCCCTGCCGGACCCCTCCAGATGCAGGTCTGCGTCCTCTCTGCCTCGCAGACCCTGCGGGGAGGATGCTGTGCCCAGACCTCACAAGGGAGGAACCTGACGGGCAGGACCGAGGAGTGCCAGTCACAGGTCTGGGACCTGAACCAAAGCTGCTGCTCCAACCTGGCCCGAACCCTCCTGTTCTGCCAGCTCCTGAGCACCACTCCCGAGTCTCTGATAGGGAGGACCCTGGCTCTACCTCAGGAGCCGCCTACTCCCTGCTCACACCATCAGAGCAGACGGGCACACAAAACTCCAGGTTCCTGGGGTGCTGGGGGCTCTCCCTGGATGCCCACGATCCCACCCACTGGGGCCAGAGGATGGGAGGTTAAAAACACGCCAGGGGCTCCCTTCTCCGGCCTCATACCCCTGAGTTACAAACTACGTGCAGGTGAGGAAACTGTTTAAAAGCACAGAACAGGGCTTCCCTGGTGGCGCAGTGGTTGAGAGTCCACCTGCCGATGCAGGGGACGCGGGTTCGTGCCCCGGTCTGGGAAGATCCCACATGCCGCGGAGCGGCTGGGCCCGTGAGCCGTGGCCGCTGAGCCTGCGCGTCCGGAGCCTGTGCTCCGCAACGGGAGAGGCCGCAACAGTGAGAGGCCCGCGTACCGCAAAAAAAAAAAAAGCACAGAACAATCTAATATTTTTCTTAGAAAATTGAAGACTTCATCTGAATAAGCTTTCAGGAGCCGCAAACTTAACACAATAACTACCATTATCCAAATCCAAATCCCTGGACTTGGATAATTGTAGTTTTCCCTTATCTGAGGTCTTTCTTCTCCTTCTCAGAACAATGAAGAATTTTTCTGTATGAGCTGAGTGGCTTCCACACCACGGGAGGGACTGGCTGACGGCACTCATGTGACCCCTCCTGGGGCCACACACTCCACATGGCTGGGATCGCCGTGGGCCCTGTGAGCCAGAGCGGCCTGGGGGCACCGCCCCCCCCCGGGGGGGCTCCTACCACTTTATCATATGCCAAGACAAACGGCCAACGTGAAATTGGAATCCTGGGATTGGACCCCTGCAGTTAGACATTTGTGGTAATCAAATTTAGGTGACGCCCACCTGTGGGAAAGCAGACAGCTCTGGAGGGTTCCGAGGCTGCGTGGCCACCGCAGAGCCTGGGCCAGGGCAGAGCCGTGCTCCCTCTGCGCTGGGAAACAGTGATGCCCGCTGCACTCACGCAGCGCCCCCTTCCAACACCCCGGCCTCAGCGCTGCTGCAGACTCTACCCCTCCTCAGTGGCCAGAAACGCTGTGCAATCTCTTCACGCTATTTATACCATATTTTATGGGTCACAGGTAAGTACTGCTCATTCAGAGAAGAGCAAGCAGAAAAGTTAACCCTTCGCAGGCCCCTTCTGCATAAAGAGAACACTTTCATTTCTGTTTAATGCCAAACGCACTAACACAACATTGTAAATCTATACTCCAATAAAAATTTTTTTAAAAGGCCAAACCCAAACCCATTGGCATTATTTAGTCATTTTCCTCTTTGGAAATCTGGGGCAGAATTCAGCTTTGGAGGCAAGCGTCTACTAAGAAAGAATGAAGACCGGCTGGCAACATACCTTGAGCAAGGGCCGTCTGTGATCCACCTTGCAAATTACAGAATAAGAGAAGAGTCACGTTAATTTCTTCATTAACTTAAAAAGCAAAGGAAGCACATGCATTGCTTAGTACAGATACAGACGTCTTACTTCCTGTCTTGTGGATCCAACGCACAGAAGATCACGCCGCTCACGGGGTAGTGCCTCCGAAAGAAGAGCCTGCCGGGACACAGGAGAGGGAGAGCCCATTACTGGGGTTTTGCAGTGACAATGCTGCCCTGGGCAGACCCCCAGGAGGAGGTTCTCGGGGTGGGGGGGGGGAAGAAGCCTATTTTATGCTTTTACTGGTGGTCTGGAGAGAAGAGCAGAGTGTACGTTTGTTAGAAATCAGCAGACCTACGAGGCTGGGCAGAGTGGTTCCGGGAAAAGTGGGCACTAGGAAAGGAGTGCGTCTCGGGGTGAAGGGAAGCACCTTGCCGAGTGAAATGGAGAACTGCCAGCCGAGTGGAGGGCAGGACCAAGCTGAGTGAGGCCCTACCTTCCTGCCCTCATCCCAGGAAAACACCAACTGTGTACAGCCCTCGCAGCTGCCTGTGAAGAGGGCGTCTGGTACAGACCACCACTCTCCCAGGACAGGAGCCAAGTCAGCCCCAAGGAGGCATCTGACGGCATGTTGTAGACTGTCAAGGGCTGTGCACGTGAAACCCACTGGGAGGAGCTACTACCGCCGGGCCAGCACAGCCGCTGGGGGACCCACCAGAGGACTCCTCTGTCCTCGGTCCCGGCTCCTGTCACTCGTCCTTTGTTTCACTGTCAGCCCTCCCTGCTCCTCTGAGCATGGCCTGCCCTGTGTGCCCCACTCCAGCTGGGCAAGCGCTCTCTCCTCTTGGGGGAGGTGGTATCCCCAGAGGCTAGTGGCTTTGATCTGGGCAAGGAGAGAGCTCATCAGGAGAAGGAAAGAAAGAGGCCAGCGTACGGGAAAGGCACAGGCAGAGCCGGGCATCTTTCAGCGGGAACACGGAGGACACAGCCTCTTTTGTCCAGCGTCAGCCAGGCTGAATGCGCGTTCCGTCTCCTGCGACAGGGAAGATCCTGGGTGCCACGGACGCGGCCCACCCCCATGGTTTTATAAGGACACGGGGAAACTAGAGATACAGAAAAAGCACACAGGTAGCAGGAGAAAATAGAGAGGCTGTGAAGGAAGGAGCCGTGCTTTCCTGCCCGACCCCGTGTCCACGCTTTAGCCGAGCCGTACCGGCACCTGCCCGTGGATATCTCATTCGAGTCACTGACATCCCAAGATGGTTACCTCAGTGCAGCTTGAGAAGCGAGGAAACCGAGTGCACGGCATGAGGAACGTGCCACGGTGGGCCGTCGGGTAAAGCGCGGGGAGCGAGGACCCCAATCCGAGTGGCAGGACCCACGCTGCACCTGACACTCCACGCCCACTTCATCCTGAGAGCAGTGGGTGGGAGCTCTGGGTCAGGGACCCTCCCAAGTCCAGGACTAGCTGTGGAGCAGGGGCCGTGGCAGGAAGAGCTCCAGGGCGCCGGGGTGAGCGCTGCCCCACCGGCTGGTGCGGGGACTGGCCGCCTGCCCCTTGAAGCTCCGGCCATCACTCTGCTTTGAGGGTCGCTGACCTGGCTTCCTCATTAATCACAGCAGGCTGTTTCCATAACAAATAAACAATAACTGCCTCTGAAATGCCTTGGATCCTGAGGTCAAAGGCTCTGCTCGTGGGAGGACACGCTTGCCGTTGTTCCGTCCACACACCTGACCCTGCTCTGTGCTCACCTGGAAACTGAAACAGCATCTACTGTCTAGATGTTCAAATGTTGTTAACTAAGATATAACAATAGACAATATCTACATGATAGTTAATAATTAACATTAATTATTCTTATATACTATATTATTATTACATAATAATTAACATTATCTAGATACTGAAATAATATCTATCGAGGTCACACTCTCACCTGAAATGGGATGACCAACGATACAGAAGCAAAGATGAGTGGATTCTATCATAGTCTCTGAGTGTTTTTACAGAAATGACAAAAGATTTTTGCATTTGCAAATTGCACACACACACACACGTGTGTGTGTGTGTGCGTGTGTAAGAGATACTCAAAGATCCATGTATCTTTTTAAAAATTTTACTGACTTCTAAAAAAAACAGCATTTGGGCCTAATGTCAATAGTTTATATGTGTCTCTGGGGACATACAGGACCAAGCACAGAGTGACTGGATCATTGATTCGTTCCAGGACCGCTGAGCTTTGCCGGGGTGACCACCGCATGTCCAGGGGCCTGGGCAGAGCTGGTGGAAGGTCTCACCCCAGGTGGGGTCAGAAGCCCCGCCCGCCCCGCAGCCCGGCCGCCAGGCACACTCACTTCCTCTGGTTGTCCGTCAGGGTGATGCCCTGGGCTGACACCTTGAAATGCACGACCGTGGACAAAGGAGGCGGCTCTTGGACCAGGGTGATGCTCAGGGCCTTCTGGATGGCTTGGTGGCCCGTGAGGGACTCCATCTCCACGGAGTTCAGATACCACACGTTGCAAGCTGGAAGACGCAGGGGGAAGCGGCGTTAACGCGTCTGCCAGACACGAGGGCCCCGGGGTTTATGAACAGCGTGCACATATGTGTGGCCAGGTATGTCTGAGGCAAACGCCCTCTACCCCTAATTCCAAAGGTGTGGAGTGAGCCAGAGATGCACACGCCCCGAGGCCAATGCAGAGAATAACACCCCGTCCCACCCACCCCCAACACACCCCACCCCACCACCATGCACTGGAGCCAAGGAAGCTCCTCCCACTGGCCCAGGATGTGTCTCCACCCCTGCGGCATTATTTACACCTGGTGTCCCAAGGGTGGGCTGGAGGCACCTTCCTCCGTCTCAGTGTGGGTCTGGGTGGGATAAGAACCCCACCACACCTGCAGTTAAGGAAACGTCCCCAGAGGGGAGCCTGCAGCCTGGAACCCCAAATATCCACCCCGCACGGAGTTCTGAAAGCAGCAGGCACCCAGAAAGAGCTGCTGTGAACGAATGACTTGCAGAGACTCAGAACACAGTCTGCGTGCAAAGAGCCGGGACGGCTTGTCCTGTCCACGTGCTGCCAAGGGGGCTGGGGTTTGTCCACCGCCATCTGCCCTTGGGGGAAGCAAACAGCTGAGTGCGAACGAGACTTTCTAAACAGACTGATGGCCCTTTGAGCCTGGATCCCTGCAGCTCAAGCAGAAGCTAACGTGGGACTTCGAGGCGTGTGACATCTGTGTGACTGTGGGACATTCAGACTCTCCCTCAAGTTCAGTCCTGCAGGAGCTGTGGCTTTGCCTGGCCACCCACCAAGGACGTGTCCCCCCCCCAGGAACAGAGCCTCTCTTGTTCCCCGCTCTGCCGGATGCAGCCTCTGCAAGTGAGTGGGCTGTCTTAACTCCATCTCTAAAGGTCTTTAGATTTTCACTAAACAGAAAAGAAAAAGCTTCCCCTTGACTGGAGCAATAAGGTGAGCGCTGTGCCCTCGCCTGCCCCATTTTTCTTGGGAGAGTCTCCCGGAGGCCCAGCCTCGGACAGGCTCCATCTCCACCCCGAATTCTGAGACTCAGCAGCAGTCACACCTGTTGGCAGGTGTGCTGCCACAGGCCCACGAAGGTGGGTTAAGAAGAACGGAAATAACGTACAATGTCCCTGGTGTCAAGATGCAGGGCCGCTTATGAGCTGCTAGCCCTCTGTTCTCTCCACGGCCAAGGCGACAATCCACAGCTACTTTTTAAGAAGCTGAGAAAGTTTGAGGATTTGGAAACTTCCACTTCAGTGAGGACACGATGATGAAGAAAGAAAGCAAGGCCTGGGGTTCATGTAACAAATTCATCAGAAAAACGAGGCCCCTCCCTTTACCCTGGATGGGGGCATCAGAAGCGGGCAGGCTGGAGCCCCGCTGACCTGAGCCGGGAGCAGCTACTATCGTTTGATTTGCCGGAAGAGGCCTGAGTGGAAAGGCTGGGTCTTGAGGGAAGGTGGGAGATACCAGAGAACCGCCCAAGCTTAGCAGCCCCAAAGCCGGGCGACGGTATGTCCTGGAGTGTCACTTCACGGCTCCCAACGCGCCCAGGAGAAAGATCGAAACATGCTGGAAACGCCAGACTTCCCCAAATGCATGTTAACTGAGAGTTGCATCCCAGACACCAACTTCCCTCTATAAAGCTTACTGAACAAGTCACTTTTACTCTCTGAAAAAGAGCTTCGTATTTCACTCCCATAATTATTAAAATGACATTGTGCCATTAAGCAAAATCTTCAAAGAAGTTCCCAAACACAACAGTTTTCATTTCTCCGAGCTCCACCTAACATGGCTCATTCATTAGGACACTTACTCTGTGTCAGGCCTCGACTGAACATCTGAGACAGACTATCTCATCACATCTGCATCAGGGTCCTATGAGGAAGATTCTGTTATCATCCCCAATTTACAGATGAGGAAACGGAAGTGTAGAGAAATATGCCAGAAGCCTGGCAACTCCCCAGGGGGCTTGCTGTGATACCCAACCTTCGTGCTGGCTCCTGCGGTGCTGAGGGACCTGGTACCACCAGGTACCAGGCGCCAGGTAGAGAACACGGGCTCAGAAGAAATTTCACGTAACATTCCTGAGGATGAGCTGTGATTTTTTTTTTCTTTTTTTTTTTTGAGCTGTGAATTTTACTTCGAGACATTCCTCAGCCATAATGATGCCCGTCAGCAGCCCCATGTGATTGTCCTGACAGAGTGGCATCTTTTAAGCCACTGTCCCTCCTGCACATCTTGAGAGGCAGGGAGAAATCAGAGAGCCCTCCCTGAACGGCTGAGTTGCTGTGGCCACTGCTGCCCTCTCCGCGTCCTCTTGTCCCAGCCGGCGGTGCTGCCCCATCTGAGGACGCCGGGCAATGAGACACTCCAGGGAACTGCAGGGCCGGAGGCTGACCTGCACTTCAGCTCCTGTCTGAACTTGAGGGGTCTACTTGTGTCATCTTGGGAAAGAGAGTGAGTTGGCAAAAGTCTTTAATATTGCAGTTGCCCAAAGCTTTGACGAAATCAGGCGCTCGTATGAAATGCTCACGTCAACCAGGACAGCCTTTCTGGAACATGATTCGGCATTATTTATCAGGAGGATCTGAAGACCTGCCTGCACTCGGTAACCTGGAGGTCCCGCTCCGAGAGACTTGAGACAGGAAATATTCCATAACCAGCTGAGACAGCTAACCTAGAGGTGAAGATATTTGAGCCCCACACTCATTTGGTGGGAAGTTAGTTGGAAACAAACTATGTCCAAAAGGAGGGGAATGGTTAAATTAGCCCCTCAATGGAATACCAACTAACCAGCAAATGGTAATCACGAACCCTGTATAGCAACATGGGAAAATGTTAGCGGTTTCTGGGAAAAGCAGAGTAAAACTCTCTGTGCCATGATGAGACCTATACAATAAAAGGCGTGTGTGCCTACGAACAGTTGGAGGTGTGCCTGGAAAATTTAAGACGGTTTGAGTTTAGGAGGGTGAATATTCTGCCTATGATTTCATTGGTATTACTATAATGATACTCATGCAGGTACAAAAGAGAAAAAAGAAAATTCTGATCTAGTCACAATGAAATCCCAGAAAATTGGCACGAGCTGAACCTGGAGCGGGCGCACGTCTGCCACGACCCAGACTCCTGCTTCCTTGTAGCAGCACAAATATCCTTTGGAGAAGGAACAGCCGGCATGGGGGGCATCTCCCCCCGACGCAGAGCGGCACTGTCCCTCCTCGGAGCAGAGAGGGGAGCCCTCCCTTCTCCCAAGCACGTCTGGGGCAGCTCTGCTGATCACACGCCAGCCCCTTCCCTCCCCAGCGGAGGACAGGTGGGCCTGCTGTGCTTGTCCCCCGGGGCCTGGCCCAATACGTCCAATTCCACCTGAGGGTGCATAGCTGTGGTGCGATGCTGAACGGGAAAGCGCCCGTCAAACCCGCGGCGGGAAGCAGAAGTGTTAAGGTCACAGGTTCTCACCCGGTCCTACCGCTGCCAGAAATTCAGGGTCTGAAGTCCACAGTCCAGAACTCAGAAAAAGGAAGTAATGCAGAAAGGTAGCCTCCCAAGCGCTGTCTGTGGTACTGAGAAGTTAGAAGCACGCTAACTGGGCAACCGTAAGGGGTGGAATCAGCCGGTGGACGGTTCCTCAGCCACTGAAAGTGAGACCTAGGCTGTGTTTGCCAAAAACATGGGTAAACCCCTTACGCTAAGGGGGAAAAGGAAAACAGTCAGTGGTTGTACCTGGGCGACAGGTCTGTGGGGAATTCATTTCTCCCTTTTCTGTGTCTTCCTTTTTTTTTTTTTTAAACTGGAAAAATTCCTATTACTTTTATAAAGAAAACATCCTTTACAGTACGGTACGTTAAAGACACAGCCCTAACGTTTATGGGATATCGTGTGGGGTCTGGTGCCAGGGCCTTCAGCTGCATTCCACTGCTTCAACAGAACCAATTAAGAGCTGACACCAAAAACATAAACAGCAATTCTTTTAGACACTGCAGCAACTCACGACGGCCTCGGCATCAGATTCAAACGGATTAAACTGAAGAGAACCGAACGCTGCAGACACCCCTGAGTGTCAGCGCCTCACCTCCACGCAGGGGACACGGGCCAGGGAATCTCGAGGAGCCCTTGCAGGGCCAGGGGTCTGGGATTCTAAGTGAATTCAGACAACAAATGAAACTTAGTTTAAGGGGAGAAAGAACCACTCGGTTTCCTTAAGGTGGTCAGAGACCGGACAGCCTGATCATCTTCCCAGCACGGTCACTCTGCACTTTTCGAACCAACAGCTAGGACCCAGCACTCTCTGCAGCACCCTCACTCTTCCAGCGACGCATCTGTGTCCCGACTCAACTCCTTGCCTTGTCAGCCGTGGAGGCAGCTGGATGGACATCTAAACCTTTTGATGTGTTCTAGAAACAAGAGATTTTAAAAGGACCTAAGCTCAGGGCAGTCATAATTTAACGCCCAGACATAAAGGCCCAATCGGACGATTAAATAAGACCTCCAGGTTCTGCGTGAAGTCCTGTCCCTGGGAGGCGCACCCTTTAAAAAAGCAAAGCATTCAGAGTTACTGATACGTGCCATAGATTATCTGAAAAGATGATAGAGTGTAACTAAAAATTATAAGCCACAGCCGAAGAAAAAGCTTTAATGTCTAAAAATAAAGGCTATTATAGTTCCATTAGGATCAACTAATTCATTGATTCATTTACTAATTCAGCATGTATTGGGAAAATGTTAGGTAACAAGGAAGCTTAAGGAGAAACATGAAATGCTGCTTGTAATGAGATGCTAGTGAACCAAAGTGCAGAACCCAGAGGCGTATGTGCCCCAGTGCTAACTGCCTGGGGTGGGTGAGCAGGGCTGTAACCCTGAGACACCAGGTGGTGCCCCGACGGAGGCCCAGGCTCTGCCAGCCTCACAGGGCACGTACTCTGGAAGGGTTTGCTGCCATCATTCTGGAGCACTTTTCCTGAATGAGGTTGATACATGAGTTGCAATTTAAAAATCATTAATGACATGTTTAAAAAATTTTAAATACATTTTTTAAAAGGTGCAGTTGAAACAAACATGTCCGTTGGAGCAGACCTGATTTCACAGCCCACCTCCAAGGTCAAGTGCATGGGTGAGCAGTTCACCAGCAAGGCCTGCAGCAAAGGCCAGCATGTTCCCCGCAACTTTGCTGGGACCCAGAGACATGGGGACAAAGCTGCTGCTTTAACGTAAGGTAGCAATGAGCCCTAGTGGGCTCCAGGGCCCTGAAACAACCTGCGGGCTGTGAGCTCATGGTATTTGGCGTGGGGACAAGGCCTCACAACGCTACTGTGGGACCAGCCCTTTCAATCGTGTCTACATAGGAAAAGGATGAGGCCACTGCACAGCAAAGGCCACTCCTCTTGGGACAATAAAAGTGTTTTCACACGAAAGCAGAGCGGCAGGAGCACAACTACAGCTTACGTGACCACGTTACAGTTCCCAAGGCATTTTCAACATCCTGTTCAACTGGTCCTGCAGCCCCTGCGTCGGGGAGCGATTATTATGATTATGTTGAGGTCTGCACGGCTAAGTGACCTGCCAGAGGCTGAGCCCCAAGCGGCAGGGCCTGGACTGGAACTCAGACTGGATACAGGCAGACGCTTCCTTTTGAGGCTTCAAGTTCTAGCACGCTTGCTATCTTGGACAAAGTCCTGTCACCTTTGTTCTGGCCACGGATAACTTATCCTTTAAGGATAGTCTATGAAGAGTTCAACACTAAAAAAAATTCCTTTTGAAAACAGAGGGATTTTACTTTAGCTGGGTAACAGAGTCAGTGATGTATAGTTTTATAGAGAAAAACTGCACAGACGAATAATGCAAATTGTACAGAGGAAGCAACAAGAAAATACCTGTATCTGCGTATTCGTTCATTACAGAGTCACAGCTATAAAGTACTCTACAGACGTGAGGCACAGATAGAAGTATTTCTAGTCAGTCCTCCTGCAGACTCAGAGAATCCCTCTGCAACATTTCTGAGAGTAAATGTCTACCTTGAATGAAAGACCTCCAGTGGGGGAACTCAAGGTTTGGAGCCAGTGGGCCCCATAATTCTCTCCAGCTGTGTCCCTCCCTCACAGCCACACACCCACAAGGGCCCTGTGGTCTCTGGCTCGTCCACAACCCTCTCAAGCTGGGGTCACTAGGACTGCATCTCATGCTGCAAAAATGACCTGGCCTGAAACTAATAAGCTATTACAGCAAGGTTGCAGGATACAAAGTGAATACACAAGTCAATCACTTCCCTATATAACAGCAGAGAACAAGTGGAATTTGTAGTTAAAAACACAATCCCATTTATATTAGCACCCCCAAAATGAAATACTTAGGTATGAATCTAATACAATATGTATAAGATCTATATGAGGAAAACTACAAAACTCCCACTAATAAAATCAAAGAAGTAAATAAACTCAATATTCCACATTTATGAATAGGAAGACTCAGTATATAATTCTGATGTCAGTTCTTCCCAACTTGATCTGTAGATTCAATGAAATCTCAATCCAAATTCCAGCAACTTACTTTGTGGATATCAACAAACTAACTCTAAAGTTTATATGGAGAGCAAAAGACCCAGGGCAGCCAACACAATATTGAAGGAGAAGAACCAAGTCAGAGGACTGATACTACTTGGCTTCAAGACTTACTATAAAGTGACAGTAATCAAGACAGTGTGGTATTGGTGAAATAATAGACAAATAGATGAATGGAACAGAATAGAAAGCCCAGAAATAGACCCGTATAAACAGTCAATGGATCTTTGACAAAGGGACAAAGGAGATACAGCATTGCAGAAATAGTCTTTTCCACAAATGGTGCTGGAACAACTGGACTTCACGTGTGAAAAAAACTAGACACAGACCTTAAACCCATCACAAAAATTAACTCAAACTAGAATGGCTATAAATGTGAAATGCAAAACTATAAAACTTAGGAAAAAATTTAGATGACCTTGGGTTTGGTGATAACTTTTTAGATACAATACAGAAGACATGATCCATGAATGGAAGTATTGATAAACTGGATTTCATTAAAATAAAAAATCTTTTGCTCTGAGAGACACTGTCAAGAGAATGAGAAGACAAGCCACATCCTGGGAGAAAGTATTTGCAAAAGACAAATCTCACAAAGAACTGTTATCCAACATATACAAAGATCTCTTAAAATTTAACAAGAAAACAAACAACCCTATTGAAAAATGGCCAAACAACCTTAACAGACACCTTGCCAAAGAAGAGATGCATATGGCAAACAAGCACATGAAAAGATGCTCCACGTCATAGGTCATCAGGAAAATGCAAATTAAAACAACAAGATACCACTAAACACCTATTCGGAATGGCCGAAATCCGGAACACTGACAGCACCAACCGCTGGTAGGATGTGGGGAAGCAGGAAGTCTCAGGCATCGCTGGTGGGAATGCAAAACGGTACGGCCACTTTGGAAGACAGTCTGATGGTTTCTTACAGAATAAACATACTCTTACCATGCGATCCAGCAACTGTGCTCCTTGGTATTTACCCAGAGGCACTGACAATTACGTCCACCCTGAAACCTGCATGTGGATGTTTACAGCGGTTTTATTCATAATTACGGAAAGGTATAAACACTCGAGATGTCCTTCAGTGGGTGAACGGATAAGCAAACTGTGGTACATCCAGACAATGGAATATAATTCAGCACTAAAAGGAAACAGCTCTCAGACCATAAAAAGACATGGAGGAATCTTCAAGGCATACTACTAAGTGAAAGGATCCAATCTGAAAAGGCTATGGATACTATATGATTCCAATCACATGACATTCGGGAAAAGCAAAACCACGGAGACAATAAAAGGATCAGTGGTTGCCAGGAGTTAGGGAGGAGGGATGAAGAGTCGGAGCACGGAGGAGTTTTAGGACCTTGAAACTATTCTGTGTGATACTATAATGGTGGATACACGTCATCAAACGTTTGTCCAGACCCATGGACACTGAAACTATTCTGTGTGAGGCTGTAACAGTGGATACATGTCATCAAACGTTTGTCCAGACCCATGGACACTGAAACTATTCTGTGTGATGCTATCACGGTGGATACATGTCATCAAACGTTTGTCCAGACCCATGGAATATACACCAAGAGTGAACAGTAATGTAAACTATGGACTCCGGGTGACTATGATGTGTCCATGTAGGTTCATCAACTGTAGCAAATGTCCCACTGATGGGGGATGTAATGAGGGAGACTGCACATGTGTAGGGGCAAGGGCTATATGGGAACTCTCTGCACCTTCCTCTCAGTTTTGCTGTGAGCCTAAAACTGCACTAAAAAATAAAGTCTAGTAATAAGAAACGTGCCCCGGGGAGCTCGCTGTCTGGGGGTCTGTGTCACCCTGGGTCAAACTGCGGACTCACTGATCTCTTTAACATTTCCAGCTGGAGGGGCAGGTCGCCCACATTCTCCCAACTGAAACACAGGCTGTGACATTTACTCCACTGAATTTGGTCATCTTTGGCCTGCAGAGTCCTGGCCCTGCTGCCAGGACACTCGAAGCCCCACCCAGACCAGCCCTGTGGCAGTTTCTACAGAAGGAAACCTCCTCTGACACAGCAAGGAGAGGAACCCAGACCGAGGTAAGAAAGGAAGCTGGGTCACTGAGCCCGTCTCTGCCCAGGAACCTGGAGGAGCAGAAAACGCAGCGGGGACTGACCTGCCCCCTGCTTCAGCAGCTCGGCCGCAGAGTTGGCTGCCGTTTGTGGAGAACTTTCGGCTCTTTCCTCCAACGGGTCTGCAGGAAGGAGCGAGAAAACACAGAAGTGAGTCCACCTCCCAGGCAAAGAATGACCATGACATTGTGGATGCTCAAGACCGAGGCCCGGACGGTGACGCACAGGCTCTGCAGAGCTGGGCCTTCCTCCTGCAGACAAGAGCCCAGCGCAGAGAACCATCACCACGTTCCAAGCAAAAGCTGGGATGGCACAGCCCAGCAAAATAGCTTTCTCACCTCCGAATTAATTTATGTGAACAATTACATTTTAAGAGGTAAGTCAGGGCTTCCCTGGTGGCGCAGTGGTTGAGAGTCCGCCTGCCGATGCAGGGGACACGGGTTCGAGTCCCGGTCTGGGAAGATCCCACATGCTGCGGAGCAACTAGGCCCGTGCGCCACAACTACTGAGCCTGTGCTCTAGAGCCCGTGCGCCACAACTACTGAGCCTGTGCGTCTGGAGCCTGTGCTCTGCAACAAGAGAGGCCGCAATAGTGAGAGGCCCGCGCACCGCGATGAAGAGTGGCCCCCGCTCGCCGCAACCAGAGAAAGCCCTTGCACAGAAACAAAGACCCAACACAGCCAAAAATAAATAAATAAATAAATAATAAAAATAAAGGAATTCCCTTTAAAAAAAAAAAGGTAAGTCATGTTTGCCTGTATTTTAAATTAATGATGTTTCTGGAATATAATACAATTATGTGAACTTGAGATTGTCTAGGAAAGTGGGGATATGCCTGATCACCTGCTGTGGGTGCTATTTTTAAAAGTCTTTTCACCGTGAATATTTTGAAACAAACACAAAGGTAAAGACAATAGCTCATCCAGCGCCTAACGTCAACAATATCAACATTTTGCTGATTTCGTAGAATGATAAAATTTAAATGTAAATGGCCTGGAAGGTCTCTGAGTCCAGGCATTTTATAACTTTGAGCTACAGAATCTTGGCTCCAAGGAAACTTTTCACAAAGCCATGACATAAAGACATGACCGGAGGCTGCAGGGGCAGCGGGCCACCTCTTCTTACCTGACCTGGGTGAGCTATTCAGGGTTTACCCACAGAGTACGTGATGGAAAGGAAGTTCTGGTCTGATTTTTCTCAAGGAATCTCTTCGGATCCCAACACCCTGCGGGTGACCCCACACAGAGCCAGAGCAGCCCTCAGACCCCGGCAGCGTACCTCTATCCGGAATGAGCAGTTTGCAGGGCAAAGCCAAGGGCGTGATGGAATGCTGACACACCAAAGCCGTCAGGCTCCCTGTGAAGAGATGAAGAGCAAACAGGCGTTAGCACTGCCCTAAATACTGTGCTGGTCAGCCAATTTATCTCCTGAAAGGAGGCTGCTGCAAAGGGTGACCCCTTATAGTTTTAGCACCCAACGTGCTCCATCATTGTGGGAATTTGTGCAAAACTTCAACGAAGCCATAAGTTCAGCAGACGGCAAAGGGGCAGATAAAGGGAACTACAGATGATCCTCAGCAAAGACACTTCATTACCAATTCATAACGAACAAGTCACACAGTCTGCTGAATCTGACGCAGCTCCCACCGGTACCACCGAATCATCTCTGTGAGGTGATGCTTTGGTTCGCTCAAGCTCTGCCTGTGAGCTCATGCCCGCAGGGGCGGGAAGGCTCTCGTCTTACAGGGCGCCTGTGTTTCTCTTGTGCCCGGAGGGTGGGGTCACACTCAGGCCCCAACCTCGTCCACCCTTCTCTGCCCGCCTGCCTGGACCGTACCGTGTGGAATCTGCATTTCTAGTCCCAGCACCGTGCATTTTATTTGCTTAGTTTTGAGAAAGCTTTTAAGAAAATTTAATATCCAGTTTATTTAGAGATGATAATTGAGGAATCTCTGAATGGGGATGAAAAGTAAATGCTCTGCGTGAAGCCCCAGCGGAACGATGGCAGTGAGCAGAGGCAATGCATGCTCGTGGGTTCAGAACACCAAGTCAGGCTCTCAGCCACTTACCAAAGTACGGTTCATTGGAGCACCCTTTCAACCGCACCCCTTTTGGGGTGCACTCGATCAAAAAATGCCGAACGAGTTCATTGGCCAAATCTCCAGCTGTGGTAGAGGTTTAAAAGAAAGAGAGTTTTAAAACATGAGAGCAGGGGAGGATGAGAGAGAAGGAAGGAGAGTCTGGCCCCCACAGTAGGTTGGCTGCCAAGAACCACTCTAGGAATGGTAGCTGGGCTGCAGGAAGGCTGGCTGAGCACTGCCGATGGGCAGCTAGAACCCCCTCCACTGACTGTGCTTACAGGTGGAGGAGTCCTTAGGAGACAGCCTCAAACACTGCAGAATTCCCAGCGACGGAAATGAGCAGCTAAGAACTGGGAACATGGACCTCCAGCTCCTTTGCCTCCTAAGAGGAGACTTAGAAAGACCCAGACACAGCATGATGCCCAAGAATGAATCACTGGAAAGAGCTGGAAGGGTGCCAGTCTTCTGGGTAAGGTTTAGCCAGGAGTCAGGTACACAAACCCCTCCTGACAGCAAGCCCTCTAATCATATTGCTGCTACACAGACCTGTGTTCATGCCAGCCCACGAGCCCAAAGAGAAAGTGCATCATGAAAAGCCACAGAACGGCAAACTGTCTGATGGTGGAAAAGTACAAACAACAAACAGAAGAAAAAGAAGTCACTGCACTATGCTAATGAGCCCCGCAGACATTCACATCCACTCGGCGCAGTGTTTCCGTCCTGCCTCATTCAGCACCCTCCCTGGGAACATGTTTCCATGGGAACGTGTTTCCATGGGAACGTGTCTCCATGGGAACGTGTCCCCATGGGAACATGTCTGCCTGCCATAACTTCTAACATTTCTGATGGCAGGACCTGCTAGAGGTGGGTTTGGGCTCCACACCTGGGCCACGGCAGGCTCCCCAGCGATGCTTATTGTAAACAACAGTGACAAATACCAACAACATCGGTGTCAGCATTTCACAGGGGCAGTATAGCTGGTAGGAAAGGAAATGATCAGATTCCATAAAAGGCAGTACTGAATAAAAATGGGGACAAGAACATTTTGCCATTCAGTTGTGGGAGGAAAATGATCCATGGCTTCCAAACTGAAGGCAGACACAGAGTGTGGTCTGGATGCCAGTGGTGAGAAGTGAGTCAGTGGGGAACCCAGCTGCATGGGGATTCGGAGACCAGCACCCCACACATCTGCCGCTGTCCCGTCTCCAGGGTGCCAGGGGTGGGTGGTGACTTGCTGGGCTTTTTTCCTGGTCAACTGTCCTCTCAGATCTATCCTTAGACTGTGAAAGCCAAATGCCAAATCCAGGGGCCGGATGAAGGCAAGGCAACCAGACAAAATTTCACCCAGGGGATGCGCCTGGCAATGTTGCATGTCCTGAACTCTGCTATTCTCATATCCTCTATTTTGTTGCCTTTGCCTGAAGATTGAGACAAAGTGGGCCTTAGAGGCGGGATGCATGCCTGGAGGTAAGAATTATACACCACCATCTGTATTTCCAAAAAGATAATGCATGCAGTAAAAAAAAATAATAATAATAGTTTTAAAAGCTTCAGCTGAAACCGAGGAGCCTGGGAACCGCCATGCACTCACTTCTGCTCCCCCGTCGCCCAGCCCTGTCTCCACAGACCCTCAGAGGTTCCGGTCCTGAGTATTTTCTGATATAACCATCGTTCAGCATGTTTCCAAATACTGCCAAACGCCTTACATCCTCCACAACCAGGGCCGAGTCAGCTCCTGAGCTACAAAAGCCTCTACTTAAAGCACTCGAAAGCCAGTGGGGTGTTTGGTGGAGCTTCTCATGCAGGAATTCTGGATGCCCTGGGGCCCTACTTCCGAGGCTCCCCTGTTCTGCCTGATCTGCACAGAGCCCTCTCCCCCTTCACTTCCAGACATGACAATAGCCACAGATCTGGCCTCTGAATCACCTGCTCCTCTCAGCCTCACCTCCCCCCCCCCTTCTATTCACACAACCACTACCTTTGCCCAAACTGACCATCTAAGTTTCCTGAAAACCCCTTGGCCATGCCTGAAGCCGGACCCCTTGGAAACCAAATCTTGTTCTTCAAGGTGTAGCTCACTCCAAGGCAATTTTCTCCAGGAAGCTTTAAGCAGAGATTTCATCCCAGGATTTGGTACTGGGCACAGGGCGTGAGTGAAGCAGGTAAGTGTCATTTGGTTTAAACACCAAAGGTTCAGAATCTGTGCTTATTCTGATCTACCCTCGCCCCACCCAGGTGAGCCCAGGTGCCCTAGGAAGAGCCATGTAACTTGCTGACATTCCAGTACACAATCTCCATTTAGGGGAGAAGAATCTTTTCCCTTTCCTTAGAGTTTGTGGCATAGTTGGTTAAAAAAAAAAAGGGCAAGGAGGGCAGGGTGCGATAAAAAGAAAAAAAAAGAATAAACCAGAAACCGCATATTAGGGGACAGGGAAAGGGAATAAATGTATTGATTTGTTGGGAACCGAGCTCATCCCTGAAGGAGAGGTGAGAAAGGACCTGGTGATACTGTATTTGAACGGGTGGTATCAACGTGAGCTCAGGAATTTTTTAAAAGGATACATTCCCTAGCTCAGGTCCTAGAGAGAAGGAGTGGTACTCTGATAGCAAAGAGCAAACCTAGCGATTAGATCTTGGTTTCTAGATACCATTCCCCAATAAAAAGAACCAAGGATCTTTAGAGAAATGGCTGGGGCAGGGAAAGTACAAAGTAAGCCTAAAACACGTCTGCTGCTTCAGAAAGCTGGCGTGCTCAGGGACTAATGGGGGGTATGTCAGAAGGACAAGGGGCCGCTGGAAGGGACTCAGCTAGTCAAATCCAGGATCCTTGGAAACCAAAAAGTCACGGTGGTGATGGATTACAACACACAGGAAAGGGCATGTAGGGGCTTCCCCACAAAGTTGTGGCCTATGTTTGGGTACATGCATGTCTGCTTCATAATAACGCTTACCTGTGCATGCAGGTCTCGCAAACTCTTCTATACATGGTTACGTTCGTGACAAAAAACATTAAAAAGGTAAGAAGAAGCCTTGCCTGTATTACATGTTATTCGGCTAGTATTTGCCCCTTGTGCAGAGTGTTGGACCAGAGAGGAAGAAGGTTTTGTCCCTTCCCCTAAGGAAGGATAATCTCATGACTCCAGGCTTGCACTGGCCTCACTTTCAATCCATCAAAATACTCCACTGGGTGTAGGAACAAGAACCGTGTATATAGTATGCCACATTCTATGTAAGCGAAAAGGAAAAATGCATGTGTGTGTGCATTGGACAGAGAGTGAGAAGACACACAGGAATTTATTAGAGATGTCTACCCACAGGAAGCAGGAGGGAACTGAGGCATACAGGGCTGAAAATGGGAGCAAAGATGCCTTATCACAGGACTTGCTCCATTGTTCTGACATCTGATCACCCATCAAAGCAATAAAAAAAAATTACAAATAATTAACCTTCCTTCTTGAGCCAAGACAGTACTTACCAAAATACACCAGAAAAAATAAATAAGAAGAAGAAAACCTATGAGTCATCTCACAGGCACAAAGGTAACTGACAGGCGAGGTGCCGCTAAGAAGAGCCGGCGGGACCCACCTTTCTTGTTCAGCTGCAAGACGGAGGGCGGGGGCGTGGCCACCTTCATGGCCAGGCCATAGGCACCTCGGAAGGAGTGGCTGTCCCTGACGATAAATGACCCGGGTTCCTTGTCCTTCAGCATAGCGATGGCTGCAGAGGGGAACAGAGAGACGTGAGTGTCTGCCGGGGGAGGCCACGGCCTGTCTCCACTCAGGGCCGTGACAAGGGTGAGGGAAGCCTCTGTGATGACCTGACTGTAAAAGACACAGGGGGCACAGGGTGGCCCGTCCCTTTAGATCACAAAGGTGCTGCCTTCACACACGACTCCTATTAACCCCGCAGCACCTGTGAAGGCCAAATGAGGACCCCCCCCACCCCCCGCCACACACACACCTGACAGCCCAGGAAACCGAGCCTCACTGGCACAAGTGCCCAGACCAGGTCCCGGTACACACAGTGTGACGCAGCAGGAAGTCAGGCGGGGCCGCCACGCATTCCCCACCGTGGCCCTGCCCTACGTCTCCCCGCGTGGCATTTTTCTTAGAGATTTTAGAAAGTGCGCTTTCAACTTTCAAAAGAAGGTAAGAAGTTTCCAATCCCACTTTCTGAAGACTGTGAGAGTGTACCCTAAAAGTTACTGAATATCTCATACGAATTCCAAGATTGGCCCCAGGGGGATCATAGGTGGCCCTCCGTCCCGTGGCTCGGAGGCAGGTGTGGTAGTTATGGCCAATTGTTTCCAGCCTGGACGAGGCTGTGAACCCGTATTCGATGCGGCCAACACCAGTCAGTCAGGGCCACGAGCTGCACCTGGCACTGCACCTTCCACCTGCCCCTGGTGAGGCTGGGAGGCATGTCACACTGTCACCTATAAAGAACATCCCTCCCCTTCAAGCTCAAAGTCTGGCTCCCCCAGGTCCCATGCTCAGGATACGGGAAGAAATCGGGATGGATGGATGGGCTAGGGTGACAGTAACCTCAAGGTGACGCAGCCCAGACACCGGCGAGAGTTTTCTCTTGTAACCAGAACATCTCTCAGAATGTCTCTTATAAACTTTACATTTTACAAAAAGAAAACTAGGGATTTAAAATATAAGGCACTAGAAAATTACAGCCATGGAAATGCCGCCTTTCTGTAGAGCCCGAGGCCCTGTCTGGAGTAGATGGGGGGCCCGGACATAAACTCAGGAGTGGCAGGAAGCCCCGTCACGCCTCAGGAAATAACCCCAGGAAGCCCTCTGTCCCAGGCCCCCGTGCATCCCGACTCCAGCCCCAATCCCCCGGCATGGCATTTGCTCGGCTGCAGGATGAAACAATTGGTTTCTTGTACACACTCTTCCATGGCAATGCCCCAGCCCCTGCAGCAGGACAAGGCCATAAGGCAGGAGCTTGTACACTGACACACATAGGGGACGAGGGACAGGAAAGCACAGTGCTCTCCAAGGGGAGCGGGTTTGGTAGGACCCTGCGGGGTGCAAGCCTGACACAGTGGAGTGAAAGCCCACCTGCTGCTCCAGCAATTCAAGGCCCGGGAGGGGAGGGTGGGTGGACACCACGGGGGACCCCAGGCCTTCGCAGCTGGTTTTATCTCATAGCATGTTTTCTAAATATGGGGGCTGAAGACCTATTATGTTTTTAAAGTAGGGGAAAGACCACTTACAGAAGTTATAGTTTTCAATTGTGATAACCTCACCAGAGCTTCTTCTTTGTAAGTCATGATTTTACTTCACTGTGGTGGAAAAAAGTGCCCCAGCCTCACGGGAGGCCGCTTTCTGGGCAGCAGAGAGAAGGCCAGCTCTGCTCCGGCCCATCCTCCCCTCCCAGACCCCATCCCTGAAGCCAGACCAGCTGGGCACAAGGGAGCCGGGGTCTCACGCACCCGCAGAGGGAACCTGAGGGCGATGCTGGGCTTGTTGTTTCTGGAACAGAAATGAGCCCGCATTGAGGGTGTGAGAAGGAGCTCGTGCACACCCATGGGATCGTCATCACCTCTCTCCCTGCAGCTGGTGTTTGCAAGGATTCGAGGGCAGAGGCCTGAGAGCACGGCTGGAACAAGCATACTTAGTTTCTACTTTACTTTCCTCCTACGGTTTTTATGTTCACCTTTAAAAAGTCCCAAGGTACTAATCTTGCCATAATAATATGTGAACAATTGTGCCCCTAAACAGGCTATAGGGCTTTTTTTTTCCGCTCCTGAATCTCCCTGAAATTTCAGTACAGTTTTTCCAGAAAAAGGCACATCCCAGCAGTTACAACAAAACCCACGGATGGCTTTCTTCCATCTGGAGAAGTTGGCACACCCAACAGAACATTCATCTGTGTAGGTGTTGTCTATACAAAATATCTAGAAAATAGAGGAAGTTATGCTTTTGGAGTTCAACTGGAAAAATCAATGCCCAATGCACATATTAACTATTTTGAGATGGAGTCCACCCCAAAGAAATATATATATTTTTTTTGCGGTACGCGGGCCTCTCACTGCTGTGGCCTCTCCCGTTGCGGAGCACAGGCTCTGGACGCACAGGCTCAGCGGCCACGGCTCACGGGTCCAGCCGCTCCGCGGCATGTGGGGTCTTCCCGGACCGGGGCACGAACCCGTGTCCCCTGCATCGGCAGGCGGATCCTCAACCACTGCGCCACCAGGGAAGCCCCCAAATAACTATTTTTAAATGTGTGGCTAAGATTAGGCAAATGACAACAGTAATTGCTACCGCCCAGCAGGTGCCACCAAGGGAGGTCCCCTCCATCCAGATCCTTTCCCCCAAACCCCACGCGGAAGGCTTTCCCATCGCCATTGTGCAGGACGACCTGCCTAGTGCTCTCCAACCAAGACTGCCTCTTCTGGAGCCGGAGCCTGGCTGTTCAGTCAGAGAAGGGGGCGGCCCAGCCCAGCCTTCACCCTGGTCTGAAAGGCTGAGCCGCCAGAGTAGGAGGGTCTGCTCAGAATAGTCTAGGGCAGGGTCCCCAACAAGCACTTCTCAGGGTCTGTCGGGCTGGATGAGACAGCTGCAGCTAAGGGCCACAGTCCTGGGGGTTCTTGTGACCAGAGCAGGGAGGGGACGAGGACGGAGCATCTGGCCACAACAGAGCCTGGAACGTGGGGAGTGCACGGCACAAAGGCCAATTCAGGGACTCAGAAACCTCTCCAGGCCAAGCGAGCTCCCCTCATAGGAAATGACAATAGGTCCATTGAGCTCATGGGAAGAAAGGCACATTCTTACCATTTTTATTATCTGCCTAACTGAGTAGAAGAATTTCAATGACAACGTTGGACACTGCTGTTTTCCAGCCATTTAACTGTTCACATCCAGGCACTTTTGAGAAACACTCCCCCGGAGAGCAGCTGCGATTTCTTCCCCACTTGCTGAGAGCAGCCCCTGGGGTATCTCCTTTCTGGGTATCCTGGCCAGCACCTGCCAGCCCCAGCTCCACGTCATCCTCTCTCGGAGGGACGTCTGGGAGTGATGAGCCCACCCACAGGCGGCCGTGTCGTCACCCCCAGGGAGGACGGTGGCTCCCGTGAGCAGGGCCAGCACGTCGCAGGGATCCCACGAATTCTGCTGGAGTGAGTGCTGTTCGCCTGAAAGGCTGCCCCAGAGGGACCACCACCGACGGCATGCCAGCGTCCCTCTGGGACACCTCTTCTATTCGTGTTCTAGTAAAAAGTGACACGCGACTTCGCTGCTCAAAAACATTAACCATTTCTCATTTTTGCCAGCCGTCTTCCGACTGCACCGTGCACCCAGAGCTGCTGTGCTGCGTGTGACATGCTGGGCTGAGTCCGCCAGCAGCTTGTCTTTCCAGTGTGACACAGGCAGGTGTGCCCATGAACGGTGTTAGAAAGACACCTCTCCTTCCCCCACCGGCTGGGGCCCATGACGTCTTCTCATCACGTCATCACTGGCAACGCTGGCCAAACCTTGTCTGGTGGAAGCCACCAGAAATTACACCCCACACACTAGAACGATCGTGGCCGGTGCCCATCCCGGCCGGCTCCCTCATTAGGACTGAGCTTTTCCAAGAAAAACGTAAAGGTCGTAGCCTTTCCCTCAAGGCGAGTCACGAAGTAACTTCTTCCAGCTCATCCGTCCCACCCTGATGCTCCCACCCCCGCGGTCCTGCTTCCCGGATGCAGAGCCCTTGTCTCGCTCACGCACCTTGCTCTCTGGAGATATCTGCCTTGTACCAGAACTTGGATGTATCTTGGACAAAGTTCACGGACACGTGCTTATCACCTGGATTATCTGCAAAACAGAATTCAAAAACAATAACTGTGAAGGGCGTTTTTCATTGCAACTCTCACCTCAAAGGGACCTAGAAATTCAAAGTCCTACCCTGGGCGAGGACGGGGTGCTCTGGGGAGAGCGCTCTCTTTAACTACAGGGGAGAAGCCTGACTCGGAGCAGGGAGTGGCTGTTTCATAACAGAAAACACAAAGACAGCAGGACACTGCGATCAGGCCTCTGCAACACATTTCAACAACACGTAGTTAGAAAGATAGGAAGTGCACAGAGCAGAGCTGGTGTTGCTTTACTCCTGTCAGTGTCTTATTATACCTTTTACATTTGAAACATTTCATAATTAAATTTCAAAGGTATTTGTTTAGCGTTTTTTTTTTACAGTCACTGTCACAGAACCCTGATTCCAAGTCAAAGGGGAAAAAAACAGAACCACCACAGATGTCTGCATTTTCTGCTGTTGGAATGAATCTAACGTGAATAAACGCACAAGCTGGGTGAATTGCGAGGCGGCTCTGCATTGGTACTGTGCTTCGGGCTAGTGAGATGGAAAAGACCCCATGAAGGCTCTGGATTCTTCTCTCGAGCCGCTCAGCCCAGCCCTAGCACTGGTGCTCACCGGGCAGGCCCATCTGTAACCCCAGGGTCCGTCCCTGCCCAAGTGCACCTGTAAGCACAGGGGTGGGCCCCCTACCCGTGGAGACGCGCCTACCTGGGGAAGGTGCAGCTCCCTCCGCAGCCTTGGGAAAGTCCGGGAGGATGTTTGGGAAAGGGATGCTCATGGTGCTGCCGCTGTGAGGGCTGGAGAAGCCGCTTGAGGATGGAGACACCGAGCCAAAAGAACGGTCCCCCTCCGAGGCCCGCTTCTTCTCGGGAAGGGGCGGCTGCCCGGGCAGGGTCAGCCCCGGGCCCTGCAGGCCGGGGCTGTGGTGGCTGCTCTGTCCAGGTGCCACCGTGAGAAAGCTGTGGGACAGGAAGCCATTGTCGGCAGCCTCGGCTGCTGTCCGCAGGGCGCCGGGGGCCTGGGACGCCCCGTGGGAATTGGCCAGCAAGGCCCCCGGGTCCTCGCCGGGGGGGAGCCCACCTCCTTCAGGGGCAGTGCCGAAGCTCAGGAAGGCCTGGCTGCCTGGGGGGCCCAGAGCTTCCGGCGGCTCCGCCAGGGACAGCTCGTGGCCGTGGAAGGACGTCTGGAGCTCGGCTGGCGGGAAGTGGGGCCGCCCAGGGCCGTCCTTGCCGGGCCGGCTGCTCCCCAGCAGGGTCAGCGTGGACCTGGGGCTGGTGTCCACCCACTGGTGCTCGGCCGAGGAAGGGCTGTTCAAAAGATAAACCGTCAGGGGACGACACGTCCAGGGAGATGCCTGGAAATTAGCAACGGTTCCCACATGGCGGGGGTGGGGAGGCTGGGTGCCGAGGCTCCCCCTGCAGCAGCGCGAGGCTCCCCGAGTATCTGAACTCAGGCCCTGCCCTTCCAGTCTCTCCACTGACTGTTGACCCCAGATGCTCAGTCTACAGCCTCAGGGATGGGTGGAGGGGTGGTGCAGGGGTCCGACCCTGCCTCCCCAGCCTCTGTGCCTCTTCCTTCCTCGCTGTTCATCTGGCAAAGTCCCCTCTTCTCTTCAGTTCAAGACGTAGCTCGACTGTGTCCTGACTTTGAAGCCCGTGTCCATGTGCGCACAGGGATTAGCTGTGTCCTCCCTCTGGTCCCACCACGCATGCATCAACCACGGGATCTGCTTAAACCTCCCTCCCCCATTCTCTTTTTTTCTTCCCGATGCCCAACACAGGTGCCTGACACAGTCAGTTTTCATAAATGCTTGCAGGACAGCCAGCTGATAAAGGATACATAGGAGACTGCCATATCGAAAATGGGAAATTCCAATATTAAGAATATTAGAAATTCTCTATATTTCGAAATATAGAAAGGCAGCTAACACACTAGCAAACATGTATTTGCTCTGTGTGTGATGTTGAGTCCTGATACGCAATGTCCCCCTTTTTTGTAAAGAGAAAGGAGGTGGAATTAAGGGTGGTAAATAACTGTAGAGCAATGTGCCCACAAGTAAAATACTAAGAAATGATTCCTACCCTGAGCACCTGAATTTGCTCAGCGGCAGTCCTTTGTGAAGGAGAAATAGGACATTTCTCTGTGGCTGTCTGTGGCCCATCCTTTCTGTTCTCCAATCCCACTGCGGGGTGTTCCTTCACCCCCCATGCTTTCCCGAACACCTGCACAAATTCCATGTCTCCGAGAGCAGCACGTCCTGCCTGCCCTGTCCACCCCAATCTGCAGCCCCGGGCAGGCCCCCTCCTAGCCTGGCCACTGCACCCCCTTTCCAGCCTCAGCTCAGATAACGTTTCACGGATGCTCGGTCCTGAGCTGGCCACTGTGCCCGGACTCTAAGTGCAGTGTGTTCCTTGAGCACTCCGCCTGCTAACAGTGAGGGTGGACTCAGGAGTTTTTATTTTGACTGCATTTTTGAAGAGTGATGGTGGTCAATCCACAAGGCAGCCCGGTGTCATGTGGAGGACAAGCCCCCGCCTTCCCTCCGTGGTGCTTGGGTTTGGGGTCTGTAAGAGCAGCCTGTATTTGGTTCAAAGGCCACCTTACCTCCCCCTCCGCTGGCTGGGGCTGCGGCCAGAAATCGTGCAGGAGGACGTGAACGCCCGCTGGAAGGAGGGCGCCGTGGGCATGTCGGCCCGGAGCGTCGCAGGTTTGGGTCCAACGGGGCTCTCTGACATCCCCACGGGGTGACCGAGAACCTCAGGGCAGCCTCGTGGTTCTGCATCAAGGAAACACGAGCAGGCTGTAAGAAGCAGTGCCACTTGCGAAGCTTTCTGCAGCAGAAGGAGGTGCCCCGACTCCGCCAAGTGCAGCGTCCTCATGTCTGGCACATTTCCAAAAGGAGACACACCTGACCAGTCCCTGCGCGCAGCTTTCAACACGTACTGATAATCACCATCCACTGACGATGTTCGTTTACAGTGAGACGGGAGGCAGCCCAGTGTCTCACCCGAGGAACAGTTTGCCCTGATATACTTACCGTGCTGATGAAGTAAGCCATTTCCCACCCTAGAAAGGGCAAGGCCTCTGTGCAAACCACAGAAAAGACCCGCCTTCCATAAAGTGCCCGCCCAGCAGCACTTTGTGCCCCAGGTTGGGTCGCATGCTTTCGGCTAACGCTTCCCTCCGCCAGCACGGCCCTGCCTGCGGTGTCTTCACCCCCAAGAGGTGCAGAGATCACTTGGCCTGACCCCCGTCACAGGAGGAGGAGAAGCTGAGCACCAGGAAAGCCTGCCTGTCTGACACCCACACACCGCAGGGAACTTCACAGCATCCGCTGACCAGATGTCCGTCCCGCTCGCAGCCTAGCATCTCCACTATTTCTGGTTTTTTTTAATATTTTGCCTTTTTTTTTAAAACTAAGCTTTGAGAACTGGACAAATCTACCATGGTCAATAAAATAATATCGTGAGAAATACAGGTTATTTTGCTTTCTGTCTTAAAACGAGGGAGGACTGATCAGAAAATAATAAAGTTGAAAAAATTTCACATCACTCACGTTACTCAGTTCCATCCATCTATCATCGATCGATCCATCCATCCACCCATTTATCCATCCGTTTACCCATCCATTTATCCAACCATCTGTCACCTATCCACCCATCTATCTATCTGACATCTATGCATCTATCAACCTACCTATAATTTTATGGACATAATATCAAATATTTAATTTAAAAAAATTGATCAGGCATTCCAGGTAACAAAACAAAAACATGAAAATGAAAACAAAAAAATGAAAAAGAAAAGGAAAAACACCCATAGCTAATACAAACATTGGAGTTAAAAGATACAGACTTCAAAATAACTAAACTGAAAATGTTTCAGAAACAGGCTCCATGCTCACAGGGCAGGAGAAGCCCCCAGTTTTCACTGCTGGCCCCTCCACGAAGCTTGCAGCTGGTGGGAGATTCAGGTCAGTCATGCTATGAATTAATGAATGAGTTAACAAAAGCACCGACGGAAAAGTACAGGGCAGGGCAAAGTGTGGAAATATGGTTCAGGAGGCTGGCCCGAAAAGTGGGAGGAGGATAGAGACGCCAAGCAGCCCCTACGACCCCACGTCAAGGAGCAGCACAGAACCATGGGATCAGAAAAACAGTTTACCCATCAAGTCTAGCGCACCCGCCTTCGGGCTGTTTCAGCGTGCCACGGGCGTGCCTGAGAGCACGTGGCACGGGCGTGCACACAGCAGCTCCTCGCAGGATCAGTTCCTCCAGTAATGAGGTTGCTCTCAGTGGTCCCCGTGCAGTGACGGGAGCAGTACGCTGGCCGAGTCCCAGGGCCGCAGCCACCTCAGGAATCCCACACCACACTCCCACGGCGCCCAAGAGCCCCAGCCAAAGAGGAGAAGCCGAGGGGAAATAAGATCCCACTTTGTGCTGTTATCATGCTGCCTGTTCCAGAAAACAACCAGCACAGTGCTTCCCATGAAAGTGGCTTTGTTCCTAACTCAGTTAGAGCCAACTCTGGGGCACGTGGCTGGGTTCTGTTCCCTCTGGTCAGATCGGCCTCTGCCCCCTGCCCAGGCAACAGGATTTAACCCCTAAGGGGGTGGCCAAGCACCTCAGAGTGGAGGCCCCGGCTTCCTGGCCCCTCCATGTGCTCAGAGATGCTAACAGCACAGGGAGTGGGAACCTCGTGGGAGGTAAGGGTACACCCTTCACTCTCCAAATGATGGGGCGCTGGCCACCGGCCCTGCTGGGAATCCAGAGACATAAGAACGGGAGACCCATGTGGCTGGAGAAGGACCTTGAAATCGGGCTCCAAGCCCAGGCAGAGGCACCAGCTGCGTGAGTCGAGCCTGCAGACCCTTCTGCGTGGATTCACCTCATTTCTCGAAGCACACACGCCCGAAAGCAGACAGAACGTGTCCTGGTTGGGGTTTTTTTTTTTGTATTTATTTATTTATTTTTGCTGTGTTGGGCCTTCGTTTCTGTGCGAGGGCTTTCTCTAGTTGCGGCGAGCGGGGGCCACTCTTCATCGCGGTGCGCGGGCCTCTCACTGTCGCGGCCTCTCTGGTTGTGGAGCACAGGCTCCAGATGCGCAGGCTCAGTAGTTGTGGCTCACGGCCCAGTTGCTCCGCGGCACGTGGGATCTTCCTGGACCGGGGTATGAACCCGTGTCCCCTGCGTTGGCAGGCAGATTCTCAACCACTGCGCCACCAGGGAAGCCCCACCTGGTTGGTTTTTGTTCAACTTGCACATTTGCTGTTCACGGTTGAACGATAGGTGAAATTTCCAGAAGGACGACTGTACGGGGGCCCCGTTGCCGGGTGGAGGTGGGGATCGGGGCTCCGTCTTCTCAGCTCTGGACCCAGAAGGAGGCTCAGGGGTGCGGTGACGGCCACGGGAGCAGAAGAGGGTTCCGACACGAGGGAGGTCCTGCAGGCGACAAGCGTGCAGGCGTTGGTCCCGGCTGCCCTCCTCCCGAGCCTGCGGCCGGCAGGCTTTCCTTGGCTCCAGATGCCACAGAGAGCATGTCTGTCTGTCCTAAACCAACCACATGAGGGGCTCCAGGGTAGTCAGACTTCTGGGGCCACAGCCCCCATTAGGGTGTGTCCACAGAGTCGGGGGACTAGGGACCACACGGACCCTGCTGTACACCCCGTGCACGTCAGAGCTCTGGTGCCCAACCCGATCTGGGCTCTTTTGGGTCCCTGGCATCGTCCCGGCAAAGTGGCAAGTCTGTTCCTCCTCTCACCACATTCTCACATTTTCCCTTTCCTGCTGACGCCCAGAGGAGGTCGCATAATACCTTCAGTGGTTGGAAATCAATCGACCGCCTCACTTCCTGGTTTTCTCTGTGCAGATGGTGCGTCCTGGGCTGAGGGCTGAGAGGAGGGGCCTCCCTCTGGGCTCCCGGGATGTCCAGCCCACCATCTCCCCTCTGCTTCCCCTTCCTGCACTTCCTTTACCCAGAACAGGGTGAGAGAGGGTCACAGGCTCTTTTCCAAAAGGCCTATTTTTATGCTCCATTTGGGCCGCTACAGGAGGTTCTGTGGGAAGCTGGGTGACATTTGCTCTCTGGTCACCACTATTTACATCACATAGTATAAGTTAACAAGAAGAAAGGGAACCCTCGCTGCTCTCAGCTCACTGTCATCCAGAGCCTGGTGCTGAGGCCTTCACGGGAAGGGAATGGGTGGGCAGAAAAAGTAAAGGAGGGGCCCACACATCAAGGTTCATCCCGTATGCCTCTTCTATTGGATGTAGGAACCACTACTTGCTAACAAAAGTCAGGGCATGTGACATTTAAAAAAAAAAAAAAAAAAAAAAAAAAATCAACATTTTCCTGTCTCCTAAGTACATAAAAAAATCTTTAAAACGTATAAAAATTATTCACTCATATATTACTTACTCTTAATAGTCACAAATTGCCATTACATTTTTATATGACCTTTAATGAAAAAGAAAATATATTTAGCTGAGGTCAAGATTATTCTTGCCTATCCAGGTGAAGACACTTGAGTTTTGTTATTTAACTATCTAAACCGTCTCAACCTTTGGCTGGCATATTCACAATAAACCTTTAGAAGTGAACGAGAAAATCTATTGATGGAATCCTGGAAAGCTGGTGGATTCTGATAGACCAAATGGTACATGTGTACGCATCTATCTATCTATCATCCATCTATCTTTTTATCTATCTGCTCACCTTTCATCTCTCCTTTATCTATAGCTATCTACCTATCTTTCATATCTACATCTATCACCATCCCTCCAACCTTCCCTCCTGGGATGATGTAGTTAACCAGGAAGTTCCCTTCTCCACCATTTGAGAGAGTTCTGCAAAATGGAACATTACCAAACCTTTTTTTCTCTCTCACTCTAGTTCTAGGTGTGAAACTGGGGCCGCTGGGGAAGGAGCACACAGATTCCCAAGTTCTAATCTGGGTTCCACCACAAGTCATGGACCACCGAACACACTCTCAACCTCTGGGACCTTAGGTTCTTCATTCACAGAATCCCATCAATTAGGGTCAGAGCAGATGACTTCTTGAGTCTCTTTAGCTCTAAATTCATCTCTCCATTGTTTCTTTTTCCTTCTGTTTCTGTCTCCTTTTGTAAATTGTTGGTTTCCACCTATGGTGATCTGCTCAGTCCCCCCTTTTTTATGTGTCATGTCTCAGCTCTTGATTTTTGCTTTATGGTTACCACGAGGTTTACATAAAACATTTCGTTAGGTAAAACGGTCCTTTTTCTGCTACCTCTAAATTTAAAGTATTTTAGAAAGCAAGATTTTGTAGGCTTTATACTGTGTACTTCTCAAACAAATTATTTATCTGTTTATTTATTTTTTTGTGGTACGCGGGCCTCTCACCGTTGTGGCCTCTCCCGTTGCGGAGCACAGGCTCCGGACGCACAGGCTCAGCGGCCACGGCTCACGCGCCCAGCCGCTCCGCGGCATGTGGGATCTTCCCGGACCGGGGCGCGAACCCGTGTGCCCTGCATCGGCAGGCGGACTCTCAACCACTGTGCCACCACGGAAGCGCTATTTAGTTATTTTTATTTTTGGCTGCCTTGGGTCTTCGTTGCTGCGTGGGGGCTTTCTCTAGTTGTGGCGAGCGGGGGCTACTCTTCGTTGCGGTGCTTGGGCTTCTCATTGCTGTGGCTTCTCTTGTTGCGGAGCACGGGCTCTAGGTGTACGGGCTTCAGTAGTTGTGGCTCGTGGGCTCCAGAGTGCAGGCTCAGTAGATGTGGCACACGGGCTTAGTGGCTCCATGGCGTGTGGGATCTTCCCGGACCAGGGCTCGAACCAGTGTCCCCTTCGTCGGCAGGCGGATTCTTAACCACTGCGCCACCAGGGAAGTCCAATAGTAGTGATTTTTAAAGGGAGCTCTTACCTTATAATTTTTTAGTTATTTGTCTATGAACAACAGACCACTTAAGCAATCTTCTTGAAAGCAAGGGAAAGATGGGCAGGCAGCCAGATATAATGTCAATTAAATAGAGAAAAACCCTGGAAGACTGAAAAAACAATGCTGCGATAGATGCTTTTTGTCAAAAATCGAAGTCCTGCATCTCTGGCCCCAGAGATGCTCTACAAACACAGAAGGAAATGATCAACAGCCCCCATATGGATAAACACATACTTTCCTGATCTTGAATTTTTTCTTTTGTAAATCTTTGTCACAGTCACATCATACGAATGTGTTCTAAGGGTTAAGGTCACCATTTTCAGTAAGTACTAGGAGTGCTCTCCCAAGGATGAACTGTCTCTCTCTCTTCTAGAAGCATCAATGTTCTCATGCCCCCAGCAGACCCAGAAGTGCCCCAACCAGCACTGCAGTCAGGGCCCCTGTCTGTTAACTTGACAGGGGATCCTTCTGTGAAGTTCTCATCCAAACCGGAATTACCCCCTTCAAAAAAATATATGCCACAGTTTTCCTTTTACTCAATAACACAGAAGAACCAGAAAATGCAGATAAAATAGCTCACTACAAGCAGGACCTTGTTTCTTCTTATTCTTTTAAGATGTCTCATTTCTATTCAGAGGTTTTGATTCAAGCATGCTGGAAAGAAAACACATTTGCCCCCATTGCATTGGTGTTGTGCGGGGAATTCTAATGTGGCAACAGTGGAAACAGTTTTTTCTTCACAATTGAGTCTTTCCAAGCAGTTTCTACTCTGATGATGCACTAAGCAAGGCCAGCTTCTCAAATGACTAACAAGGGCTCTTAGCAACCTGTAAAGAATGAGCATCTTTCCAAAATGGGCTTTGGAGTGAGCTCTCAGGAAAACAAACTCCATCCTTCCTGCTAGACTTTAAGGAAGAATGGCATTGGGCCTGGAGGTCCTGAGGATACCTGAGACCCCCCAGAGCCCAGGGATGAGGGAGCCTGCACACAGAGCTGAGAAACTGGGGGTCAGGGTGTGAGGCCTCCTGACACCAAACTTGAGGCCGGAACTGCCCTCTGTTCTGGCCTCACTTACATTTCCGTTTTTTAAAAAACTGAGGTGGAACAGACATAACACATGTTACCATTTTAACCATTTGTAAGTGTGCAGTTCAGAGGCATTAGGTACAATTCACATGTTGTGCCACCATCACCACCATCCATCTACAGGACTCTTGTCATCTTGCCAAACTGAAACTCCGTCCCCATTAAACACTAACTCTGCATCCCTCCTCCCCCAGTCCTGGCACCCACCCTTCTACTTTCTGTCTCTATAAATCTGACTTCTCTAAGTACTCGATATAAGTGGAATCATACAGTATTTGTACTTCCGTGTCTGGCTATGTCTTAAAGGTTCATCCATGTGGCAGCACGTGTAAGAATTTCCTTCCTTTTCAAGGCTGAGTAACATTCCATTGTATGGATGAATCACACTGTGTTTGGCCCTTCATCTGTGGATGGATACTTGGGCTGCTCCCACCTTTTGGCTTCTGTGAATAGTTTCATGTCCTCCTTTCATGTTCCTTTGCTCAAGATTGAGTGGGGACTGGTTACTTGCAACAGAAAGCAGCCTCAGGGATACAAGAGCCTTGCCTCAAAGCTACTTCCAATCCAGTGGGAATCCAGGTAGACAAGAATGATTACAGCAGCTGTCAGGCTATGGGGAGAGATGGCGCCAGAGAGAAGAAAAGAGGCATTGACACAGGGAAGCTTTGCTTGGGCTGAGCCAAAAAAAAAAAAAAAACCACCAGAGAGAGTGTGTTCCAAGCAGAGGGAGAACCTGTGTAACTCATGTGCAGAGTGCGGGGCTGATGAGGGCGACAGTGCGGGGAGCCACGAGACTCACCCAGGAACGGATAAACTGTCAGCAGGAGGCACAGAACATGCGAGATGAGGCCCGATCTATCTTGGTGAAGATGCTGTACCCATGACCCCCGGTTGGTTAGAAGTCAGGTTCTCAGAAAAACTGCTTTCTTCCTTCAGGCAGAGTCCCCAGTGGCTCTGGCTTTCCTCTGGAAATGGGACATGGCCTTCATGCTAAACTTTGTCCTGGACCTTCTAAGGACAGAGCCATCAGCCTGCAGAAGACGGCTGACACAGGAGCCCTGAGGCATCTTCATGGGGATGAGAGCTTCCTCTTATCAGGACCGTACCACGGAGACTTAAAACCACGTTCCAACAGAGGGCCGGGGCTTAAAACCCTCCTGTAATCTCACAGAGTGTCTTGTTGTGACTGGAAAGCCCTATTTCCTGTGGAAGACTTAAAGGACGCAACTCCAAGACATCCTCATAGGATCCTCACCTCTCAGAACCCCTAGGGCACCAGGGGGACCCGCATCCACTAACCTCCCACCCTACACAGTAACTGGGGTCCTAGGCGGCCAATTTCTCCCCTAATTTCAGAAGCCAGAAGTCTGATGTTTTCCAGAGGTTATCACTGCTCAGGTTCTAAAACCAGGTCCCTACCCAGGCAGTGGTGTCTTCGCCCGGTCCTTCTAAATCACCCTGATGACACAACGTACGCAGCACCGTGAACCCCTCGTTAGGTGGGCACCAGCCCTCTCAGTTAACACGGGTGGCTCACTGCAGTACATGGCACTGCTGCGTGATTTAACCTGGATTTTCACAACGTGTGCAGAAAAAGCAAGCTTTCTTCATAAACTACCAAGATACTACTACTAATTACTACCTGGGGGGTACCTAACAGGCTTCCTCGGCCCTCGAAACAAGCCCCCAGGGGTATCATGTCCTGGGCAGACCCAGGAAGCTAAGGCTCAGGGCCTGCTCTCACTTACACCCGGAGCGCGCACTGTTTCCTCCTTCTAGTGGCCCAGAGAAGGATGGCTTGTCTGACAATCCACGTGCCTTGGATTCAATGTAAGAGACCCTCTCTCGTTCCCAGGGTGGGCATGGCGTCTTCCCACAGGACAGGGCATCTTCCAGAGGAGGCAGCGCTGAGGGACAGGTACAAAGGGGCTGGGTGTCCCTGGCCCGGTGGAGCCGGGTCCATGCTGCCCCTGACCCCGCAGGAACGTGAACCGATGGTACCCCTTCCACGGGGCTGGGGCGTGCTCTGGAGAGCTCGTCATCAGGGGTCACGGCCTCCCCACAAGATGACCATGGGATGCCACTCCCACTTCCTGCCCAGGAGATTTCTGGGGCTGTGGTCTTGGGATTGAGCCTCCCCTTCTTCCCTCTGGGCAGTGAGGTGGCAACAGGTGGTATTCTTTTGTTTTCATCTTTTTATTATAAAACTCTGCCCATGTGCTACCTCAACCCCACCTGCTCTAGGAAACAGGATTCTGTCCCGAGCTAAGGCTTCACATTCTACACAAGGATTTGATTATGGAAGGCCTTCTGCTAAATTCCTCTTCCTCACTAACTTTGTTATGTATCTCCTGAACTTTCGTTGGATGTTTCAGGCGTCTGTGCATCACTTCTCCAACCAGCCAGTGAAGTCCCTGCAGTGAGACGCATGCCTGCTTCACCTTGGTTTCCACAGTCACCCAGCACATGGTAGGTGTCTGTGCGGTAAATGTTTAACACATTAGCAATGCCGAAAATAATAATGTTGGGGACTTGTGGTTCTGGCCAAGATGGAGTAGCCCCACTCCCCCCCGGTCCTTGAATTTACCACTGCAGCCCTGGACATCACACAACCACACGCACAGGGAACTCTGACAGATGGAAAGAAGGACCTGGGCACCTGGGGAGGTGAGGAAGGACACCATGGTGAGTTCCTTGGTTTCCTTACTGCCTCCCATAGATCCCAGAACTGTCAGACAAAAGCAGCTCCAGGAAAAGCCTGCTCGTCTAGCCAAAGAACCAAAACCAACCCATCCGAAAAGAGCAGCCTAACAGCAGAAAACCTTTTCGGCAATACCTGTCCTATTCCAACCAAACACCCACAGGACCCCCATCCCCCAATGCACAGGAGGAGGTGGCCCTTGACCTCCCCACCAGGCAGGTGTCAGCTGGGCGCAGGGTGAGCCAGCCTCCTTCCCCACTCAGCCTCAGGCCCCAGTGCAGTGGTGCGAGCAGACGAGCTGCATTTGCTCCTCGCCTGTGTCAGCAGGGCCAGCGGGAAGGTGCACCTAAACATCGAAACATCCACGTGGCCCTGGAACTGCACCTGGGGAGGAACACCGCCTAAAACGAGAAGACTGGATAAAAGAGAATCGAGAGCTCACAGCACAGTATCAAAAAAGTCCAGGGTAAAACCTAAAAGCCACTCACACCAAGAACCAGCACGTGAACAGGCATCAGAACCTACAGGACAACTGGAAAACCGTGGGAGCTTCTCAAAGCGTCTGCTCTGAGACAGAGGGACGGCTGGGTGACATCAGGTCTGCTCCTACCAACAGACGCACCAGGTAGGGACCCCGAGACCCGCACCTTCCAGGACCAAATCTTGTCCTGGGGGAGACTCTGCTCTCTCACCTTCTCAGAGCTGTCAAGGAGCCCCATGGCATTCTAGAAGCTTCTCTGTGTACACTCAGTCACCCAGGAAAGCCAGCTGTCCCAAGATGCCTGGGTCCTCCACCCAGTTGTGTCCTAATCATACCCTAACCCCAGTCCTTCCAACTCATTCCGCTGTCTCCCACTCCGAGTTTGTAAAATCCTACCACGTGCCCTCCCTGCGGCTAAGCACTCTCAGATATCAGAGAGCACTGCTCCAGGCCACAAGTCCCCTGGCATTTCGTGGCAGAACTGGAAGCTGAACTGGTTCCCTGAATTCCACTTCATCCAGTGCCCTTAAACTTCCAGCTGCAGGATAAAGTGGGTGATGGCCCTAAAGGAGGAAACAGGAGTGTAGTCTGTGAAAGGAGGTCTTCTGGAACCCAGCTCCTCTGTAAACTGGGACTCAGTTACCTTTAATTCACAAGAGAATGCCTGGTATAAAGACTGTCTCAGGGGCCTTCTGCAAAGTGAGTGGGACCGGGGACTCAGAACCAACCCTGGACGCGCCACTGATGGCTGAACACCAGCTTCCACGTCACTTAACACCTTTCAGCCACACACACAAAACCACCGTCACCAGCCAACCTGATTCCAACTCACCTGAGTGGCTTTACGCCTTTGGATGTTATTTTACTGTTTTCTTAAAATAGACGGAGGGGAAACTGAAGGGTAGGAGAGAAGAAAGACAACGTAGGCGACAGTCAGGACGACGGTCAGTAAACACTTCTTAATGTGTAAACTGCTTGCCTAGAATTTATGTTGATCATCAAACCCAAGTCCTACTTTCTTCATGCTTTCAGAGCAATGCTGTGGTGGCTACAGGTGCAGATCTGAATGTCCACGCCTTGTAAATCACAGATTTCTCAAAGATGTTTTAAAATCCTGCTTATATCATGCATATCAACATTCTTTACAAAGAGAACGATAATGGAAATCAGAATAGTAGCTGCTTTTTGCTGAGTACCTACGACTACATGCCAGGCGCTGTGCTAAGCCATACGCATCTGATTTATCCTCAGAAAAAGGTTTCCATGTGCAAATTTATTACCCCAATCTTATGGACGTGGAAAGAGAGATGCTGATAGGTGAGATGAAGAAACTTGTTCAAAGGCAGTCAACTCATCTCTATGACTGGGAAGCTGTGTTCTTCCCACAAGACACCCTTGCCCCGCATTAGGGAGATCTCAAAGTCAGCAGCCTTAATGTAATAGAATAACCCTGTCCTAAAGTCACTGCCTTTTGCCTCCAAGTATAGCGTAACGCTACCTCGGAGGAGCCTGCTGTGCGAGTTCCCCGCGTGCAGAGGAGGCTCGGGGCCTTTGGGAGTAGTCTGCAGCCCTGGGACCGCAGCTCCCACTTAGAAAGAGCGTCTGTAGGAAGTGCCACCAGAAGCCAGCTCCTGGGATCCCACCAGCCACCGTCACCAACAGAGGAAGAGAAAGATCTCTCTCTCCTGATAGAAACGGACCAAAACTCTCTTAAATTCACCTTCGGAGTTGGAAAAATATTTCCATCCTAACCAGATAATTTGTTACATATTGATATACATACGGAATTCATGGAAAACTACTCTCGTGTATATACTGCACTAAAATGTCAGGAAACATTTGAACAGACAGTATCATCCATTCAGCTGCGGAGAAACCTCCCAGTCCTAGAAGGGAGAACTTACAAGACTTTCAGGCTGGAAAAAGTGAGAAGGCAGACCGCTCACTGGCCTGGGCTTCCCTTTCTTAGAGGGAGTGTTCCTCTGTCTCCCTCTTGATCACCCTCATCCTTCCAGCTAAGACACACACACAGTGCTGTGTCAGCCCAGGGTCAGCAGAATGCTGAACACCAGCGGGATCCTCGGGCACAGATGCCCCAGGGTGGCCACTCTGACCCAGGCACGTGCCACCCTCAGAGGCTGCGCCCATGGTGCTGGCCCGGCTCACCTCGGACGTTTCAGAGGTAAGATGCACGGAAGGACCCAGACACTCTACCGTCTGGAAGCTCTGCTAATACTGTGGGCAGGCTATTTCAGTGACCGTGTGTCTTGTTTCACAGTCATGGACTCTGAAACCCTCCCTCTGATTGCTCCAAGAGTGGGCAACACAACGGGCAAACTCATTTTGAAACCCCAGCTTTGCTCCTGAGGCTGGCTTGCTGCATTTAGTAAAAGCACTGCTTCCCCTAAGAAGCAGGGGCACCTGGGTACAGCCTCGGGGCCCTCTGCCCTCGGGGCAGCCTGAGATCCCTCACGGGCTCTGGGGGTGGACCGACGGCCCTGGAACCGGGCAGGCGGGCTTTCTCAGTTTCAGCAAAAGAATGTGCTGTGCTGGGAAGCAGCCCCGGCTCCGGAAAGCCGCACATCTGTACACCAGGCTTTCCTCTGCCCCAGTGAGTCTCGGCAAAGACAAAGCATGGCTTTCTCCTGGAAGGAGGAGCCCTCCAGGCTCTGGGGCTGGGGCGCTCTGTCCCACAGCCTTCGGACCTGAGGGCTATCCTCAAGTGACAGGAGACACTGGAAGGGTCACCCTCCTCCCAAGTCCGGTTTCCCCTGCTTCCTGGCCCTGGGACTCTGCATCCCACCTCCTCCCACTACCCCCGTCCCCGTCCCCCCCCCCCCCCCACCAACCCAGAGATCAGGTTTCAGCAGCATCGCCCCGGAGACGTGGCCAGAGGCTGTGGAGGAGAGCTGGGGCTGAGCGCGGCGCTTACCTGGGCACCTTGGGGTGCTGGTCAGTCCACAGACGGGCCCGGGAGGTCAGGGGCCGGGCGGAAGGCACTCCCAGGGCTGTCCCCAGAGGCGTCCCCCACCCACCGGGGCAGGGCGACTCTGGGTTCCGGCGTCCTGGGGGAATCGGGGCGGGACGCGGGACGGCCGCCTCTGAGGAGGCCCATTCAGAGGGCAGCAGGGAAAGAGCTCGTCCGGCGAAAGAATCCGGGCTTGCTGGGCGGCCGCTGGCTGTCGCGGGCAGCCTGCCCATTGAGTGCCTCCGAACGGCAGTGGCCCCGCCTCGCTCTGCTGCGCAGTTTGCTTCCTTTTCATTTCTTTTCCCCTTTTCCCCTTTCCCTGCCTTTAATCTCTTGCAAACTCCCAGCTGAAACCCTCTACAGCTTAGTTTCAGCCCCAGGCCCAGCGCTACCCAAGGGACAAGCAGCTTGCACGCACGCGCGGGGCTGGAGACTCCTGGGGGTCGCCAGCCCCCCCAAACCGCCCCCTCAAGCGGGCCTCCTGTCCAGGATCTGCGCCTCAAGAGGCATCTCCCCCAAAGGCAGACCTGCTTCCCCGGGATCCGATGCTCACAAAAGAGAAGCTTCCGCAACCGCCGGAGTCCCTGGTCAGCTCCGCACTCCACCCCTGCCAGCCAGGGTCCACACCCCGTCCCTTCCCCCCGGGGCAGGGGCATTGCCTCTCCTCCACCCCAGTCCCCAGCCCCACGGCCTTCACTCCATCCCCTGCCCAGGGCAGCCTGGGGGAACTTCCTCTTGTCAAACCCTGCAGGTTTTCTTCCTGGCCGCAGCGGCTCCCATGTCCTACCACTCCCAGTTTGCAGAGTCTCTCTTCTAACCACGTAGCCTGTTTCACCTGACTGGTACCTTAGTCCACCAACAGGCTGTTGGTGGGTCTAAACACATTCTATCCCTTTCTTCCCTCCTCTCTGCTCATGTTCTTCCCTCTCTCTGAAAGGCCAGCCCCACCATCCAGCCATCTGGTGGACTCCTATATATTCTTCAAAGCCCGTTTCAAATGATCCCACATTTTTATAAGAATTGGGACACTATCCCCCTCATTCAGGTAAGTCCACGCTCTGTCCCTCGTGACCTGAGATCTGACAGTAATAAGTCAATATAGCAGAGTAGAGAGGCTCTGTCCCGTGTGTGGCTTTTGAGGCCGAAGCTCCAGGCAGTAGATACGTGCATTACTAGGTTTACACCCACCAAGCGCAGCAGGGAGTGGGCACTCGCCCCTTGCCTCTCCTGCCTTTCGGGCTGGGCACCGTCTCACTCATCTGTTAAATCCTGGTGCTTATGTCACATACCCTAAAGTCTTCCCTTAAAGAGAAGTCCCCACATCCCTCCCGGGAGGCCCCTTTCCTGCTCACGGGCTGGCACTGGCACTGCCTTCAGCACACCACGATGGGACCAGGTGCCTGCAAGCAGACTTCCAGAACACGCTCCAACCACACTGTGCGGAGTCACACCCGCCCCGCCCTGGTGTGACCCTCTGACACACTCATCAACCCGCTGAAAGTTGACAGGTACATGCCTCTCAGCAGGAGAGACAGGCATGCCTGGGACCTTCAGGCTACCTCTCTAAGTTACAGGCCAAGAAGATCCCAAGGACCCTCTGCCCCAGAGGTCTGAGCAGGGCACATCCTCCAGCTTGTTTATGTGCCAGCAGGGCAGTGGCTTCTGCACAGGATCTGTAGGAAATGCCTGACCACAGCCCAGGGCAGGCTCAGCCAGCGGATGGACAGGCCTCTCCCGTGGCCCACCGCTCCCTGAACAGAGAGGAAGGCGGCCGTCTGGCAGCCAGGCCCAGGAAGGACAGTGACACAGCAGCGCTCCCCAGGGTGGGTCCTTCCCTTGGTGCCAGTGGACTCTGTGGGCCTGGTAAGTCTGGGGCAGCCCATGGCCGGGTGGAGGGGAAGAGTGCCGCCTCTGTGCTGCAGCATCTGTGACCAGGACAACCCTGGTGGGGATTTACAGACGCTTCACAACCTTCTGGAGATCTGTCTGCCCCTTTCCTTCTCTCTAGCTTAGCTGGAGCAGCAGGGAGAAGGATTTCGTGCTTGTGCTGCAAGTGGTAGCAATTCTGATGAAAAGTCACATTCGGAAAACTCCTCCCCCAAGACTATCCTGCCCCTACCTAGCACCAGGATCTGGGTCAGCGGGAGGCGGGTACCCATGGGTGCTCACACCTGCAAGGCCACCCACATACCCCTAGTGGAATCACGGATCAAGTGCAGACACAGACTGTCCATCGTCGGCAATGCCAACCCTCCCCTGCACACGTCGTGCCGGCCACCGAGCCATCGACCCCTGCTGCCGTCCTCCACACTCCTAGAAGCCGTGTGCCTGCTTCCCTTTAAGTAAAAGGCGTCTCTCTCCTACTCACTCACTTATTTACGCACTTATGAGAAAACAGCACAAACTTTCACCTCGGACCTTATCTATGTTAGATGCCGGGACGTACTGCTGAGTGAGACACAGACAGACAATAGTTTGGAAGCTACAGAGGGAGAGGGACATAACCCCAATCCAGGCCCCCGTTTCCTGCAGGCTGGGTCCTTACGGAGCCCACCCCACTGGGAGGCACATCCCAGGGCGGGTGAGGGCCGGCGGGCTGTCCCAGGGACGGCCTGGGACCCGCTCCACCGTGGGCCGGAGCCGGACGGCCCTCCGACACACTGCACAGTCATGGCCGCATCACGGGAGGTGACCGCGGAACCGTGAAACACTGCTGGGGAGGGAAGGGGCGGAGAGCAACTATGGGGCAGGAGAGCGAGGCCTGGGCTGCCATGAGAGGAGCGAGGTGGCAGGGCAGAGAGAGAGGCGACGCGAGTTCCTCTTCCGGGGGAAGCCTCAGAAAGCCTTAGCCATCTGGGATGTGAGAGGGAGGGCAGAGAACCGTGAGGTGAGCCACGGACGCCAAAGTGATGGCTAAAGCACCTGGAAGGGCACGGGGAGGCCAGCAGGGTCCCCCTCGACAGCCCCCTCTTGTGCCTCCAGAGGGGCGTGTGCCGTCCAAAGGCACCAGCTGGTCAGTGTCTTCCAGCCCCCCAGCCCCTGATGGGCCTGCCGGCCTGAAACGTCCTTACGGGGGGCTGTGTTGTCACCTCTCAGCACTCCGTCCCGCCCAGCGTGCACTCAATGACACGGAATCCAGGGCCGCTGCTCCCCCAACAATGGGATATCTGCAGGGTCTCCCTTAGGACTCGGTACGTGACACAGCAAAGGAAGCTCAGAAGCCTTACGAGGAAGCTGCTTCAGAGAAAGGGGGCCATGCAGACAAACTGTGGGCTTCTCCCGTGTACACAGGAGGGCAGGGCGGGGACCACCGAGAGGAGATTCCCAGGGACCTGCACGTCTTCAGCACAGGCTCTGCCCTAGTAAAAGAGAACGAGGAGGGATCTTAGAAAGACCCCGAATGACCAGTACATCAAACAGGGATCCTCAGGGCCACTCTGACACCCTCCTGCTGCTTTCCCAGGCATTACCTGCCCACCAGCACCCAGGGAGGCACTGCTCTGGGCTTCTTAAGGTCCAATTCAATGGCCTGCTTTTGCAAAGAAGAAATTAAAGACAAACCCAAAAGGCCATCCCCCAGGACCTCAGTTATACACTGACTTCACAGCAGCCCAACGTCACACTTCTCCAGGAAATCTAACTATAACATCACACGGTCCGTCTGTCCCAGTGCGTGACCCACGGAGACCTGAGGACACACAACATTCACCCCAAGATGCCCAGCAAGTGCATGCCGGGCCCTGGAGCATAGGAAAGGTTTTCCTTTTCGTCAAACTATGGAACTCTCATATTCGCCTGGCTTTTGTGCTTTCTGTAAACTTGCTCTTTCTCTACACAGGCACATATGTAAGTGCACGGCACGCGGTAAGAGCTCAAAAAGCAATGAATTCCTCAGTCCGAGCATAACTGTGAATATATACATCCAAGGTGCATCCGAGTGCTATGCAATATGTATATGCAAAAACATACCAGCCCATGACAGGATTTCAACCAAACACAAAGCTTCTTTACCTCATCACGGTGGTTTGGCCGGTGCCCCTCTCTGTCAAGGAGGCACCCTAATCTGGGGGTACCAGGTTCCAAAGGCACTGAGCCAGGTGGACCACAGACAGTAACAAAGGGTGAGAGGCAGATGGCAGATTTAAATCTTCCCCCTTCTCAGGTCTCCTAATCCAAAATCTTCTCAAGTGTATCCAGCAGAATGTGGAGTTTTCACCGGGACTGCCAGCCTGAGGTGACAAGAGTCACAGATTCATTTACCTCACACCATGCTAGGAATCCACGCAGGGCAGGGGAGCGCCTTTGTAAGGAAAGGAAGAACTGCAAGCGGCATGGGGTGAATGCTTCCAGTAAGAAAACACCTCAACTGCTACGGACCAAGGCTGCACGTGCATTTTCTTTCAAGTCGTTCCCAGTTCTCAGAGGCGTCCTATCCCCGTTCAGAGGGAAGGTGAAAACACACCGGGCCCGAGTGGTGGCTGGGTCTGCAGGCCTGCAGCCCACTCCAGGGCCGAGACCAACCCACGTCTCCAACCCCGTGGCAGAGCACAACTTTGATAGACAACGAGGCTTTGGAAACGCTTTAATGACAAAGTGCGTTTGGCATTTAAAAACTATATTGCAAGACAAGTTTCTGGTACATTCTCACGTACGTTATCACATACAAATCAATGTACATTTGGTACATTATCATATATATGTAAGCTGAAATCTACCTTCATTTCTAAGAGATGACACCATGCACAGTACTGCTATTATTATTTTGGCTTAAGTTTAAAAAATGTCTTAAGAGGTCTGCAACTTGTGCAAGAGGTGTATAATGGCGACTGTGGGCCCACATGTGTCTGTCACCAAGTCTAGGGCCTGGTCCCAGGTCCCTGACCTGCGGGGCTCAGAATCAGGACAGCAGCAAAAACCCCACTGGAAGCACATCAGAATAACTTTTACATGCTGAGATTCGAGAACAGTCCACCAGAGGGGGGATGAAGCGAGCTGATAAATAAATTTAGAGGGACTTCCCTAGTGGCACAGTGGTTAAGAATCCGCCTGCCAATGCAGGGGACACGGGTTCGAGCCCTGGTCCGGGAAGATCCCACACGCCGCGGAGCAGCTAAGACCGTGCACCACAACTGCTGAGCCTGTGCTCTAGAGCCCGCGAGCCACAACTCCTGAGCCCACAGGCCACAACTACTGAAGCCTGCGCACCCAGAGCCCGTGCTCCACAACAAGAGAAGCCACCGCACTGAGAAGCCCAGGCACCACAACGAAGACCCAATGCAGCCAAAAACAAAAAAAATAAAAATAAAAAATTTAGAGAAACAAAGACGCCTTTAAACTCAGAGCACGCAAACAAAAGATGGCATTCAACGTGGTTGGGAAACCATCAGCTCACGTGGGGACACTTCCAAGCCGGCCTGTTTGGTGGATGAGGTGTCAGCACAGAATGCCAACATCTTGTATGTTTTGAGCTTCATTCCACTCGAGAGAATGAGTGCTCTCATCTCTGCAGACTACTGCTCACTGCACATGCACAGGCCAGCTCTGCACACTGAGCTCCAGCAGCCCAACACTGATGTTTATTTTTAAATATATTTTGAAGCTGTCAACCTTCCTGTTTTCCATTTTCTAAATCTGGGGCAGCAATGGGGGTAGTAGCAATAGTTGCTAACCATGGCAGTCACACGGGGTCACATTCACCAGCAGGCGTCCTTTTGCACAAATCGGAGTGCAAAATGTATCCCATGTGTATACAGATGTGGATATTCCTATACGTAGTTATATACACATATGTACCTAAATATAAACATGTTATAAATACATATATAAATGTATGAGCTGTGTAGGTTCTGCAAAATTCAGAGTCATCAGGGACGTCTATAAATGTCACACACGTTCACATTCAGTACATGCTTTTATTCCTATTATAAACACTCTCATTAAGTTTGTAAAATTTCAAAAGAAAACTGAGCTGGGTCCAGGAAGAAAGGGGAGGTCTGGTAGAAACATTTTACAATGTGTCAAGCTTTGAAGAAGGACAACTTTTTTTTTTTAAACAAAAATAAAGCATTGCCTCAAAGTAACCTCTCTCTCTCTCTCTCTTTCTCTCTCTCTCTCTCTCTCTCTCTCTCTCTCTCTCTCTCTCTCTCT